>NW_024582440.1:1634131-1688891 GCF_018398535.1 Haplochromis burtoni
CACACACACACACACACACACACACACACACACGGCTTGGTGGAAAGACATGAGTGTTACAGGACAGAAAGAAAAATGAGAGAAACAGCACCACCCGAGGGACACAGGTTTGCACACATGCGAAAGCACCCATACATTTAACTCGGGCACCTGTGTGCTGAAACACAGTACATAGATACACAGGGGCACAAGAAAAAAAAGGCACTGCCAGCAGGAACAGCTCAGGCTTTGGGTGGTGGCGTTAAAAATAAGAAAAAAAACAAACAAACACACAAACAGTACAGAGGGACGCATGTGCTCATGGACAACAGGCCTCGTGTATCAGTACTTTTATGCACTAAATGAAGAAGCATAAGAACTTCTCAAGGTTGAATGTTTTCTGTGATGCATGCACTCCAGATGTTTTAGCAGCCAGCTAATGTGCAGTTAGGATCCGTTACATTATACGTGCACTAAATGCACATCTTTGTAAGTGAGGCCCAATGATGGAGCGCTGTTGACAGACACACTCATTTTAAAACACTATTCACATGATCCTCACTGCCCTAAATGAGAGTGCAGACACACGCGCACACAGACGCACACACACACACACACACACACACACACACACAAACCAACCAGTAGGAATGATACCTAAAAATGTTCATTTCAACAGTTAAGTTAAACCTTGTCACTCTTTTTCCAGTGTCTACATAATTCATATGCATTGCAAACACATCATTGGTACATCATAGCCATGTTCATGAAATTTATATATTATTATTTCCTCTTTTTTTTTTTTAGGTTGGAAGGCAGGTAGATTCAAGAAAACCTAAATGCATGCCCAGCCCCAGATGTTTGGACCATCATTAACCTGCATCTACTGTAAATGTGCAAAACAGAATCAGTTTTCCTCACATACACCACCTTTAATTCAACAAACTTTTGTCTGTAATCGCTTTAATCACTCTCAGCAGATGTGCCCCCTCTCTAAGCTTTGGCATCAAAGTCCTGTAACATTTAATATACAACTCCATCAGTGTACATAAAGTGTGTCGATAAAGGTTTGTGGTTCACCTCCCTCGGCAGGCTTTTCTCCGCAGGTGGGGTTCATGCAGTTTGCAAGTGGAATTCATGCAAGTTTGATTGCGATTAAAGTGAGAGGGGAAATGGAAATTATATGACAGTTATCATCTTGGAACATGTCTGGATTATGTGTATGTTTTGCAGGAGCATGGAGAAGGGTGCCAACTGGGTGTGGCTGAAGAAGCACTGACTGAATTTAGCAAATAAGAACAGATAAGCAGGGGCTAAAACGAGCTTGTTCTACGTGGAACAGGGCTATCTTTTTCCTCCTTTAGCTTTTCTCTGTTCCCAATTCATGCTCCCTGAGAAAAAGCCCAGAATGGATCTCGCTTTCTTATACCTGTTCTGAGATTTCGAAACTCCTTAAGAAAACATTTTCTAAGGAGAAGCACGGGTTGCCAGTACTTCAACTCCCACCCTAAATACCTCCCTTAGAACTCCAGAGAGATAAAATAGCACATCTGCTGATAACTGATATATCATTTCCAGGAACAACACAGTATGATTGTCCTTCCATCCCTGCATGATGCAGAAAAAAAGTAATCATGCCTACTGTTCTAATCCTAAGTCTATGTGCAGGGAAGATGAGCTCAGACTCATGCATAAGTAACACTTGCAGTAGCAGCAGCAGCAGCAGCGGTAGCAGAAGAAGAGGGAATCTTTACAAACACCACTCATTATGAAAATCTATCAGTCTCAACTCGAGTTGAGTTACAGTACAGATCTTTCTGTGTGTATGTGTGTGTGTGTGCAAGTGTCCTTGGCACTATTTGTCCCATCAGCTAGAAGACAACACACACTCTGTAGCTTTTTACAACGCTTTCGACTCCCGATCCCCTTCACAAGGAGGCGACGTATGAGGGGTTGTGGTGGCGGTGAGAGGGGCTCATATGCGTCCTGAGAAAGGCTATGCAACCACGTGTGAACATGTGTGCACGTCCGCGTGTATATCTGGAGCTCCAAGAAAAGCTAGTTCGGGCTCTGCTCTGTGAATAGATCTCGAAGGTGTCGGAGTTCAAAGGGTCAGTCTCTCCCTGGGTTAAAGCCATGACGTTATGTGTGACGGGGGTCAGGGGGTATGTTGTTGAAGGGCCTGCTGTAGTTTCTTTCGGTAAACAGTGTATTTTTGCTCCACTGCTCTAATGCGCTCCGCCTCCTCTTTCTGAAGGATGACCAGGAAGTTTTGAAGCTCGGGGACAGAGAATGCATGCCACTGTGGGATTAAGAGGGAAAAGAGAAGGAGCAGATTTATAACACTTCTGGAGGCACTTACCCTCTTAACATTTGCAGCTTAGTAATAAACTTATGCATGTTTCTTTGCCTTCTCACCTCTACTTCTCCGGTCTGATTTTCCTTAAGCACAAAGCTGAGCTGCTCTGGATCTGGTCCCGCAATCAACCTTAGAAGAAGAGGGTGGTCAGAGAGAGGAAGCTTCTGGAAGAGGTCTGCAAAAAGAAAAACATAGCGTTGATATCACCAGTTACTTTTCTGGAAACCACGCGAGCTAGCGGCTGCACATGTGTTGTCCTCACCCTGTCCGTCGCGGTGCGTCTGCCTGTACAACGCAAACTTGCGTGGATCGTCCAACACCATGAACTTCTTCAGCAAGCCCTTGATGACCTCTCCTGTGGTGGTTTGAGAGCTGATGTGGAGCTGCTTCACACTGTCGCTTGGTAGATAGAAGGACGTTCTCTTCTCTGAATGCTCAGAGTCTGTAGCTTCCTGCTCCTTCGGCGGAGCTTGGAGGCGGTCGCTGACCTGCTTGGACGCACCCTCTGAGGCTGACGGGTCCACGCCATGGACGGTGACTGGTCGATTGAGCCTCAGGTGGACTTTAATGAAGCCTGTGTATGAGCCGTCTGAAGCCTACAGCAAGAGAGGGAAAGGTCGTGCATTAATGTGTGCAAAGTAACAAAATGCAGCCTAATGATGCTGTTTAGGATCTAATGTCCACCAAACTTGTGGTGGTTTAAGATCTTTCAATTTATAGACAGGTTAATGCAGTGAAACATGGAAATTAGGAAAATGTGAAAGATGTGTTTTTTTCTGAACTTAACAAAAGGTACAGGTTTTTTAAAAAAATGAATCTTTAGTTACAGTTATGATTTTTTTTCTAATATAAGTGGAAAAACATGACAGAGCAGTTAGTTATGAAAGACCTACTGTAGTTCAGCATGAAAATTCACAGGCCTGTCAAAAAACAAACAACAAAAAAACCCACCAACCACCACCCCGAAAGCACTCTAACATGTTCAATCTTGTTTGCATAGTTCATGAGAAAAATGTTTCTTGCCGGCAGCAGCCACTTCCTGGTGCATTGCTATTCTTGTGATGTTGCAGACCAGCAGACCAAAATGAACTTTGAATGGTCCCAGGTGTTTGCACCTGTAAGCTAAGTTAAATCAAGGCTTCCAACAGGGAAGCAATTTTTATCATCTCTTTTGTGTTTTTCAAATCATTCCCGTACTTTGTTTTGTTTTTGTTTTTAACAGTTAAAAGCTACATATATAAAAGTGTGTTACTTTATTTGATCAAACTAAGTATTCAGAAATACTATTCCTAATTTAATATTTTACTTTCTACACTACATCCAGGTTTGTTTGGTTGTTTTTAATATGTGTGCATTTATGAAAAAAAGGGAAGCTAAAATAATAAGGTTTCATTGTGACTTTGAGACTGAATAGTGCAAATTTACAAATTTGTTTAAAAAACAAAACTCTCACCAATTTCATTCCATTTTCTGTGACTTGAGCGTTATACGCTTCAATCCTGGCCCGCACTTCTTCCACTGATAGGTCTTTTGTCGCTCCCTTCTCTTCTTCCTTTGCTGCATTCTGCTGTGAGGCAAAGAAAAAATTATTATCAGCACTGCACCACTGTCGCAAGTAGCAGGAATGTTTTATCTTTAACCAGCAGATGGTGCCGCTTCAATCTATCCAGAAAAACAAAAACGGTCTAATAGTCTTTGCTCAAGTTTCTGAAGAAAGATGAACCACAATCAGGAAAAACCCTTTCACCTTCCACACAGACTTGCAGACCTAGTGGGTGTCATGCTTGGCTCACAAATTAGACTAAAGAGAATCTAGGCCAGTTCCTGCAGGGTGGTCTCTCTTGACACTACCCTGCCCTCCATCTTTGCCATCCTCACACAGAAAAAGCTGACTCTGACTGCAGCTGATGGGCTTTGAATACGCGCTAAATCATAGTTACACTAGCCCGCAGCTCTGCACGGGGACAGGAAATGTTGTGAATGGAGCTAATCGTGCATTCAGCATCTCAGCGCAAGAATATTGACAGCTTTGCCTCCCTCTTACTCATTTCCCTTTGTGAATAAGGATGAGAACGAGAGAGAGAGAAAGGAAGGATGCAACGAAAGGAGACGAGGGGGAGTCAAAGAGTGGGAGGCAGCGAAAGAAGGGGTAAGGAGTGATGAAAAAGCGGCTGCTGAGCCAGCCTTAGCAACACAGAGTTTGACTAGGTTATTTATAGTACAGTGGGATGCATCCTCTCTATCTCACAATAGCTTTTTTTTTTTTTTTTTTTATTTATGTAAAATTTTCTCCCTTCTACTTGTTCATTTGCATTTTCCGGGGAGGTGGGAGAGAGAGATTATGTGTCTTTGTGTGTGTGTGAGAGAGAGAAAATGTGATGCAGCTATGGTTTCTAGAGGGAAGTCCTCAGGTTGAAGATGAAGTCACTGTTTCTTTTTTCAATGGAAATGCAATAAGTGCACCCTTATGGTAACAAACGACACAAATAAAAGGACCCATTCTGGCTAAAACTGGGCATCTGGCAGGGGAAACGCTGCACTGCTTATTCTTTTTGTTGCTCTTCTTATTGCGCTACCAGACTCTGCCCAATTATAGTCCCACAATTCTGTAAAAATGCCAAAGTTGCAGCAGTGCAGCAGAATGAAGGTGGCGCCTTTGAGAATAAAATGTTTTACTAATTAGGACCCAAATACGAGTGTTTTTGCCTCATATCTGGATCATGAATGTAAGTATCTCTGTCATGAGGGAATTTGAAGCCTTCTGTTCTGCATCTCACAAGACCCATAAAAAGCCACTGAGTTTACTGACCCAGCTGCATTCATAAAAACATAAATAAAATAAAGAGCACATTGTGCAATCCAAGGTTAGGAAAGGAATCTGAGGGATACGGAGGAGCGGACTCGTATCGAGAATTCCGTGCAGTGGAAAGCAACAAAATGCAAAGAACCTCGCAGGAATTCCTGCGTTTGTATGAGAGTTTATAAATGTATCAGAAGCAGTGCCCTGCCCTGCCTGTCTGCATACCAGCGAGAGTGATCAGAGGACAATAGAGCCGGACAATAGTACAGTTTTCGCTCCTGTGAGGTCGGCAAAAGCCCTGACTGTGACCAGGTCGCAGAGGCGCACAGAGTCTGCAGAGGCATTCCAGGAAAACACATCTGATGGACTTGCACTGTAGATTATTGGCTCCAGAGCTAAGTGTTTCACTACATTAGATAGTTAGATATCTTTAGACAGTAAGTGCTTGAAAGTCTCTTAGCCAATGTGCAAGCACACTTCCATCATCTAATGCATACATGTAATAAGTTATCTGATTATACTGTCTCAGTCTCATATGAAACAATCAGCTCTTGTTGCCATGTTGGTTTTTAAACGCTCCTGTTTTCATAATTTAGATACCACACTTTTACCACATACACAGCTTTTATTATGCTACTTGATTGAGCTTCACTGTGTTGTCGAGGGCGCTTGAGGCAAACCTGAAGCAACTCAAATTTGTTCTTGTTGCTGAATGCATGTGTGAATGTGTATCTAAAAAGCATGAAAAATATAAATAAAATATCTGACTGTTACATAAGAGTCTCTCACATACACAGACACAGGGACAGTCCCTCCAAGGTGACGCAAATAAGTGTTGATGCTCTCACTCTTGTGAAGCTGGACAAGAGGTTTTACGACTGCTTGAAATATCACGGGAGTGTAGTCGATATGAAATCAAGTATCGCACCTGTCTGTGTGTATCACCTGACCAGCTTTTTAACTCAAACTTGTAAGACCGACAACATGACGAGTGATGAGCGTTTTCACAAAAATACAAACATTTTGAACAGTGTGCGATGGTCACATGCAATCACATACATAAAATACACACATGGACCTATGCACACGCAAACTGTCAGCAGTTTGTTTCAGAGTGCTGTCTTTACAGGGTCAAGTGTCAAGGAGAAGTGCAAGCTGATTCTATTTCACAGCCCACAGAGTGCTGTGTGTGTGCCATCACTGCCAGCAGTGCAGGTCTGTGCATGAGTGTGCACTCACACAACAAACGCACACAAACCTAAGCACCAGCATCAAAATAGATTTACTACCACAACTTATTGCATTTTTTTATGATGACTGAAACTGCAGATATCTACGGTTGTTGTTCGTGGTCCCACTGCGATGCTAATTTAGAGCAGGATTGTAGCTCAGTTTTTAATATGTTGCATGTTTGAGTGCAAGCAGTAACAATCATCTGTGCAATGACTAACTAACACGAGAGCTACAGTTGATTCAGCTGGTTTGGATTTAGCATCACTTGATGCTCTGGATTGGGCCCCCACAGGTAGCTAGGTGGCTAATAAGGCAAGCTACGTGACAAAGTAACACTTGGTTGTACACTGAAGAAGTGAGAGATTTCACGACAGGTTGATGTGTTTGGATCATATCAGAGTTTCTATTAGCTAAGATAATGTAGGAGGAAGTAATAGACACAATATTCTTGTTTTATTAGCATAACACGGTCTGTTTCTGAATAAAAGGTTACAGGTTTCCGGGTGAATATCAGTGTTATAACTCATTTATTTGAACTATACCAGAGAACTGCACATAGCAGTTCTCTCTCTTTCTCTATCACCCCCCCCCCACACACACACACACACAAGATGGCTGGCTAATCTGGAGCAAAAGGCTCAGCTCTGGAAATAATTCATAGATAAAAGAGTACATGAACTCCATTCAACTGTTTGGATGAATATGTGTGTGTTTGTGTGTGTACCTAAATGCAAACACAATCATAGAGTAAGCTTTGCCTGCACAGTGACACTTCAGTTCAGTTCCTTATGCACAAAACTTATGATAATGTCTCTATTTACAAGATGCATCTCAGATCTTTGCATACTCCTTTTCCATATTCAAACACGAGGATAAACAGAGCACTTTGCTCTTTAAAGACGCACTGCCCCACAGGGCTGCATTTAACGCAAGCACACAATTCAGTTTCTATTGGGTATGTAGACTAGCTACCATGTTGTCTAGCTAACAGTGCTACTGCATTATAATTCATATAATATTTCTTGGTTACAGGGCGTAGGGGTCATCAGCCTCAATCAGCTGGCAGCTTCTGTTCTCTCAGATCAGGCAAGTCAGCCTCCTTACCCTCCTGTGTGAGCCTGGCTGCAACCCTAACTCCACAACCTGACAGCACAGCTGGTCAATTATTCAGAGATTATACCTTCTCCAAGTCAGACACCAAAGGCAGCACAAGGCAAGGACAGCAAAGAAGGGGGATGAGCAGGTTTTACAAGAACACCAACTGTCTGTGTTGGTTTGTCAGGCCGCCTCCCACTTCCTGGGTCTCTTTTCTCTTTTTCGTCTATAGTATTGACAGCGCTGCTTTTCTTTCAAGTGCTACTTTAAATACTTTGGTTATGGTTTGTTACACAATCAGGTCACCGAATGTACAGTAGAGCTAAACTAAATCTCAGGAAGTGTGAAGACTGCCAGTAAAACCAGCAATGGGTTGCTATGGTAACTAGAAAAGTGCAGTTAAACAGTATACACACACACACACACACACACACACACACACAGGCTTGCTCTCGTGCAAAAGTATCAGCTTTGCCTCTATGGAAACCTCTCCACTCCCACACACTGTAGAGAAGAAGCCTCCATGAAATCAGTCTGTTAAAAACAAGCAAACCTGACAAGCCAACAGATCAACGTTGAACAATACAGCTGTATTACAGTAACCCCTTCCTACTTACACACACACACACACACACACACACACACACCTAGAGGCCTACTTAACCATGCACAAACGCCACCGCTTCCTCTCCTAACTTCTCCTTTTTGGATAAAAGTTTTGTTTTTTTAAATATAGAAAAAGTGCAGTAGAGTTTGTTTGCCGGCACGATTGGCGCACCGACTGAGCTTGCTCCGATATTAAAATTTCAATTATCAGGTTGACTGTACTCCTGATTCTGTACCTTAGTTGTTTGCCTAGGCTTGCGGAAGAACGAGGTCTTGGCTGTGAAGAAAGTGAAGTCCTCGCTCTCGTCATCCAGGCTGCAGTACCCACTGCTCATGCTGTTACTGCTGGTCATGGAGGGGGTCAGCACTGTGTTGACGGTCATGGAGAGGTCCGAGGACAGCCTCTGGCACCAGAAAAGCACCAGAGTAGCACGTTGGCAGCTCGAGGAAGCGATGGGTTGTCTCGAAGTGACGCTTGGGCACAGTCAGAGTCTACACGCGTACAACTGCCCTTTACTCATCCAGAAATAGTCTGCGCTCCTGTGCTGATGCATCCAGAGGGTTTAGATCCCACCTGCGAGGGCGAAACAGGTGAACTCGGCTTCGATTCGGCACTTTGGGTGCTACCGGAGAGACGACCAGGAAATGCAAGAGCGAGCAACAGACGTGTCACTTCCTCCTGTCATGCGTGTGAGTGTGTGTGAGAGTCACAAACAGGCCATTCTGTATGTGCACCTGAGTATTCTCAGCTAGACATACAGACACTTTTACGCAAAGCTTGTAACTACCTCACACGCACGCACGCACAAACGTAGGCACACGGCGGAGTGATGGAGTCAGCTTACAGACTGGTTTCAAGTTAAGCTCGCTCACCTGAGAGCACCTGTTATGCCCACAAACACACACTCGTTAAGGCATGCATGCAAGCAACACCACATCCTGCTTTGATCCTGCTCTGTGTCTCTGTGAAGACCCACTGAGAAGGAGCGAATAACAGTCCAACTAAAGTCCCTCATGCACAACCAAGTCAATTATGCTGGCATTTATTTGTGTAAGCATCCATCCGTCCCCAGGGTCTTGGGTAAATAGCAGCAGTAGAGCTCCTCGACTGCAGAAACGAGATGCTCACAGATCCCCTGCTACCTCCTCTCTGCTCTCCTTCCCATCGTTTTGACAATGTTACCAAAAAAAGGACAGAATCCTCACACTCAGCTCCTCTCTTTCTTATCCTCTCCCTCTTCTCTCAGCCTGTCTTTGCACCAGCTTCACCGCCTCACTCTCTTGCAACCTTGCTCAACCATCTGTGGTTGAGCGTGTTATCAGTCTGCAAGCGCCCTCCCCCTTCTCCCTCCACTCTCTCTCCCTCCCTCTCTCTCTCTCTTCCTGTAAGCGACTGCACCCTGCAAAGCATGGCCACTTCCTCTCACAGAGGGGAAAGAGAGAGGTATGTGTAAATAGAAAGAGAAATGCTGATGAGTGAGAGATATGAAGGCCCGTAGCTTCTGTATGACATACAAAACACGAACACAAACAGGAAGCAGCACAGAAGCCGGGCAAGATGGCTGCTCTGCAACTGATATTTGGGTGCAGCGTGCAACGGTTGACTGGAAACCATCATAACCGCCGTAAATGTCACTTTTATGTAGAACCATCCCGACTCTTAATTTGTCAGCACCGAAACACAGGCAGGGACCGACACAGTACTACAACAAAAAGGTGCAAAATCATTGCTGTTTTGGTGATGAGGGATAGGCTTATGGTGCACACAGAGAGAGAAAGAAAATGAAGAATGATGGCTGTTAGCATAGAGATTACCGTGACCCCTAACCTCAGAGCGACCCTACAACCTGCCCTCTAACTCTGGCAGCGACCCCCTTGCCAAAAAGCAGCCGACGCTTGCTGCTGCTGAGATTGATGTGCCCATCTGTCTGTCGGCTGCTTCAGTGCATGTAGCAAGATTTTAAAATCACACAATAAGCTTTGGGAGAACTGTGGCATGCACCGACAGTGTGTCAGCCTTTTACTGGGGTGTTTTTCATCAGGTTTAAGTCAGCTGATGACTGATAACCTACAGCTCTGCTCCTCGCTTCCATCAGCGTAATCAGTATAGGAGAAGAGTGCTAGCAGGGGGTGCTGCACACAAACTAGAACACACACACTACTGGTCTCAAGTCGATGAAACCTGGTCAGCGTGATGATCCTTTGTGTGGCTGCAGCAGTCTCAGTCCATATGGGGCAAAAGGCGATCAATTTCTGCTGATGTACACACAAAAAGGACTCGTACTAACCACACACATGGTTACAGTTATAAAACAGAGCAATGGAAAAAAAGGGGGCTGCAGGAAACAAAGTGTCATCTCTCCTCTAGCCATTCAAGAGGCTTTGTTTGAAGCACACCAGTCACTAAGTTCATATGCCACTAAAACTGACATAATCTTTTAATGCTGACATGCTGACTAATGGCCTAAATGTAAAATACATAAAAGCAATTTTGTCGTGATTGTTTTGTTCATGTGTAGCTGGACAGATGACCTGAATGTACGACACCAAGGCAGATGAAGTAAACACAACAGGAACCGCTAATGGCGATTACAAAAACACAGAAACACAAAGTCCAAACAGCAGCAAACCAAGAATCCAAAATAAGAGCACAAGAAGCACAAGGAATGCAGGGGAAAAGCACTGAGCACAAACAAAGGGAAACACAAAGTCCACATGGACAGATGAAGACAGGGCTATTAACCCTCCTATGAGAGTTTCAGTTTTGATTTTGTTCTGGGGTCTTTAAACACATCTTTCACTAGTTTTCTTTCCAGAGTCTTTGAAATCTTTTGCTTCCTAACTCTGCCAGGCTCATTCTGTACTGTGTGGCTCTCTTCAGTTCTTGACACTTTATGTGACAACTTTGTATATCTCTCTCTTGTTATATGAGCATCAACAATTCTTTTTCTCAAGTCTAAACTGATGTCTTTTGCTTTTGCCAAATAGAAATAATTTATAATTTCTAAAGAAAACTAGTGTTTGTATAAAATAGAAGCTGGTGTGATGAAAATCCCTTGCTCTACTAAAAATAGCACTTGGGAAAGTTTGACCAAAAAAAAAAAATTCATAATGATTTTGTCCTCTGGGGTTAACTGCAAAATGAGACACTGGCAGGGACAAGGAGCGGGTGAAGTAAACAAAGCACATATAAAACTAATGAAAGGCGAGCAGACAATCACAAAGAAAGGAAAGCAACAAAAACAGGAAGTACAAAAACAACACCACACATGAGAAAATAAACCTTCAAAGTAAAACAGGAAATAACTGAAAGACAAATAAATAACAAACACGCTGAAACAAGGAAAATGATGCTAAACATGATGCACGGAAACAAAATGACACCAGAAACAACTAAAAACTAAGGGAAACAACTGGGACTGTGGCATTTATGTTCCACTAGAGATTTTGATTGAAACCAATAGAGAACAAGTGGTGCTATTGGATCAAACGACAAACACACTTTGCTCCAATTCTGTGCACGCTGTTTTGATCGTATTACGCTCTATGCATTCGCTCACACTCGCTAGATGACCTCGGGACATAAGAGGAGCTGCCAACATTTTGCTGCAGGCCTGCTTGGTTAGCCAGAGTACTCTTGTGCCTGATATCTGTGTGTCTGTGCGTGTGTGGATGGACCACATCGCGTGGGTGACTGTGGATGGCATGCCAAGAGCAGCACACTCACAATCTTATAGGTCCCTAAACACAACCATGTGCTTACACAAAGAGTGAATGAGGCACTATTTTGAGAATGGATTTTACGTAACTACTGTATCACTTGGACGCCTCCGGACTTGTACAGTAGGAGAATAGGAAACAAGGCTAAAAGCTGAAACTTTGAATTTCAAGTTTAAAACTGTTGATTTCTTCTTTATATAGGTTACTGACTTACCATCATCCATGGATACTAGAAATTACATATTCCTTTAACATCTAAAAACTCTGATATAGAGCAAGCAACAAATAAGGTTCCTGTACACAGAGTTAGTGCTGTGGACAAGGAATGTCCACTAATTGCAGTGCGAGTGGTTCTCCGGCTCCTCCTGTCTGTATGCCGAACTGATAAAGTGCTTTATGGGTGTGTGAATAAAGCCATTTGAGTGGTCAATGCAACTAAAAAGCACTTAATAAACTCATTAAGCAATCCAACAGTTAGGACATCCAGAAGCAAACCTCTACACTTCTGGAGAGAGTTGGTGGAGAGCCAAAGCTGGGAGAGAGAGGGCGGCAAGAGAAGTCATGAAAGTAGGAGAGCAGACGCTAATGTGACGTAGCATATTTTGTCCTGGGAACACTTTGTGACCAAAAAAAGCAAATGAGTGCATAAATACATTCATAAGTGGAGAGTTAAGGAGGAGAGACCGCATGCAGTCAAAGTGGAGGATGGTTATGTAAAAGTGTGGGCACGGAAGGAAAGAACTCTTCCATTACCCAGCCCTGACTCACGTACACCTCTGCTGCACACGTCAAAGTGCTTACTCTTCCTCTGTACCCCCCCAAAAATGGCACCCATTTCCTGTCATGTCTTTTAAAATACTTACCCTGAACTGAGAGGCTGTGGAGGAGCTGTGCCGTCTGGGAGAAGGAGCTTCCTCGGGCTCTCTGTCCCTCTTGTTGCAGTCAATCTGTACTTTACTTTTACACTCCAGGTGACATGTGTAGCTGCAGTCTGTTGATCACACACACACAAAAACAAAACACTCCAGTCAGAGACAAGAACAGAGGCGCAGAACCGAGTGGGAACAGCAGCGAATTTAATCATGTGGTGATTTAATAATGTGGCCCCTGTGAAAGTGTGAAATGGTGATTAGTCGCATGTAAGTTATAAATGAGACCCAGTTCTGACTTAATTAAAGGTGAAATCATGCAAAAGATCCATTTGCACAGAAATCTGGCTCCATCTAGTGGCTAAGGGCAGACTCACAGCTTATACAGTGTTAAACTGCTAAGAGATTATATGCATGTGTGTAGTGATTCAGGAAAAATGGAGGCATTGATACCTGAACATGTGCTCTAATCAAGCAACTTTACCTGATACTGACTAATTTAAGGCCCAGTGAAATCTGGCTGTCATAATATTACTGCTCAGAGAAGGGATCAGAGAAGTAAATTCCCCTCCAGTGGAACTACATTAGTCAGTCAATAACAAACATGTCACATCCATTAAAAATCAAATGCATAATGTAACACAGTTTTAATGCACCGCAACAACTGATGGGCTTACTCCATTTAAAGGGAACAAATGGTGCAATGCTGCCATTGGTCAATTCCCATCGACCGCCCAGCTAGAAAAGAATAGATTCAACTCCCCCCCCTAAAATGTCCCCGAAAACTCCATCGTTGTTCTTTAATTTCTAGGTGGTTCCACGTATGTCAGCGTCTGTTTATTTATGCCCTGCTGACTTTATTGTGGTCAGAGACTTTCCCCATTGCAACACGCAGCCTCAGATCTCACTTCTCCTCCGCCGGTGAGGTAATCCATGCACAAGGATATAGTAAAAAAAAGAAAAAAAAGAAAAAAGATTACTATTGTAGAGCTGCACGGACAAAGAGAGAAGTGTATTTTGTGGAAGCTCTGAGTCAGACGCCTTTCATGGTTTTTGAGCTTAAAGCTTCATAAAGGACACACAGTGGGCTATACTGCATGCGCTCGGCGAGATCAAACCTCAAATCAGCATGTGTTGTTTTCTGTTACACCTCTTTGCTGCAGCTAGAGCTGAATGAGTAAGCCAGGCTGAGCCCTGCATGTTGTTTTTCTGCCTGCTGTTCTTAGAGGAGGGAGGGAGGAAAGAGGAGGGGG
This sequence comes from Haplochromis burtoni, assembly GCF_018398535.1. Taxonomy (NCBI): domain Eukaryota; kingdom Metazoa; phylum Chordata; class Actinopteri; order Cichliformes; family Cichlidae; genus Haplochromis; species Haplochromis burtoni. The sequence continues at coordinate 1,648,046 of NW_024582440.1, forward strand.
GGGGTATCACTGCGTCTCTCACACTCAGCATCAGTAACCATAGTAACAAGCTTCTTAATGAAGTGCCTTGATGCGACTTTTGTTGTGATTTGGCGCTATATAAATAAAATTGAATTAATGACCACTGTTAAAGAGAAGGGCTTTAATGCTGTGTGTGGAGCTTTTCTTATTGAAAAATTAGCTAGCAGTTTCACATTATTATCCGCTACTGATTAAAAAAAAAACAGAAAGGTCTATATGGGCATTAAAGACACTGGATAATGGTGGGCTTGCTTTTTAAAGCCGGGCTACGTGAGGAAAAAGTTTTCCCATGACAGTTTAGAAGTCACTTCAGATTGAGATGCCTCTCTGCAGTGACCTCTAAACTGCTGGTGTGTGTCTGTAGCTTCAGCAGAGAGAGAAGGACGTCAGTGCCTCACCGGCAGGAGGGATGTGTTGAAGCGAGAGGAGAGTTCAGATAGGGGATGCTCTGCTCGTGACACTTTAGAGGTCACTGCAGAGAAAGAGAGATAGAAAGGAAGCACGCAGGGGAAGGAAAAGGAGAAACTCCTTTCCTGCCCTGCTTTTCTTCATTCACTCCCTCCATCCACACTCTGGCTGGCATTCTGTGCCTTTTTTCCTCTGCATTTGGCTACGCTTACACAGACAAACCACTGCTGGTGTTTGGTTGGGTGACAACTTAAAGACGGACCCCACCCTTTTCTCTGACAAGTAACTGCAAAAGTTGGGACATGCTGAAAGGAAAACAGCCACAATGTAAGGGTGGAACGTCTTTCCCTGCTCCACACCTACATGATACACCGCTGTCAGCAAGACGTTGTTCACCTAAACTCCACGTTATTCCCACGCTGATAGCATACCTCTGCCTCGCACATAAACAAACAAATAATGGAAATGGCATTTCAGCGTTTTGGAGTATTTTGAAAATTCACAGAAGTGTTCCTGTACAGGTTTCAGCACCTTCCTTATCCCATTCTTTTGAATTGTTTGAGCTCAGGTTTTTCTTGTATGTTCAGGGTAAATGTTTGAGCGTCTGCTGGCATGCTGGTGCATGCAGGCCTGGTATTACATGAGACTCCTTCAGATGAGTGCTAATGAGCAGGTGGAAAAAAAAAAAAAAAGAGTAGCAGCAGATCCAGTGAACCAGAGGGTTTCTGAAGGTCATGCAGGCGTGCTGACGTACGCACAGGCAGAACAGAAAGAGTAAGTAGGAGAAGAGTAAGCACTTTTCTTGTGTGAGTTTTCTAAGTAATTGCAGTTGAATGCAAATTGACCCCACCAGCCCCGAGCTCCTCGCTGGGACTTGCAAAAGGGGCTTTCCACTTTCTATTCTGGAAAGTACAGTGCACTCCTTACACCGTCCACTCAGTGGAGAAGTTCCTCAATCTTAAATATATTCCACCCTGCTGGAGTTTTAGATTTTTGCAGTAGGAGATATTTACAGGAAATGCCATTTTACTTCCATATCTTTATGTGAAATTAGGCTGGAAACTACCTTTCAAAAAAAAAAACAAAAAAAAAAACTTCAACCACTGTCCACATTGGACTCTTCTAAAGCTGTGGGGACTTTTTTGGTGCTTTCTCTCCCATCATTACAGGGTTCAGGATTTGAATTGTTGTTTTTCCCCTGTAAAATACTTCTGATTAAATGGGGATGAGGTGGAGACACTTTGCTGGCAGAGAATGCAGAGCAGATATACGATACTCAGAAACTTTCCTGAGAATGTAGCAAAGTACACTGTCATCAGTCTAGTTTCCTTCTGCGCTATTTCTGTGCTGTTTCAACGTGAAGAAGGGCTCTGGTGTTAGGTGTCACCACGGATAGACCAGTTGAGCTTGGGTCGACAACAGCCGCTGTGAGCAGAAGAAGGAGGACGAGCTCTGATTTGTGAAGTAAATTCTGATCTCAGAGGAGGATGAGGCTGTTTTGTTTGTTTTCATTCTTTCTGGGGGGGTTTTCTTCCTTGTTTAGTTTCAGTTGAAGTACTTTGAGACGTTCCTGTACGCAATCAAAAAAATTTGACTATGCCAAGAATCGGCAGGTAGGGCATGTGGGTGGTTGTGGTTGTTTTTTCTGCAACATGGTGGGTGTGGGAGACACAGGCGTGGGTAAAAACAGAGATTATCAGTGAGTTTTTGGCTATGGAGGATGTCTGTATGGTTCCAGATAGAAACGAGTGGGGAGGGGCATATTGTATTTACTCCTTGTCTGGCTGAGGATGAAGGGGTTACACAGGGGTTAGGTAGCGATAAAAAAGGGGCGAGGATATTAACACACTAATGAACCTGAAGGGAGCTCTGTAGGATTTAGAGTAGCTTTGGGGGTCTTTGGGGGGCCTTTAGCTAGTCTGATCCCATCATAGCTGATTTGAAGCAGTTATCCATGTTCTCCTACTGCGTAGCTGTTCTTCATCTCTCGGCACATTGGTGAATAAAAATATTACCGTTCCGTTTTTATACTTGTCTCCATCTCTGCCTTATTCATAACTCAAACCACCCCTCCATATGCTGCCAAATCGGACATGAATAGATCTAATCTAATCCCAAATCTGAATTTAATCTGACCCTCTTACCCCTTTGACATCTGTTTTTATTTGTGTAAACAGTCATTTCATATTTCGTTCTGACATTTTTAATCTTCATCGCGGCAGAGTCTGTCTTCTCCTCTCGCAAAACTCCCATCTGCGAGGTTACAGATGCTCTGAGAATAAGCAAAACAAACAAGACAGGAAGTGGGCTTTATTTTTGTTTGTTTTTTTTAGTCTGTGCTGTGAGCTGTAAATAAATACAGCTGAATATTTTTGTGGGTAATGATTACCTCGTTAGTGAATGTTTTGGAATGATGACAGTTAGGCTGCATGATAAAAAAAAAAAAAAAACAGCACATTTTTAAAAAATATGAAGTCCATACATGCATGTTGGCCCCATAAATGTCAAATAAGCAAAATTTCCATATAAAGTTATGGATCCCAACCTAACCATCACCCTACTATTAACTAAATGAGTCCATCTGAAGTGCGGTCATAAATGGATGGATGGATGGATCGATACTACATGCTAAATGAAATACAGTTACAGTAAAGCAGACTGACTGTACAGTATGTCCATATAGCGTTTATTTGAGGCTGCTTAACACATGTCCCCATCTGTTGTCACGAATGTAAAGCTTCACTCTGTGCTGACAACTGAACAAGCAAGCAGGCCTTGAGAGTTTTCCCATCATTCTATGGTGCAAATATTTCCCAGTTTCTAATTCACAAATGACTCTCAAACCTCAATAGAAGAACGTCCAGCGTAGTAAACTGCACTAAACTGCGTTCCAGTGAGGCAAAACTTTTAAAATGTGCACGACAGAAGCCTTGATAAGCCACTAATAGCTTGACTCAATGAGCGCTCAGATTTGATACTACTTGTACTTTTATAGCAGTGCAATAAATTTGACACATTTTCATAGCTATATGGTGTTTTATATGTTGTGCAGTTTCTTTTTTTTTCATGTTCTGTGTGCTAATGCTTAAAAAGTACTTTATGGTTAATGGAATGGCCTCCATTTGGTTTCTGAGCACAACCTCTGATGGCCTACGGATACACAGACTGAGCCCTGACGACGTGGTTTTAAACTGACAGAGTGCCCTTTTTCTAGTTATTTCTGTAAATATGCAGTAGTGCTAAATTATAGCCCCGTGTTGGCAGGAAGAACTGTCAAAAGCCTCCCCTGATATAATTATGTAACTGTGTCTTTTGTTTCAGGTCAGTTATTATATTCTCAGCAGGTTACAGCATCTAAGAAGACGCCCCAGGCATCCTCCACCATTTATAAGACTCTTTGGCAGACAAATATAGACTAAAGATGCAGTAGAAGACAGAACAGAGGAATCCAAATTGGACAGGTTCATTCTTAAAAGGATGAATTGGGTTTCCTTAGAGGGAACACCATCCAAAAATAGCTGCTATCTGTCTGTGGCAGCTTGTACTACTGATGGTGTTTCTAAAGCTTTTGAGGCCGCAGCATGACGTTACTCAGGTGGTGCAATGATGACCTGCTCCTTGAGTCATGTTTAGTTAGGCTCTTATCAGGCTCACACAGGAGGGTGCTCCTACACCTTCCCCCAAAAGATGTGCACACACATTCACACAAAATAAGCTGAAGTTTTCTTTGTTTTTTAGTGGTGGTGGGGGTTTAAGCAGCTGCTGTCACTCCCTGGCTCAATCAATGATTCTGCAGCACCCAGCCATTTCATTCCCTGCCTCTTTTTTTAAAACCCATTCACACTTTGTGCTGATGCTACATTAGTCCTCTATTTGGAGAAAACATGGGAAAAATCAATGGCATGCAGCCTCAGGCAGGCTCACTTTAATCTCAAATTTCTGCTACAAATATGAAAGTCAATATGATAATTGACTTACAGAGGTTTTTCCAGGCAGACTGAAAATGTGCAGGTTAAGAATAAACTCTAGTTACTGTGTGCTGTACACAAAAGCACACAGGGGGTTGATCACCCGTTAGGGGTACTGACAAAGACTAACACAGCTTACCGGCTCATTTCAAAGACAGATGGCTCGGTGCGCACAATACACAAATATTTTGGCCCATGGCCGACCTCTGAGGCCAACCCAGCTCAACCTGTCTACTCATCATCTTTCCCCTTGTCCAGAGCACTGACCCTAACTAATCAACGCCCTATGCCCACATTTCCAGGTTTCACAACTTGTACACACTCTGCGGTCATCTTGATCATCTCCATACCTGAGTTGTTAAGCAGAGATCCATTGGAGGATGATCGCCGGAGGATTCGCAAGCTGTCGCTCCAGGAGCGAGACTTGGGCAGCCTCTTCAGCAGCCGCCCCAGCCGCCGCGACACGTGACCGAAGCAGGCACTGCCAGCCTCCCCTTCCAATTCACCCGTCACCTCCTCTAGACACAGTGAAACCTGGCCGAGAAATGTCCTGCCCACCCTAACGCGCTCTGCTCCCCCAGCCCCAACTCCAGCTGCTGCCTCCCCCTTTGCCTCCTCCTGCCCTGGGACGGGAGGTGCTATCTGTGCCATGGATGGAACATGGTGGCACCATCCGGCAGGCACCGTCCTGTGTGCGTAACCCTCGCTGGAGGACCTCCTGTCCTGCCGCCGGCCGCCCCTCTCTCTCTGAGGACTGCACCAGCGCCAGCCCCCCCACTGCCCCCCTCTGCCATCCCAGCGCAGCCACTCTGCCACCGGTGCCACGCTCCGAATAAACAGCCCCCTCTCCACACGCTCTGCCACCCCTCCACCTGTACTTCTCACACCCTCCCCAGTGCTCAACCCCCTCTTCTCGCCCTACACTGTCCTCCTCGGGTCTACCCCTGAAAACAGTCGTCTTCAACCCTCAGCGTGAGGACACGAACCCCAAATCTCTGCGGTACAACTTGTTCCTCTGTCGTCCTGCTGCTTCTCTCACCGCTGCTCTCTCATCCTCTCTTCGTCTCTCCCTCTGTCTCTGCTGCAGCACCCACACACTCCGCAGTGAAGAACGGCCAGCTTAAAGAGACAGAGACCCCCAAATGCAACCACTGCCCTAGCTTCTCTGAGCCTCTCTCTCTCCTCTCTTTATAGCAACAGGAGTCTTTCTGTCCCATCAGTGGCTGACTTTCCTCACTTCATTCAGTATCTGAAGACATCTTCAGACGTCACAGGCATCACTGCAGACGCTCCCAGCGCCGTTCCCCACTTTTCTGTCTCCTCGGTTTGAAATCCACATCATGGCGAAGAGGAAGTGAGTCAGCCATGCTGTCTAACCCCTCAACAGTGACATACTGAATCTTGTCAGTGTGAAGGATATGCTTCACCTTGTGTGCGTGTGTGTGTGTGAGTTTGTGTGGGTCGCTGTGACACGCAGTCCGTTGCTTCTTAATATGCACTGTGAAAGAGAAAGAGTGAAAGCTCCTGAGAGTTCTCGTCCTGCCCCACTTACAGAACTGAGCAGTACAAAGGAAAGAGATGCTCACCATTCTCACACAAATCCATTACATTACAAGAATTTATCTATTCTCACTGCTTTTTCCCCACTGAGGTGCCTGGTTTTTTTGTTTGTTTGTTTTTTTAACCTGTGATGTAATGTGTGTTGCTAAAGTCTAAAATCCCCCGAATCGACCTCACCTAAGAGGTTCTTGAGAATGTTTTCATTGGTCCTTACTGCTCTAACCACCTCTTCCTACACAGTCCTGCTATCAATATCCACCAAGGGCAACCTAAATATAGCCTGCTTGAACCCCCCATATACATACAGCAGAGTGGCAATGCAAAGTGAGGCAAACACAAAACACCATACGGGTCTTTCTGCAAAAATGCAACAAAACCCTTCATGTCCTACATTTCTGCTTCTATTACAGCTAAACATATTAATCACCCTGATGTGTAAAGCCTCACTGAAATGACATTAAAAATAAACAGATTATAATATAGGCGTTCAATCAAGCTCTGTTCAATACTCAAAGCAGCTTTGTACTCAGACTCAACTTGATTTCAACTTTAGACACATGAGCTCCAAAGGAATGCTTTGGATGAAGTCTTATTCAAACTATATTCAGCTCAGCGCTGGCAGAGCGCAGCAGCGGTATGCAGGGACAAGAAGGTTATGAACCATTTAACACAACCCTCCTCCCATGTTTTCTTCTTCAGTGGTGAAAAAGGCCAAAGGAAAGCAGTTGCTGAGACAAGGCCTGTACTGTGTGGACCACAGGAAGAGGTAAGATAAGGATGGAGTTCAGGGAAATAATACAGTCCCTAGACAGACAGGGGGTATGCCCCGAGGTGAAAAGTGTGTGTGTGTACACTTACACAGGCTTCCTGTTAGACAAATACAGAGACGTGTGTGGGCTCACACACTTCTTCATGAATGCTTTTGCTGTTGTCATAAATTTGAGGATCACTGACCTCTCAGGTGCTCACCTTGTCAAACAGACCTCTGACATGAGAAGCAGAGACACGCAGAATAACCGATAGCAAAGCTCACAAACGGTGGTCGAAGTAAAAGTTCATGAAAACATGGCCACCGTGAACGATCTCTGAAAAACATATTGATCTAAAATAGTTGAATTACTTGAGTAATCTAGCAGTTAAATAAAATGAGGATTCAGATTCTCTGGTTGTTGCTTCAAAACTTTGGGGCATTTCAGGGGTCTTTTGTTCTTTTTCTATATTATTGCACATCATACTGTGCTGGGACAACATAACCAATGAGGAAAAATGCTAACTCTGACAGTTTTCTTTTCACTTCCTTCTGGTTTCTCTTTGAAATGTTTCGTTTCTATCCCTTCAAACTGTTTATTTAACTGAATGTACAGAGAAACATTTAAGGGCATCTCTGCAATTGTCAGTAGTCATGTTTCCTCCTCTGAGGCTCTCATAGCCCTCTTATACAGCATATAATGGCCCCAGATAACACATTAACAAATCCCAAAGCATGCTATGCTGCATTTGACACTTATAAATCAGCTTACATCTACATTAAATTGCGAATTGTTCATCTGCTGCCTGAATGTTACGCTCAGGGATTAACTCCAAAGAGGTTAAAATAGCATTTAGGAAGAAACAGTGTAAATACAGACAGTGCCACATGTCTTATAGATGACCAGATCCAGCATATCAGTGTACGAGCGCCACAACAGCACGCTTCCCTGAAAGCTTTAATTAAATATTAATCTGACGTCTGATCCTGTCTGTTTGTAATCCCAGTGATTCCACTCTGGAGAGATAATCCCAGGGCTGGAGACACTCAGAGCTGAGATTAGTGGGAGTGCCCTACCCCTCCTCTTCCCTGGTATAGTGTATAGATTTACAGATGTACGTATGTATCTGCTACACACTCATTTCTTTTTAGTGTGTTTAAATTAGCATTTTATAACAAGTCGTAGTGATATGTGTAGTGCAGCGGTGTCAAACATAAGGGCTAGGGACCAGAGTCAGCCAAAGCAAAAGAAGCAGTGCATACATTTTTGGACATTTGACCGTTTTTCAGCTTTTCCTGGTGATAAAGAACTCTTCCATGGCCAGTCAAGCTAAACCAAAGGAATTAAGTAATAATAATTAAAAAATTAAATGACAGAAATGTTCCTTTTTAAATCACCATCTATGGAAATATCAGTAAAGTTTTCAACATTTATCAGATAAAAAACTGAGACATGCTGTCAAAATTGTACTTCTTTTTCTTATCGTAAGATATTTTAAGGGTTTAATGTTTAGTTAAACATCTTTACGGCCCACTTGAGATCAAAGTGGGCCGTATGTGGCCCACAACATAAACTGTGTGCATGTTTTCTGCCTATAATGGTAAGGGGGGGGGGGGGGGGGGGTCTCCTACTGGGACAGACTAGCGCCAGTAAAGCAGCTCATAAATGTCCTGACTGTCACAGTCATCAGAATCTGTGTTGGTCTTTATGCTTTCATATGTCGTGCTCCACTGAAGCCTGATGTCACATATGGCTCATATATGTGAGTAAAGTCTTTAAGCTTTACCACAAATCACATTCTCATCCATCACCCAAGAGGCACAATAAAGATAAAGAAAACATAAACACAGAAGAAAGGCAGCAGAAGAAAGTTAAAGGCCTGTACACCAACAGAGCAGCAGACTAGAAGACTGGGAACTCTTGGGAGATTGACAGATTCCAGTGCAGAGCAAGGCCACAACTGTCCCAGGGGTGCACGCTGCACAGCTGTTTGGGCTTCGTATGCAACAAAGCAAACACAGACAAGAGTGAGGGTGATAAATTAAAGGAAGGCCGAGCGAGTGAGGCAACCAGACAAAGATGGAGAATGATGGTTGTTTATGGTTGCAGGGCCTCTTGTCTCTCACTCCCTGTCATTTGCAGGGAGCGGGGTGCGTGCGTGCCATTTCTATTTTGGCAGTCACGGCTGCATTTCTTCCACCGCAAAAATACCTTAAAGTGCCTACATTTGTATTGCCTGGTGAACTTCACGGCTGTTCACCGCATTCACCTCAGATGTCTTCTGATAAGAGAGAGCAGATGTACAACTAATTGGTTTTATCCATGAAGAGAGTAATTGTGAAGGGGAGTGAAAAAGTTAGTGAAGTTTTTGAGATGTAAAGAAACTGTGTGTTTTGTGTGTGTGCATGTTTCTGTGGGTATATATGCTCCAGTAATCTTTCTGCTCTTGCCTCAGTGAGCTCTTGCTGATAGCACACTAAATCAGACAGCTCGGCAGTGCCGGCAAACTTGCGCTCTTTTTCCTCCATCCCTCTCTCTTGTGCACTCTCTGCTCTTAGCTCTTTGTCTCTCCTGATTCCCGTCACTTGCCATCACCCACTGTTTGCAACCACATGCCATCCTTTATTTTTCTCTTTCATTTCCTCCTGATTTTGTTTTACTGTTTGTTTGTTTTTTAACCTGCTTCATTCATTATCCCTCCCTTTCCAATCATCCTTTATCCTGCCTTATCTCACACTACTCTGCAGCTCCAACCTCGCCATGACAAACTACTGCTGACACAATGCCTGCTCAGCAGCCGCACACACACACACACACACACACACACACACACACACACAGAGGATGAACGCATGTGCAGTGGGTGTGCAGAGAAGCACAAAGGTACCTCAGGTTGAGTTCTAGTCCAAACTGTCTGTGACAGAGCCATGCAGATATGTTAGGAGTGGCATCGTCAGATGCTGCTTTCTGTCTCTGAACACATTCTCACATCCCACAGCATCAGACTGATGTATTTAATATATTGTCCCCATTAAATGTGTCTGAGCAGACATTTCCACTACTCAGGATTTCACCAGTACACCACTGTGGATTCCATCTCGCCCTCTTTCTCTAAGTCTGGTAGCAAAGTGGGAACTCTGGGAGGCACAGCTGCAGAACTAGATAAAGCTCTTTCCGTGGAAGGATTTTGGCTGCCTGTGGTGAAAAAGTCTTTGGAAATGTCCTTCCCTGTCACTCCGAGTCACTCACAAAGGCACATGCACAATTTTTGTGTGTTTGTCTGTGTGTACAAACACACAACCACAGCTATGGTTTGGCACCCAGCTACAACGTGCCCTTCATAAAAACTGCGCTGCAGGAACAAGACGCGGATCTCTAATTCAAAACACTCTGCATTCACGTGCGCAGTCTGTTCCACGATGTCTCGTGTGGGGAAATGAAACAGTAATCACACAAGTGAATGAAGCAGGTATACACCGAGTGTGTGGCGTGGCACCACATAAGCCTATAATCACTCATTTCCACGGGGAAAGAAAAAAAAGCAACTCACTTGCAGTAGCCTGCTTTAACTACTTACTTTGACATTTGAGTGCCTCCACAGTGACCTGCCGGCTACACGCGTCACACCAGTCCTGCTTAACGGGCTTGGCCTCGAAACGGTGTCCTTCACCCCTTTCCGTCTTCACCCGGGGGTCTGTCCCCTGAGAGAAGATGGACCAGGCCTCCATGCGGTGAGGTTCGGGACGAGCCAGCTTCACCACTCCGGTTCTGCCCTGCGTAACCCGCTCCAGTGGAAGACCGCCGCTTTTCCCTGGCGCTGAATGCCGCAAGGAGATGCTCTGACGTCCGCTGTCTCCGTTCACAGAATCTGCCTGCGTCGCGCTCCGATGCCGGTGCAATCTTTTATGTCCACTCGCCAGCGATTCGCTCGGTATGACATTAGTGCCCGGTCCCTTCAGCGAGGAGCTCCTCCGACCCCCGCGGGCGGTGTGCTTGGCATGACAGTCCATGTAGCTGTTGCTGCTGCAGTCGCCGGTGATGTGCCCGTTGTGACTTTGCCGTGCCCCAGCGGCGGTGCCCGCGCCGCTGTCCCGCTGCTGCTCCGGGCTACGTGGCGCAGAATGGGCGGACGGAGCCCCGCATCCTTCACCGGGCATCATTCCTCCTCTCACCACCGTCCCTGTGTCTCCTCCAGCAGTGACAGACACATCTTCCTCCCCGCTCCCTGAGCTTCTCCTGAACATCTCCCAGGACTTTTTCCTCGGCAGGATGGTTTTCTTCCTGCCACCGAGCTGCCCGAAGAACTGCGGACCCGGCTGCTGCCCCACCACACTCACAGACGCCATTATCCTGTCAAACCCCCTCCTGTAAGCGCGTGTGTTCGTCTGTTTGAGGGGTGTCAGTGTGCGTGTTTTCACTCCGTGCCCTGACTGTAAACTCAGCTCTCCCCGCCGTGTCACGCCTGTAGTAGTGACGCAAGGGAAACGACACTTTTAAAGCGCGAGCGCGCTTCCCCAAAGACACGAGGGATAGTAGCGCGCATGAATTTCTGTTTAACGTTTTAGCACGCTAACCAGCCCGCATCACTGGATGATATTGAACTTGATGACGAGTCAGTGAAATTTGTTTTATTCCAGCCGGCCACTTACTGTAAATGAAGGGAAAGCAACAATCTCCTGAAACCAGAAAATGCGTTTCTTAAAGAATCACAGTTCAGGGATATGCAGAGAAATACCACGGACTGGATGTATAATGAAACGAATAGCTTAAAAATGATAAATCTTCTTATTTAAATAGTCCGTTTCAAGTGGGTTTTTTTTTTGTTTTTAATGGGACAGCAAATTAAAGGCCAAGATATTTGACATGCCACACGTTTACCTCAATTTTATTTATTTTTTCTAAAAAAAAAGTGGAATTACCACCTCGAGATTGTATGCTTCCGCCATCCAGTCAAGTTCTGTTTATGCTGTGAGTCCAGATATATGTTACGGAAGAGGATTAGATGTGTAGACTTTGAATTTACACCAAAGATTACATCTTTGACCCCTCAGGTAAATATTTTCATCTTGTGTCACATCCCTTTTATATTTAAGGTTTAAATTCTTAAATTATGGACAAAATCACTTTTTGTGATTATGTGTGTTTATTTCTAATGGGGGCTTAGAAATAAACATTATTTTCAAATGATTTGATTTCTGTTTTGAGTTTCTTGTTGTCGAGTCCGTTTTGTTTCTGTTTGACTCTGTTCAGTTTCACTATTATTTTTATTATTATTTTGCATGGAGGGGATTTGTCAGGGGCAAAATGAAAGGTTCTGACTCGGTACTGCAAGACAAACAGCATTTTTTGGGCAGCAGACTAACAAGTCTCTAACCAACAAGACAAGTCTCAACAGACCTTAGTGCCAAAGCCTCATCAGGAAGGGTGTGAAACCAAAACTGAGCAAACTGACAAAAACTCAAATCTTGTCCAATATATGTATATATTTATTTTAGAAGCATAGTTTTTATTTCACATAACAAAAAAATAAACCCAGAATGGCTCAGGTTACAACTATTACTGACTGGGAGGCGTAAAAAACACACATTTGATGAATCTGATTTGTAGGCCTCACTCTGGACTGACAGTATCGCAAATTTTGTCTCAATGTAAAATATCACAAAGTCTGTCTGTTACACTTGTTTGTGTGGGCTAAAAACAGTAAAGTTTTCCAATTTGCCAGAAACACGTCATGAGCTGAAAAAAATAACCACAGAGGCAGCTGAGCTCATCGCCCCCAACTGATCTGAGAAAGTCCACGAGGACGCCCACGCCCTGCCCACACACTTTCTTTCATTTTCAATTTCTCACACTTGTTTTACGTTTTCACTTCAGGGTTTTTTGGTGTTTAAGAGCAACGATATTCGTTCACACCCACCATAACCTGACATTAGGGGCCAGGAAAGGATTTCATCCACTTTTCTGTTTGAAATCTGGCTCTGACTGAATTATTTTTAAAGACTACAAAACAGTCAAATAAATAAATGAAAGTTGAAATAACAGCAAGTATTTCCCCCCTAAATACCGCCTTTCATAATCAACAAATAACAAAGCTGGGATTTCCCCAGCATACACCACAGTGGCTAATGTCACTTTATAATGTCATTTTGGTCAGCTGTTATCGAAGTGTTAGCTTTAATGCCCTTCTGCAAAGAGAAAGAAGACACTGTGGTGAGTCCTGAGTTCCCCATGGTCGTGCTTCTCTTTTACAGGGATTCCCATGATGAAACACACAGAATTATTTTATCATTCCACTTAAAAACCAACAGGAACAGAAACAAATGTGGGTTAAAAAGATGAAATAGAGCAAATTCATCATCAAGTGGAATGATCAATCATTGGAAGGCCTTTTTCATCAAAAACACACAGACACAAAGAAAAACAGAGTCTACAAGCACAACCATTACCCTGTTTATAAGCAGATTTGTACAGAAACATTTTATACTGTTTTTTAATAATGTTTCTATATCCCAAATATAATCAAAACCTGCATACTAGTACACACTCTGTCTGGATAAATATACTATTCAAGGTTCTCCAGAGCCTACTCTTCCTCTTCTGTGAAACAAAGGACCACAAAAAACAGTAAGAGCTGACTATGCATTCATTGATCCTGGCTGTCTATCTCTATGGCAGCCTATTACAAATACAATAACACTTAAGGCATTAATGAAGATTTTATTGATCTTATTACTGCTATACTCAGCCACACACACACACACACACACACACACACACACACACACACCTGAAGCCTATCCTCCTTTCTCTTTGTGCTTATCTTATTTCTAAATTGATAAAAGACGTTTCATTGATTGTTAAAGGAAGAGGAAGCAGAGATAAAAACAAACACTGTAGATGGTCCTTGAAAGGCCAGTACATTCATTGATGGCACTTAAGATGAGGTGATTTTTAGAGAGTGTGCGTGCGCCTTTCAGAGGCAAGATCCAGAGACAGTGGTCTTGTGTCACAGTGTAGAAGGTCTGGCCAGAGTCGGCTCCAGAGCTGCAGGAGAGTTCACGGCTCCCAGGCTATGGAACCACAGAAATACCATCAGCATCATGCTGCGTGTGCTTTGACAGATGAGATTTGTTAACAGTAAGGTGGTCACACCACTGACCTCTCTATAATACCGTTGTTACACTGTAGCTCCCTCACCAGAATCTCCATTTCCTCCTTCAAATGGTGCATCCTACAAAAAAGAAAGAAATACTGCAATGGCAGTCGGGAAATGTCTTAATTTTACACACACACACACACACACACACACACACACACACACACACACACACACACACACACACACACACACACACACACACACACACCTGGAGACCATCTGGTCATTGTCTTTGGGTATGACTGCTGACTGTTGTTCTGGTCTTTTGGACTGCAGAGTGTAAAGGATTCTGTCCATAACCTGAGGACGACAAATGAGACATGACATAGTCACTGACTTGCGCGACATCACTAATACAATAACTACTGAGCACAAACAAAAAGGCAGCACAGGAAAAATGTATGTCAGACTCCATGTTTATGCATAAGGTGTCAAGACTGTGTCTCCTAGGCATGAAAAGAGTGATACTGACCTTATTCTGGCACTGCTCACTCATCTCTAAGTCTGCTATTAAGCCTGCAGAGAAAGAACTGAAGTCCTGCAGTCGGGTCTGCAGCTCCAGCATAAGGCTGCAAACAAATGTAGAAGCACACTTGAGTAAACCTAATTGGTAACAGACAGGTTTTCAAACCCACACCCACCATCCTGCACCATTCTTGGAAAGACCACTCTGCTTTCAGTTATTAAACACCATCATTAGGCTGGTAACTAGGCAGGGTTTAAGGCTCAACGACCTCATAGAAATAACCTTTTCTTCAAATTTTTAACCATCAAGTGAATACCAAAAATGTTGTTCACCCTTGTGTCCTTATGGCCTCGCACTCCTTCACCTTCTTTTCCTAAGCCAGAGTTTCCTGTTGCTCCAGTTATTCCACTGCCTGCCATGGGAAAGCTATCGCTGGCCACACGAGTAAACAAAAATGCCATCCTGTTCCTGTTTTAGTTGCTCAAGCATCAAGTAATTTTCCACGGAGATTGGATATCCACTGACAGACAGTGCTACCAAATGAAACAAATGCTTATAGATAAACAATCATGGTGGTGGTGGGTTTTCTTTTTAATTTTTATTGTCCAATCACTTTATAACGATGATGAAAGATAATTTAAAAAAGCATTACTGACAAAATGGTGGTTTGTACATGTGCAGAGGAGTTGTGTTTTGGAGATGATCACACAGGATTTAACGATATTAAAGAAGTTTGATATAAAAAAGATTATCATTGAATCTAGATAAAACCAAATTTATGTTGTTTGGAAACCAAAAGAAAAATATCAAAGTAAAAATATGTGTTGACAATGTATATTTAAAAAAAAGAGTGAATTAAATAAAATTTCTTGGTGTGATCATTGACCACAAGGTCTGTTGGAAACCACAAATTACTTATGTTCAAGGGAAATTGGCACCGGGCATGGCCGTCCTGGGGAAAGCAAAGCAAATACTGGAGAAAGAAAGCACTGCACATATTATACTGTGCTTTACTACTGCCGTATATGAGCTACTGTGTAGAGGTCTGGGGAAACACATACAAAAGTAATACACAAACAATAACAATAATACAAAAAAGGGCCACTAGATTAATAAATAATACAGGATACAGGGATCATACAAATTGACTATTTTTCAAAATGCAAGCTATTAAATTCCAAGACTTGGTGGAGTTTAAAACAGCGCAAATAATATATAAAGTAAGAAATACAATGCTTCCAGGTGACCCTGAATCCTCCCTTAGTTATGCTGCAATAGACGTAGGCTGCTGGGGTTTCCCATGATGCATTGAGTTTTTCCTTTCCAGTCACCTTCCTCACTCACTATGTGTTAATAGACCTCTCTGCATTGAATCATATCTGTTATTAACCTCTGTCTCTCTTCCACAGCATGTCTTTATCCTGTCTTCCTTCTCTCACCCCAACCGGTCGCAGCAGATGGCCCCACCCCTCCCTGAGCCTGGTTCTGCCGGAGGTTTCTTCCTGTTAAAAGGGAGTTTTTCCTTCCCACTGTCACCAAAGTGCTTGCTCATAGGGGGTCATATGATTGTTGGGTTTTTCTCTGTATCTATGAAGCGCCTTGAGGCGACTTTTGTTGTGATTTGGCGCTATATAAATAAAATGGAATTGGATTGAATTGAATTCCAAAAGAAATCTGATAATTGTTTATAGAAAGAGAAGGTGAGTATAACTTAAGAGGGAAATGGAATTTTAAAATACAAAGTGTTAGAACAACTTTAAAAAGTATGTCTATCTCCATAGCAGGAGTTAAATTATGGAACAGTCTAACAGAAGAAATTAAAGAAAGTAACAACATAAACCAGTTTAAAATAAAATATAAAAAACACATTTTAAACAAATATAAGAATGAAGAAAACAGGGTTGACCCGGGCGGTAATGTTGTTCGTAATAGTGTTTTAGTTTGTTTGTTTCATAATTTGTGAATCTGCCAATGTAACCATTCTGTCTTTATTTATATGAAAGTAACTATACTGTGGTGGGGCTTGTTTATTTGTTTTGTTTTATTGTTTGTTTGTTTTGTCTTTGCTTTAGCTTCATATGTTGTTTGTTTAATTTAAGACTAAAAGAAAATTTAATCAATGAGACGTAAAACTTGAGGGGGTAGGGACTAATAAGTGTATACTTCTGCCTACTCCTTTTCAAACAAAATAATGGAATGATCTTTTGTAATGATTGTGAATGCACATGTTTGAAATAAAACTGAACTGAACTGAAGGAGGGACCGTGGATATATTGGATAAAGGATATAGAATACTGAACTGCCAGCCAGGGGGAAAAGAAGAGGACCTCAGAGAAGTCAAACCTTAAGATTAGGCTTAAAACCTTCCTTTTTGATAAAAATTATAGGTAGGGCTAGATCAAGTGACCCTGAATTCTCCCTTAGTCGCGCTGCAATATGCCTAGGCTGCTTGGAGCCTCCTATGAAAAACTCATCTTTTCCCCTGTCCATGTGTTTATACAGCACTCTGATGTAATTATTAATTATTATTAATCTGTGGCTCTCTTCCACAGATTTCCTTCTCTCACCCCCAGCCGGCAGATGGCTGCCCTTCCCTGAGCCTGGTACTTCAGGAGGCTTTTTCCTGTTAAAAAGGAGTTCTTCCTTCCCACTGTCGCCAAATACTTTCTCATTGGGGGTTTTCTGTTTGTTGGTGTTTTCTATGTTTTTTCTGTGCTATTGTAGTTTTTTCACCTTAAAATATTAAGCCTTACCTTGAGGTAACTCTTGTTGTGATTTGGAGCTGTAATAAATAAACCTGAAGAAAATTTCACTGGATTCAGCTGAAATCCAGCAACAAATTGCAGATGGCTAAATCAATCAGTATTGTGTGTCAACTATGGAGACATTTCTTCATGGTGGAAGTAAGAATTGTTTTCTTTGTGTGTGTTTTTGTTTGGAACACATATTGTGTATTATAGAGGGTGGATAACATCTTCGCTTGCTGCTGGTGATGCTATCATCCAAAGGAGGACGATTGGAGTAGGGAGCGAACCACCCAGCCTTATTATGGTCATTACTTGAGCCAAAAAGAAGGATAAGCCACCACGTATTCACTGGATAATGACTTGTCAATCACAATCGTTTGTCTGGTCAAGGTGGCAAAAATTCTCAGTTTGAGGCTTCACAAGCTGCGTGGCTCCACCCATCTTTTATACCATATATGTTTTTAACCTGTATTTTAAATTAAAATGTTTCTACTCTACTTAAACACATTTGAAAGACAGAGAATCAAAGTGCATAAAGTATGTAACCTGTATTCCATGTTACACAAATATACAGTGATGATGACCAGGGTTAATCAATAACATACAATATCAGCTTTGATCAACTGTTTGAATGACTGCTAAAGGTTATTTTAATGAAGGAGTAGCTTGCTCTGACCTGTTCCATGTTCTTGTTGAGTCTAAAACCTCTTTGTATCTCTGCACACAGTCTTCTCTGAACAGAGATTTCACTCGCTTAATGTGGCTCGACAGGTGGATTCTGTCAAGGAAGAACAACAAACAGATTACACGACAGCGCAGGTACTTTACAGGCTGGGGCATAGCTGTGGGAACACAAATCCATAATCACACACACGCACTCACTTCTCAAACTTGTGGATTTGCTCATCATTGTATGCTAGCTCTGTGGGAAAAAGAAGAAATCTGTCAGATGAATAATATGAAACACAAACAAGAAATTTATAGTATCTATAGAGAAGCTGTGCATACTGCCAGTCAGCCTGTCTTTACGATAATGCTGATGAATTGCTGTTATCTTCTGTAGCAGCATCTCTATCTTCTGGCAGCTATAAGAAAAGAAATTAGTTCTAATAAACACTTATAAATAAAACCAATTGTCCATTCTGCAGTTTTGAATCCCTGCCCCCGATAGTACCTCTTATCATTGGCCAGAGTCTCTGACAACTTGGCCTGTTCTATCTGCAGTTGATCAAGTCGGTTCTGAAACTCTTGGATACCAGCACTGTACAAAGGTAGGTGTTGATGAACCTGAGGAGACAAGCATCTCAGATTCTTACACACAACACATCAACAAAGCACAAATCTGTGCAATCAGTTATGATTCAAGCTCTCACATTTAGGGGATTCAATATGAGACGCATCAAATATAAGCTATGCTGTCTGCCTGTCTCTCATGATATTGAATTTCAATCAACTGCGAGGGAACTCTAACTCCTTTGCATACCAGGTTTAAATCTTACTATAACGCTAAGGCAATGTGCCTGTTTATATATAAATTCATAATAAACCTAAATTTAGCATCCTCTAAAATTTGAACTACAATACAGTATCTTATAATTCTAGTAGCAACCAAATATCCATCTCAAAGACACTCAATCAGTGTTAATATTTGCCAATAGGTAGCATAAAAAGCAGGATGATTATATCTGCTTTCCCTCTATGATGTTTTTAGAATAACAGCATGTAAATCAGGTGCACCACAAACTGCAGCATCCAGTACTACTACTACAGTACCAGCAAAAAGGTATTAAACCTTCACAAAGACAAGACATAATTTGAGTTTTAATTGTACAGTTTTAACTGGGACCTGTATAACTGCATCAGTCGAGCTCATCTCTGTTTTTTGCTCTTGGTACTCACCTGCCGCAACCTTTGACCATTAGCAGCTGAGCCTAGATTTTCTGAAGTGTAAGGGTCTCTAAGAAATGTAGCAGATATTGGAGGAGAAAGGAAGGTTATAGGTTAAAGATGGCATTATTACAGTATCAGGAACATTAGAAATGTTTTATGTCTATGTTTACACAAGACCTAGCCTCATTTGTCAAGATAAAAAAAAAAAATCTACCTCTACAAGGTAGATTTAATAATCTACAAGTATCTACAAGATAATCTACCTACAAGTATGCCCGAATTATTGCAAACACTGCACTTTACCATCTCGAGTGCACTTTTACAGAATTAATTTTCTGTGCTTATTCTAAAAACACTTACGGGTGCCAGTGCTACCCTTCAGCCTTCTAGTAGATACACTGTATGTATTCATTTGAAAATCCCAGGTGACTCCCTTCTTGAGCTATCACATTCACAAGATTTCCAGAAAACTTGCTGCAACAACAATACCTCTTCAGCCTTTTACAGCTTAGGGTTAAAAAGTGTGCAGACAAACTTACAGTGTGCGAATCCCGTGTTCTGCATTGAGGCAGGACTGCAGTCTAATGGTGACCATGGCAATACTGTGCAAGGCTTCTCTGCACTTGTTGCGCAATTTCATTCTAAGAAACAAGAAAAATAGGGAAACGCAGAACATAAACTGAAGGGAAAAAACACCCGGGAGGCCCAGAATTCCAAGAAGACTAACAAATAATTTTTTATCTGTGTTTGTGTCTCACATGTAGCTGTAATATCCCTGCAGCAGCAACTCCCGGTGCGTGTGCAGCAGCCGTACTATCCTCAGATACTGGTGGACTACACCTACTACAATCTAAAAATAAAAGGGGATCGGGGGGAAAAGAAGGCAGATATGAAAAGTGTTTAGTATATAAAATAATATATTAAATAATATTTTAAACTAATAACAGGGAGCATTTACCTTGGAGAAATTGTAATCTGCCATGATGTCAAACCTGGCCGGGATGACGGGACTCTCTGCTGCAGAGGACAAAAGAAATACATCGCAAAAAATATAGAATTCATGAAAATGTGCAATCATGTCTGTGCAACTGTGTGATAACAACTGCATGCTCACACCAAACCAGCTAAAATATTTCTGTTGAGACAGAAACTGACACCTTTTTCTCAAAACTTAACACACACATATTTCCGTTATGCAAGTCTCGGTCTTACGTTCTCTGAATGGCAGGCTGGTGTTTGCTTCATCAGTTGCATAGCTGAGCAGAATGAGGGGCTGAGAAGGTGAAGTTCGTGGAAGATTGACCACCTTCATGCTGCCCTCCAAGAGCAGGTCATGTCCGAGGTACATGTGATGTTGTTGCTGTACCCCTATACCTGTTTGAGACGCCACCTCTTCGAAGAAGATTGATACTCTGGTTGAGAAGAGAGACAGATTTTAATTTTGTTAGACACATTTTTAAATTTCAGGAGCAAGTTTGCTTCTTAAGACTGTTCTCAGTGCGCCTGGTCGCTGCTGTTTGGAGTGAAGCTTATTTAGTTAACTTCTTTCTTTTGACACACAGTTTTCTCCTGGAGCTGGAAGCTTTGAATACCCTTTTGATTTGTTCTTGTCCAAATCCCCACAAATAAAGTGTATTAAATTTCGGTGATTACATGTGTCAGTAAGTCTTTTAAACCTTTAGTTCGCTTCATAAACAATGACAAAATAATAATGGTCAGATTACCATAAAGCTGAGTTGCAGACATATTTTTATACAAAAATAAATGTAAAATAATTATTGTATTTGTTTTAGCTTTTTGTCTTTTTTTCAGTGCTGGCAGAGACAAAAACAGGAAACATGGGGTGAAAAAAGATGAGGAAATAGCAGCAGTTATGTTTGCATAAAAATCACGATTTCTTAAATTACAAACCTAACATACAAATCTGCTCTGTCCTCAAACGCCCTGAGTTCTACTGCACAGATTCAATGAACTGAGAGTGAAAGGCTTTAAAAAAGCAATTTGAGATTACAGATATAATCCACAGCTCAGCACAGAATTTACTGGCATTACCACATTAAAACTATAACACATATTACACCTCATTATTCTGCGAGTTCTTCTGCTGCGTATTTCTTGTATAAATTCCAGAAAACAAAATGGTTTCACGTCATTGTCAGTAACAAATTCAAACTCTCATCAAGATACTGAGCTTGCACTACATTTTTTTAATAAACAAAAACAGCCAAAGGGAAAAAAAGGCCACCCATAAAGGCCTCTGCAGACTTACGTGTTGTAGTGGTGTATGTAGATGCAATGTGCCATGGCCTGCTGCAGAGAAAAGAGGTGAACTGCTTGCCGCTGCAATACATCTGTGGTGGCTGTGAAGAACTGGTCAAAGCACCAACACTTTTCCTGGTCAGCCTCCATTATACCTGCTAGTACTGGAACCAGCTGCACCCTTAGACCCCTACAGCCACAGAGACAGGGAGAGCAAGAAAAGGGAACAACAAAGAGAGACAAAAAAAACCATGAGGGTTTGATGGTGACAAGGTGTGTATAAATAGGATTTAGTTGTTTTTATTAGGTGGCATACTGTGACAGCTGGCAGCTGTGAGGTAGGTGATAGCTCCAGTCTATAGGTCCGCCCTCTCTCCGTTGTATTCCAGCTATCGCCCCCATAGGTTTCTCTGTGGTTATTTTGAACCTATAAAACAAAACCCCCAAAATGGTTCAGAGGAAATACATAAATATATGTCCTAAGGCACAGTTACTAACATTGATCATGGCTGGTACATGTAGATGTACAGATGTTAGCTGTGGTTTCAGTTGGGGGCTTGAAGAACTCTAATGTATTAACTTACATAATGGGCTTGTTCCTTCGTGGTCCTTCATATGGTGTGAAGGGAAGACTCCCAGTGGCAGCGTGGTATAAGGTCACACCAATACTCCACAGGTCGACACTCACCCCGTAAGATTTATGATGAGGCTTACGTAGCACTGCGCGCTCATACATGTCTGGGTGCTACACACAGACACATGAAGAAGAGAAAACAGTCAAAGCACCTTCATAGTGAGCCACAGTGCGCCATTTCGATCCAGCACTGTGTATCAGTCAAGTCTACATAGTTCACCTTTTGTTCTGATAATGCAGTGATTCCCCGGCTGGGGCCCCCTTGTGGGGTGCAAAGGTACCACAGATGGGCCGCAGAAACAACAGAAGGTCAGTTTGAAATTCCTCAGATGTATGTACTTTTACATATTTATATAAATATATTTATTTATATAAAAAGTGACTTAAAACTGGTGATAAAAGCTTGTGAGTTTGGGATATTACTCATTATTTTAGCCTAAAGTCGCTGCTCTTGTATCAAAGTTTGTGTGCCAGTGGCAGGTGGGTCACACATTGGCCTTTAAGACGTTACATATGACTGGGTAGCATTTGAAATTTATAGCCATAATCGTGTTTTTTATGGTTTTCTGATAAAATTTTCAAGAAAATACATCACTTGTATTTTGAGTAGTGAGTGAAGATTTAAGACTAGATGAGCCCCATGGGATTTTCTGGTTTTTAAGTGGGCTGCGGCACTCTTGATTTTAGGAATGGCTGTTATAACTAATAGATTTGACCACTAGATGGCTACCTAGTCCTGATCATGCAGGCTGCCTTTAAATATTCAAATTTGGGCTCCTGAAGATTGTCATTTAAATGTCACTTGGATACTGTCCACTTTGCTGTGAAATCGGACCCTGGTAACAAAACATTTTCACATCTACCTCAGGTTAAATCACTCGCAGAGGTGTTGGTCTCCACCTAATCTAACATAACACAGAGATTCAGATCAGAGTTTACAAGGTAAGATATTCCATTGGGGAAATTAGGATAAGCAAAATAGTTTAGTGGGGACAAGGCTGCAAGCCGAGTGCTGAAGGAAGCATTTTAATTATTGCAATATGAAAGTGTATCGATTTAAAGCTTTTACTTTAAAAATCAACACTCCTTGCGAACATGTTATGTTATATACTTTTTATTGACCCCAGTTATTAGATGGGAATGAATGCACTCTTTCACCACTGTCCCTACAGTAAGCCAGTAAAAAGATTTTCTGATGGAAAAACTCATCATCATAAATGTTTTTAACTGTAGTGCAAATGGAACATAAATGCAACGGACCATGTCAAGGCCACCTGCAGGCTAACCCGAACCTGAAAAAATAATATAAGACAACTCTATGTCCACGAACCACTGCTTGCTTTATTCTTTAGGCGGGATAGTGGACCTGCACAGAGCGCTTGCTGTCAATGAAGGCAGTGTAAAAAACATGTATTTCAGTCAGTGAGTGGGCTACTCTTCCCTGTCCTGTTGTTCGTCCCACAGACAAAAACGATGGAAAGTATCCACTACAGCTATTGTCTGTGCGTTTCCTGCTGTATTTTTTTTAAATCTTTGATTTTTTTCCCACATTCTCCCTTTTCTATTCTGGTCCACTCGACAGTGAATCAGCATTCGATTGACTCCTAGGTGATTCAAGTCCAGTGCCGTACAGTAGGATTTTGAAGGACTGCATGGCAGCACATGTGCGGTGGCTAAAAACTCCTCTGTTTGCTGTCCTAATGGAAGCATGTACATCTGCTGATATCCCAGCGTTGGTGTTGTTTCTACATCATCATAGCAGTGTCGGTCGACAATCACCATCGCAACTGACCAATCATGCTGTCTGAGCATTCATTTAGCATTAGCCAAGCAGTTATCTAATCAGGGCTTTAGGTGCACCAGCACTAAAGTTAGGTGCACCCAAATCTGTCAACCGCATCGCTTAACACGACAGTTTTACATATTCACTTTTTTTTTTTTTAAATTGCTGTCCATACAGACATATTGATTTGTAAATGATTAACTAACAATCTTGTCAGCACAAAGTTCTTTATTTTGAGCACAGTTCTACAAGAAAGATAAGTTACTGAAAAAGTGCTTGTGCTTAAAGTGCTTTGGCACTTTGCCACTCTTTGGCAATATTGTAGGCAATGTTAAACTTAATCATGATCTCTGCCTCCTCTGATGACCTGTTTCCTGCTGCCTGCTGTGAAAGGCAGTGGGGAGAGGGGACACCTGGGCAGTGCATTTATCGCGGCATATAATGTGCTTTCTGGATACACTGTGCTGTCTCAGCATTTCAGTTCGAAACGTATTAGCACCAGTCACAACTGCAGTATTGCCGGCTATGGTCCTTCCACACAGTAAATGCAGTGCATCATGTTGTCAGCTTTATCTGTATCTTAGCCAGGGAAACTGGTCAAGCCACTCTTCTATTGTATATACTTTCCCCCTTTTGCTTTCAATGGGCTCTGGCTCGGAGTCAATCGTATGTGGCTCATTATCTGATGCTGTCTCTGGACCAGTGTTACAGAGGTTTTATTAGAGACACAGCTAGTTTTGCAATTTGGCATAATTTTAAAAAAGTTTACATTTCTTCAGTATTAAACAGCAGAAATTCGGTTTTCTTGTCAGAGGTCTTTCTTGGGAAAAATACAATTAAAAAAAAACAGCGGCCGACAGCGCTGTACACGACTTGTTTGTAACAAGCGAACGAATAACGCAGAAAACAGATTTGAGATGGGAAACTGTTCTCAAAATAGAGAAAGAGCTGTGAAGGAAGTGTTATTTTATCATGGTGGAAGCAAAACAGCAAAAGTAAGAGGGAATTAATGGCGATGTTTATCAAATGTGAAGTGTAGTTTTGATCTTCTTCAGTGAATTTTGGTTGGAGAGAGACAACACCTGCAGCTTCACCATCTGTGAGCTGTCGGCTTTCAGCCCCGACAGCGTGGGGGCAACAGTGCCGTCGGGTGAGAAAGCCGACTGTGGTGAGGCGTGGTCATCAATGCAGACGCACCTGCACAGCATCCGCGATCACGCCCACTGTGTTAAAACACGGGGTTGTGGGTTGGAAGTTGTGGTGTGATGTGATGCGTGGCTGGCAGCTTAAGAGCTGCAGCTGATAACAATAAATGGCTCTAAATGATGATCTGTGGTCCCACCGTGACTTATTCACACCACACCGACATCTCACAGATTCTGATGCATCGGGTCCATGCTTTGTGTTTACGTCTTTGTCCGGAATCCTTTTCGCTGCTCTCGTTTACTGTTTTAGCTGTTTGGTGGTTTTTGAAATAGTTTTGTGAGGTTTAACTTGAGATTCTGGCGTTTCTGATAAAATATATTTATATTATATCAGGATTTAATGAATCAAATTGATTATTGACTACTCACCTCTCTCTATCCGCCTGCACTTTCAAACGTACAGACACCTAGGCCTACAGGAATATTTGGACCAGGGCCAACCAGAGAGGTCCCGCCCCTGACTATCTCTGATTGGTTTAGACCACGATATGGGCATAATGTGTGTCTGTTGTTGACCACACGTAGACAGAGTTGCGGAGACTTTTGTTACTCAAACGGCTGATCGCACCGGTGTGACCTAGGATATTTTTTAGTCGCACCATTCAGAAATTAGGTTGCATGTGCGACCTAATTGGTCGCACTCTAGAGCCCTGCTAATGCTACTATCACAAGCAAACCAGCACTAAAAACATAATAAACTGTAATCAGTCTTCACTCACTTATTCGAAGGTCCCCAAAGTATTTACAGTGGGGCAAAAAAGTATTTAGTCAGCCACCGATTGTGCAAGTTCCCCCACCTAAAATGATGACAGAGGTCAGTAATTTGCACCAGAGGTACACTTCAACTGTGAGAGACAGAATGTGAAAAAAAATCCATGAATCCACATGGTAGGATTTGTAAAGAATTTATTCGTAAATCAGGGTGGAAAATAAGTATTTGGTCAATAACAAAAATACAACTCAATACTTTGTAACATAACCTTTGTTGGCAATAACAGAGGTCAAACGTTTACTATAGGTCTTTACCAGGTTTGCACACACAGTAGCTGGTATTTTGGCCCATTCCTCCATGCAGATCTTCTCGAGAGCAGTGATGTTTTGGGGCTGTCGCCGAGCAACACGGACTTTCAACTCCCGCCACAGATTTTCTATGGGGTTGAGGTCTGGAGACTGGCTAGGCCACTCCAGGACTTTCAAATGCTTCTTACGGAGCCACTCCTTTGTTGCCCGGGCGGTGTGTTTTGGATCATTGTCATGTTGGAAGACCCAGCCTCGTTTCATCTTCAAAGTTCTCACTGATGGAAGGAGGTTTTGGCTCAAAATCTCACGATACATGGCCCCATTCATTCTGTCCTTAACACGGATCAGTCGTCCTGTCCCCTTGGCAGAAAAACAGCCCCATAGCATGATGTTTCCACCCCCATGCTTCACAGTAGGTATGGTGTTCTTGGGATGCAACTCAGTATTCTTCTTCCTCCAAACACGACGAGTTGAGTTTATACCAAAAAGTTCTACTTTGGTTTCATCTGACCACATGACATTCTCCCAATCCTCTGCTGTATCATCCATGTGCTCTCTGGCAAACTTCAGACGGGCCTGGACATGCACTGGCTTCAGCAGCGGAACACGTCTGGCACTGCGGGATTTGATTCCCTGCCGTTGTAGTGTGTTACTGATGGTGACCTTTGTTACTTTGGTCCCAGCTCTCTGCAGGTCATTCACCAGGTCCCCCCGTGTGGTTCTGGGATCTTTGCTCACCGTTCTCATGATCATTTTGACCCCACGGGATGAGATCTTGCGTGGAGCCCCAGATCGAGGGAGATTATCAGTGGTCTTGTATGTCTTCCATTTTCTGATGATTGCTCCCACAGTTGATTTTTTCACACCAAGCTGCTTGCCTATTGTAGATTCACTCTTCCCAGTCTGGTGCAGGTCTACAATACTTTTCCTGGTGTCCTTCGAAAGCTCTTTGGTCTTGGCCATGGCGGAGTTTGGAGTCTGACTGTTTGAGGCTGTGGACAGGTGTCTTTTATACAGATGATGAGTTCAAACAGGTGCCATTCATACAGGTAACGAGTGGGGGACAGAAAAGCTTCTTACAGAAGACGTTACAGGTCTGTGAGAGCCAGAGATTTTCCTTGTTTGAGGTGACCAAATACTTATTTTCCACCCTAATTTATGAATAAATTCTTTACAAATCCTACCATGTGAATTCATGGATTTTTATTTCACATTCTGTCTCTCACAGTTGAAGTGTACCTCTGGTGCAAAATACTTTTTTGCCCCACTGTAGGAAACCTGGCAGAGGTTTGCTCAGTGAGTCCGCTATCTTACCAGATACTCTTCAGTTCCATAAATGGAGACAAACTTCTCGTCATCTTCGAGCTCTCTTGCTGCTCCAAAGTCTGTCAGCTTGTAAACAGACCTGCCGTCCTCCCCAACCTGCCGCATTATGTTCCCTGGCTTAATGTCCCGGTGTACCACTCCATTTTCCCGCAGGTGATTCATACCTTGCACTGAAGAGAACAGAGGGTGGAAAGTTTCAGAAACAGGTGCATAAAATTACAGACCGATACCACATATACACACCCACCTATACACTGCAATACTGTGAGGAACTCTGTTTCAGCGAGACCAAAGGCGTTTTCCGGCTCCTCGAGCAGGCTTAGGAGACTCCCTCCTGAACAATACTCCATCACCAGCACCTTCTGTTTAGAGGGCAGCTGAAAGGTGAGGGATTAACCGTGAGGTGTGCTTCTTTTACATGTTGCTAATATTTTTCTTTTTTCTTTTTTTAATATAGATAACTTTTTGTATTCTTACCTCTTCCACGGTGAATAGCTTGATAATATTGCTGTGATTGAGCTTCCGGAGCATCTCGAACTCCCTCATCTGGACCTGGTGGGGGCGGTTGTAGCTCATTATGTTAAACACCTTGACGGCCACCAATTCACCCGACCTCTGCAAACACGCATGCACATTTGCATCACAGATACATCACAGCATTGCGCAAATGTGTCAGCAATCAACAGCATCTCTGAAACCACAGCTTTTCTTATCGTACATCCTGGTATTGCTCTGAGCAAAAGAAGAAGAAGAAGAAAAGCAGGCTGAAATTTCAATAATGACGGCAGCACTGATGTGAATGACTTTTCCTGTGAGTACGATGAGATGATAAAACCATCCTGTGGTTACCTTATGGCGTGCTTTGTAGACGCTGGCAGTAGCCCCCTGCCCGAGGACATCGTCTACAGACCACAGGTAGCTTATTGTACTGGCTGTAATACCTGACATACTGGAAGAAATGAGAAGGGAGGGTTACTATTATTAGAAAAGCCTTGGGAGACAGAACCAAGGTTATCCAATCATAAAACAAACAAATGCTAAAATAAAGAGGTTAGTATCGGATAACCGTACGGCCTGCTGTTGTAGTATTTGTCAGTGCATTGCCATACTGCAAATTCTGGTGTCAATCTGATACCAAGTAATGCAGGGCCAGCATTACCTTTTGACTTGTAAAGGTACTTTACCTGGGGTATAGCAGTGTATCATGACATACGAGGATCAATTTGCATATTCTAAACAAAACTCCTCTGCTGTCCTAATGGAAGCATGTACATCTGCTGATATCCCAGCGTTGGTGTTGTTCCTACATCATCATAGCAGTGTCGGTCGACAATCACCATCGCAACTGACCAATCACGTTGTCTGAGCATTCATTTAGCATTAGCCAAGCAGTTATCTAATCAGGGCTTAAGACCAACTTTTTGCCACGGTTGCACTGGTGTGCCTAACTTTTTTCTTAGGTGCACCACCACAAAAGTATTCTAAACAGATTTAGAGATCACTAAATCATGGTGGTTTTTACTTTCTACAACAATTAGTTGTTAAAACAAAACCTTTCGGCTTTTCATTTATTGTGAAACTGGGGTTTTTTGGGGGGAGGCCTGGAATGTAAATGTGCCTGTCTGTAAAGCACTTTTGGTCATCTTTTATTAATTAAAATGTGCTGTAGGCTATAAACAAAATCAATGTGACAGTCAACACAACAAGGTTGAGACATCTTTCATACTGCATGACAGGCTCCAACCCACACCCGAGACACTAATAAGGTTAAACGGAAAGGAAATGTTGGATAGATTGATGTTTGAGGTGAGGTTTTTTTATATTTCTAAAATAAATAAATAATTTAACACAATGCAGTGGGCTACATGTCAAACTGAGAATAGAAAAAAAGTATCGATCCTATTATGCTAGTATCGATCTGACACCAATACCGGCGTTGGTATCGATACTTTCAATTTTTGAATCGATCCGCCCACCTCTAGTATTTGCATTTATTTATTCGCTTTAAACAGGCTAGTTGAGTTCATGTCGTCACAGCAGCTATTTTTCCCATTAAAAGCAGGTGTTACATTAATTAAAGCTCTGTCAGTAGACAAATACCTCCACGGATATCTCCACTAACACGATTTTTTACATTTTACTAAACTTCTACATCAAAGGCTCTATTAAAACGACGTTAATACGCGGTTAGCTACTTGAAGCTAGGTGTTTAATTAGTTTAGCAGGGCTCGCGCTACTAACCTATGTAGGAGCTGTAGCCGGACCTCACCTGGACCCGGTGCTGCTGCTCGTCAGTCGTCCTTTAATTTAGCCCTGACGGTAACGTGGCAGGAGCAAGAAAACAGCTTTTTTCAGCCGTGCCGCCACAAATAACTGCTGGTAATGTTGGTTACTAACTCCAACTGCCCTCTGGGTTACTGTAAATCCAGCTCGTCTGAAAACAAAATACGCCTACGTGTGAAACTTCTTCCGCAGTTAGAAGCAGCTTTCATACCTGGAAGGGCTCCTTTCCGAACAGGTGAGACGCGGAGAGGAGGTGCTGCTGGACACGGGCTCAGTGTGCCGTGGGTCACTTTTTGTAACGGGGATCCGAAGGGTTCGTTCAGAGCCAGCAGCTGGCCGCATTGCGCTGCGGCGTTATCGTTTAGGAAGTGCGGACTTCACGTTGTGGGACGGACTTTAGATGAAGGCGGAAATGTAGTTTCCCTCTGTGCCTGTGTGAGAGTGACTGCCGTGAGAGTACGCAGATCAGATCAGAGAAACTGGGGCTGGAAAACCCAGGAGCCATACTGGGAATATGTTTTTGCTAGAGGGAAGTTGTAGCAAAAAAACAAAACAACAACAACAAAACTTTGCTACTCTCTTACATAACCATACAATAGTTTTAAGTGTACTTGGTAATGAATGCTCTTATTTATCTCTGTGCATTTTGCTCCTTTCACCACTGACTTCCCCAAAGAATTAGATTAAAATGAAAATTGGCCGCTTAATTTTGCTGTTTGTGTGTTTTTAGCACTTTATTAGCAAGTGTTTCATTACTCCTCCTTAGCATGCCATTTGTGTTATGTTTATCCACCTGTTACTGTTACAGCATGTACAGCTATCACTGCTGTACATGCTGTAACTATGTACAGCTGTCACTCCTACTACATCACTGCCAGCATTAATCATCATCATCATAGTATCAGATCTGTATTTATAAATGGCATACTAAGGAGGAGTAATGAGATATAAATGATGAGTTAAGCATTTGCTAATGGAAAATATGCTGTAATCAACCGGATTTACGGAAGGGTTATATAGAAATTACTTATTTTGCAATCGTCTTTATTACGGTGTTATTGTGACTACATCATAATCCATCCAGTCCTTATCAGACCTTTTTAAACTGATGGCAATATGATATTTTTTAATACTTCAATAAAATATTGATAATTGGTGTCCCTGTATAAACATAATATCACCACACAATGCTACATTGCCCCCATTTAATGTTCATATTTGACCGACTCTTCTCCCATTTCACAGTCTTTTCTAATGTTGAAGATATATAATATATGCATTCATCCATCTTTCTGTGTGGCACTTTGCAGAGTTCTTTGAGAGTTCTGCACGGCTTAAGGGATTTTCTGACTTTCTTAACATTAAATCGATTAAACTCCCCTTTGGACAGCTGTATCTTCGTGCCGTGGATATTTGTTTATTACGTCTTACTAATGCACAATAGTAAGACGTAATAAACAAATAACAGTGGACAGACATAAAATTGGAAATAACGTTTTAAAGAACGACTTCCTGGGAGTTTCATGTTGTCAATTTATTGTTACAAACAAATCAAGAATCTTTATAGCAAGCAATGTTTATTAAAAAAAACAAAAGAACAAAAAAGCAGATCTACAACAAGAACTACACGTGGAATATTATATAAGGCCTATTTGATTAAACTACTATTGCTATTACTGTACAATATTGTACCAAAAAAAGAGTGTACCTCTGTAATGTACAACATTGTATTTACAAAGTAAATCTGAACACAGGATTCTCCAGTAATACAGAGACAACTATAAATAGATTTGACATTACGGTCTTTTTTTTTGTTTTGTTTTTAAGTTCTGCCATTTTCAAACTGACACAAAAATGCATATGTAACAATATTCAACGCCTACATTATCATCCCCACACAGTTAGTCCACATGCAAGCCAAGTTGTTCAAGTGCACGATGATTGATTTGAGATCAAAAGAGGCTCCCAGTTCCCTTTGGACAGCACAACTGGGACAAAACACACCAACCACCCACATGCATGGTGTGTATGTGCGAGAGTGTTTGTGCCGACAATGTCATTTCATGTTTCTGCACCACAACCACACACACGAACACACATGCACGCGCGCACAATCCCTCCAGTTCTCATGATGAGGTAAGAGCAACACAAATACACCAGGTAACACACAATCAGTATACAGTGATTAAAAATAAACCTTAACACTAACAAATCATTGCCTGGGAGAGAGAGAGCATCCATGAGTGCACTATGTGCTGGGTAATGTGAGTTTAGCATTTGTTCAACACGGTTACAAAAAAAGGCTTTCTTTCTTGGATCTGGGTGAAGACAACTGGCAAACGAAGACATTTTAAGTATCCCTGTACGCTTTTTATCTGGTGACATTTATACAGTGCATATTTGTTCAGCGCTTAGGCGGCCAGCACTCCAAAACACCGGAGAACTTTGTGTGTCTCCAGGCAGTCGCTGTTGGTTGGCATCCATTTTTGCTTAGGCAAGGGCTGGGTGAGGTGCATACATACTCTGCCAATGCGTGCCTGACACAGGAGCACGCATGTGCATTTACCCAGGTGGCTACAAAACTCCACAATTTACAAATTCTGAGCATAAAAAACCCAACAAAAAAAAAACAAAACCCAAATGAGAATATAAACAAACTTTGCTTAAGAACGTATTCGATGAGGTGGTTGGTTGTGCTTTTATATAAACACACTCAGGAGGAATCTCAGCTCCGTGCTTCCAGTTATCATTGTGATTATTAAATATACATACACACTGTTAGAATAATCAAAACTCCTTTTTTTTACGGCTATGTTTGAAGGATGTCATTAAAAGGAGCAAAATGTAGCTCTGTTTGGAGTTGGACTCGGACAGC
Organism: Haplochromis burtoni; assembly: GCF_018398535.1. NCBI lineage: Eukaryota > Metazoa > Chordata > Actinopteri > Cichliformes > Cichlidae > Haplochromis > Haplochromis burtoni. The sequence continues at coordinate 1,680,399 of NW_024582440.1, forward strand.
TGCTGCTGCAGTGGCTGCAGTCAGCGGCCCCCAGCATGCAAGGAAAACCTGAAAGGGGTTTAGCTGCCACAAAACAAAAGCACTGCCACGCACATACGTTTAAAGAAAACGTACGTTTGCATGTACAGTCCAACACTACATAGGAAAATGCTGGGTCTTCAGTGGTCCCCTACACACAAAACCGAGCTGCAGGAGACGAGCAGCACATAATGCCACAAACTACCAGGGTTTAGCATTTGTATTGCTTTACGTAGACTTAAAATTATTGTTGGCCATGTTATTTTATGCTCCTGTTGTGGTGCGAATACAAAAAAAGAAATATTAAAAAATAAGAATATTTCAAAATGATATTGAACACTGAAGGAAAAAGGCAAAGTAAAGCTCTCCATCATATGACTTGCACAGGTATTTGGACCAGTTTTCTTTTCTTTTTGTTATCATCCCAAAAGTCTGCCTTTACCTCCAGCTTTCCACTTCTGAAGCAGCAGGTCAGTGTGTGAGTTAGAGGTTAGCATTTCACAGTCTGTTCTCTGAAATCTGGTCTGCTAGTCACGGGGTCATTAAAAAGATAAAAAACGCTGTCGTATCTACTATACAAAAAACCAAACAAATTAAAAAAACAGTGCTTTTTATTCCTCACATAAATCTGTGTATAAAAGGCAAGTAACACTCTTGCACGCCCACTCAAATGGAATTTCATACAACGCAAACTAGTGTATGCAAGCTCCAGGGCCTGTATGAGTCCACCCTGAGTCCTGCTCCCCTGTACAAGATTGGAAAATCCAGCAAAGTCTGGAATCTCTGTGGTGGCAAGAAGGAAAAAAAGAGAGAAGAAGTGTCTTTTGCTTTATCAGTGATAGTTGAGCTGTAGTAAAGCAGAGCTGGCAGGAGAGGGCAGATTAAAAACTTGACACTAAATTGAACATGGCATCATAAGGAACTCATCTGGTCTCCAAGTAGTGAATGCTACATGTGAGAATTGGGTTACGGGTCCTATGTGTAACAAGCGAAGCGCTTTTGGCACCTGACAGAAGAGCTGCAAGAATCTTAAGAGTTTGCAAGAATCAGGATTTCCATTTTGGGACTTAAGCAGGGCAAGATTTATCATTAGACTGGGATGGAGGGGGAGGGGGAGGCGTGTGGGGGAGAGAGTGTGTGTGGCCTGCAGGTGGAGGAGGAGGCGTAGGGGGAACAGTGGAGGTTGGGGAGCCCATTGCTGGACTGCCGCTACCTCCTCCACCCTTTGGGAACACCACCGGCTTGGGCCTTGTTGCTGGCGGGCGCGACTCTCTGAAGGAAGATAGGGATGAGGAGTGAGAGGTGGACAAAGACGGGGACGTGGCAGAGGGCAGGGGGCTCCGTGGCTGGCTCTTGGCAGGGCGGAAGGAGGAGGGCACGTCGCTAGCTGAGGAGGCGCTGCGCTGGAGTGAATGGGCGTGTGAGCCTCCCTCATTGTCCCGCAGCAGACGGGAGTGGAGTGGACTAGAGGGCTCTGAAGCTCCTCCTCCGCTTTTCAGCTGCTCCAGGGTGTCCAGCACCACGTCAGGGGTATGTGTATGTTTCGGGGTGCTCTGTCTTTCCAACTTACTGAACTCATTTAAGGTTGTTTCAATGTCCTGTAATGAAGGAATCAGACATAAAGTAAACACACACAGACAGAAAGCTGAAATGTTCCAGATGTTTAAACTTGAAGCTGAAATGAAAGCAGTACCTGTGAGAGGGGATCCACCTGGGCTATGACTTCAGGGTCCAGTGGTCTGTGGTTGCTGAAGCTCTTGGAGCGCCCTGCTGTAGTCGTCTTCCGCAACTGTGGACTCTCCACCTAAAAGCGGCACAATGGCCTCAATTAAATGTTTTCCCAGACAGCAATAGTGCAGTCACTCCATGTCTGCATACAAAAGGAGATCCAGTTACAGTACCTTGGTCTTGAGTGAGGAGTGGCGAGTAACTGAGTTGAGGATGCTATGAGCGCTCACGGGTCGCTTGTCCCCGGTTTCTTTTACAAGAGCGCCGCCAACAGGAAGAGAAGCGGTCCTCACTCCTCCTCCCCCGCCTCCGCTGGTTCCTGGACTTGTGCTGTCGCTCTCTGAGCGGAGCGTTCTTCTGATGTTCCCAGGCTCCGGCCGTTTCCTCAGCCTGAATAACACAAATGTTTTACTCATTTCTTTTCTATACTATTGTGAATCATTAGGAAATGTTCATGGAGCGTATATAAACGTATATATTTTGAGACATATCTGCACACGATACACACTTGTTCAGGTTGGCCAGATAGATGTCAGCTACATGAGCTCCTGTAGGAGAGGCAGCACTGACTCGAGTGGGTACTCTATCCTCCAGCAGATCCCTGCTGTCCAAGTCCGGCTTTGGACTTCCTCGCCCCACATCAGACCTGGAGGGAAAAAAGAAACACAGCAAAATCGCGTTACTCCCGCTCTGCCTCTGCCTTGCATCAAACCTACAAAGCAGAGAATATAACGCACACTGACACATCTGCAAGAAAAAGCTTATTTTAAAGCTATATAGCAGCTGCTCTTTACTTCCACGCGAACCACGAGCAGTCAAAAAAAAAAAAAACAGTCTTAGCTGCATTAAATAAATAATATAAATCTGCCTTGACCTACTCTTACATTTATACTTGTACAAAAGAAATAAGGTATTTCTCTGTATAAATCCCAGATCTCATTGTAGTCATTTGCAATGCAGTTGCAGAACAGTTAGCAACAGCAAAGTGAACATGAGGTTCAGATTTTTGTGCTTGGGTAGCAGGGAGGGAAAATCCTTACACTAACGCAACAAGCCACTCTGCATGCTTGTTTAAACAAGAGGCTAAGCTGAAGAGGAAATTGATCTGCTATGATATGCAGTCTGTATGACTGCACTTCCTTAGCAACGGGGATTTCCACTGGACTAGTTTCTGTATTTACTCATGGTCAGTGTTTGACATCATTCCAGTTTATGCTTTTGACAGAGGCCTCTTTGTTCTCTGGGTAAAATATTATTATTATAACCAACATTCATATCAGACAAAAATTTTAAAGTAACATCTAATTTAATGAATACAAAAGTCAGCCTCTTAAAATGTATGACGCTTATATTGAGATTAATTACTAGAACAGATCTTACGTGTCTTGGACCACAATATACTGGTGTGGCACCAGTCCATCCACTCCATTGTGTCGTCCCTCCCACCAGTCATCAGAGGCTCGGTGGTACAGAAGCAGAGAGGCACCTTTCTTGAATGACAGCTCCCGACCGGTCCGGCCTGTATAATCAAACCTAGCGATGGCTTCGATTGGATCAGACTCTGAAACAGCCAAGGAGCCTGAGATTCAGAGAACGGCGGAGAGACAGGGGACGTGGCAGAGGAGCAGAGGAGCCGCAAAAATGAGGGAATAGAGAGGTGTAGGAGAGAGGAAGCCTGATTAGCGCATGGCAGGTTAGTGCTGTTTCATTCAGTGACTGCAATCACGTTAAAAATTGCTGCGCAATAACAAAACAGATTAATGGGAGCAAGATGTGAGCTTGCACAAAAAAATTTAAGCCACAGTAAATGGTTAGGAAAGCATGAGATGTCCTAAACTAATGAAAAACAAGCCAGTATATAAAGCACATACAGTGCATGTAGTTAATTTTGTATGTTACTTACCATCTTCGCTGTTATGGCTGACAGAGACAGTGTCAGGTGCTGGCTCTTCCACAAGAGGGGGCTCACAGTGTTGACTGTCACTACAGTAAATGGAGGGCAGCAGGAGTTAGAGGATGCCATACTTCTCTGATAACTCACAATCTGAGCTCAAAATCCTGCACCAAGTTATAACTGCAGACCAAGTTGTGGTCTGCAGTTATATAGAGCCTTTTAAGGTTAGACAGGTTCTACATAGTGCTTAACGTGGTGTTCACCCATTCTGAGCTGCCTGCCATCAAAAACAAATTTGTTTTGGAAGGTTGGTGAATTGAATGTAACAGAAAAACACAGACTGCTGGAATGACATCAAGTCAAATAAAGTTAGCATATGCTAGCGTGAATGTAGTCACCATACTTTGTGTGACATACAGTCTGTACAACCGGAATGACTGCCAGCAATCATAATAACTGGTGCCCGGGCTTGTCATTATAGTAAAACTGAAAGTAACCATTGTGTGCGTTGTGGTGTGTGAGTGTGTACACGCTGTGCTCTGTGGTTAGGCGGGGCTTTAATCTTTAGTGTGACAGAGGGTAAGCTGATCCTCGTGGCCCCTTACCCAGAGTAGGGCAGACAAGCTGAGCCTCCATCACTCCCCGGCAGCCTCTAAATCAACCCCCACTCCCCATTTCTGGCCTACTCATCATCTCTAAGTCCCTTCTACAGCAGTTTGAAAAACAATTGGAAGATATATCCAGTTAGCTTCAAGAAGCTTTAGCAATTTAAGTTTCATCCCATTGTGATTTATGGGGTTTCTTCCCCAAGCCTCACCAGAAGTCATCTCCAACTCCAGGAATAGTGTAGATGGGGCCTTGCAGGTCTTGCGGTCCAGGAAAGATGGTGTCATGGTGGATGATGATAGTTTTAATGAGTTCGTTGACATGGGCCTGGCAAGAAACCTGGTCATGACCCTCTGGGACAGACATCAGGGTGGGGCCAAAACAGATTGCCAGGTTGTAGGGGTCCATCATGTTTTCCTCGCTGTACTGAGACAGGCTGGGCAGAAGAGAAAGCAGAGTCTCAACATATAAACCCAAACAACCATGACAAGTCATTTATAACCTGGTGATGGAGAGACTCCGACGATGTGTGTGCGCGTTTCAGTGAGTGCGAAGAAGCAGGAGTTTAGGGGGTGACTGTAAATCACTCACGTAAAAGAAACTCCCCTTCTCCACATGAGCTGTCTGGGACCACTTGGTTTACCCATGAGGCTCAAATGTCACGTCTCCCACACCATATTGCTTTTTACCCTTTCTCCCTTTAACTGAAGGGTTTAGTCACGGCTTTTAAGGACGGACTGGACAGAATGGATTGCGTCTCTGCGTGCCGTACATGCACTCAGACAGTTTTTTTGTGGTCTTGCTCTTAGTTTAATATTTCTTTGAACTGATACAAGATTAGTACCTTTGTTAAAAAAGCTTTTTTGTTTGCCCTTCACTTTTTTTTTTTTAAAGAGATTGGATTTTTGGCTCGTGTGATGAAACTGAGTCCATTTCAGAATATTGAACTACTAAAATAAACTCAATGGAGGAAATTAATTAATTTCACAGAGAGGAAGGCTTACAGTTTCTTGAGTAATAAAGGGCTTGTTATAGTTTCTTTTGTGGACTTTTATGACCCCGAACTTGACTTTCCATGAAAGTTGAAGGATGTTTTGATTCTGTGTGAGATGGCCATATAAAATCGGATGTTTACCAAATAATCAAGTGACTATAGGTCAGAGATTCCCAAAGTGTGGGGCCCGCAAAAAAAACAAACAAAAAAAACAAAAAAAAAGAACCCTTGGACATCATTGACTGGTTTTGTGACGGGGCTCCCACTCAAACGCAAAGCTGGAGATGAAGCATCGCCGAATATGTTTCCAAACCAACTTCATTCCAAGCCAAAGACTAGAAGATATGGTGAAGCATATCTTTCCTTTGCCGAGGTAGGTCTCTGCGACAGAATTAGTTTCCCTTGCATCGGGAGCAGCGCTGGGCTCTCCAAATCACGGACAAACAGTCCGTGATTTGTAATTACAAACTATTACAAGAAGTGATTTATTACACTTCTTGTAATAAATAACTACTCCTGACATTTTGGAGATGTTAGCTCTTTATACATTAAAGTTACAGCGGGATACAAATAACATCAGGCTGATCCTGCCACGATTTGTTCCCCCGGTTCAAATCACGGACAAACAGTATCCCACAGCTGTTTATGTTTTTAAACCCATTTTGCACAGAGAGGCATTTTTTGAGAAATGTATTGATAGCAATGTTGAATATTATTACACAGGAAAAAAGCAACTACATGTAAAATAATCACACCGCAACGCCTCTGCCTTTCTAAATAGAGGGACAGCAACTGCGTGTGTGTATGTAAGCGTGTAAAACCTGAAGACAGTCAGATTAACAGTATTTTGTCTCTATCATTCTGCAATTCATCTCATGTAAACAATAACGTGCGCACAGCGTGACATGATCAAAGGCACATACCTTTAACGTTGCGTGACGAACTCTGTCTTCCTCGTCCACACGTAAACGCAAAAAAGGAGTTTTAAAAAAAATCTCAGTTTTCGGTGATTCGAAACGCCGTTTACGTGCGGACGAAACAGCTGTGTTTTCAAAAATACCCGTGTAGGTGCGGACGTAGTCTAAAAGAGTTAGTTTATTATATTGCTGCCTGTAATTTATTGCAGTTTACTTGTATTTGCTTAATTGTTTACTAAATGTTTGAGGTGTGAAATAAACCGCAATGAAGTTTGAAAACAAAATATGGGCGTGTGTGGTTGGAGGATGTGTTTGTGTGTGTGGGGGGGGAGCAAACACTTTTCTTGTAAAACAAAAGGGGGCCCAGGAAAAAAGTATAGGTCAAGTGGATCAGAATAGGGCTGCTTATAGTGACCTTTACACGTGGTTAAGCAAGTTTTAGATTTTATGTAGTAGATATTGTTTTTAACCATACTTCCTTTAGACTTCTGCTCTGTGGACTCTTTCTACATTGATTGATACTGAAAGTATATTTCTTCATGAATGAAGATTCAGTGAATTACTTACATTTTTATACATACATTTTGAACTCTGTTGTCCAAATCAACAGTTTGATGACATTTAATTATTAGCAGTAGCTGTGTGATAGGTTTGCATGCCTACTTTTGTGCTGTTTGTTTTAAGATTAGTGAATCCACTGTTCCTACTGTGTCAAAGAGCAGGAGCAGGTTATGTGCGACACAGGAAGTGAAAACACCTGAATTCAAAGATTAAAAGGTGTGGCCCAGTATGTTTCCCAACAAAGCGTTACACTAGACTGTGCTACCACATTAATACACACCATCTATGTTCAAAATTGTAGTTAGTGATACATCTATAGCTTAATCCCAAACATCTGGCCTCTGAGCGCTCTGGTACTCACTGGTTGAGGAAGGCAAAAAGGTATCTCATGACGATGAGGGTTTTACTTGGTAGGGACTGCAAAACCTTCTTAATATGAACTGCCCGCTCTGTGAGGCTCTCCATTGCTGAAAATGAAAATGAACCCCCATGAGATTACTCACACTCTCAAATTCATAAACACACAAACAGGCAAAAGGAAGTAACACTTACAGACACAGGATATGAGGTCATGGAAGACTTCTTTAGGGAAGAGGGCGTGATCCAGGCCTCTAAAGTAAAGCTTGAGCACACCAGCAATTGAGTCCATGTCATGGTCATTTTGGTCCCCTGCGAGCGGGTCCTCACCTACACCGGATGAGAAGAGGAGGGACCGTGGGACACAACGGATAATAACGCGCTAGATAAACACAACAGAGGGGAAATGCTTGTTTTTCCTGCAGGACAGTGTTACCTCTCTCAAAAGCATTCTTGATGTCATTGACTTCCACTTGTGAGCCTGACACTCTGAAGATTCCCTCATGCTGCAGACCTACACACATTCACAACCACACACAAGTCAATATCAATTCCCTTGTTCAATTTCAGAGATTCACAAATCTGAAATTAGAGAGAAGAATTCTGATACATTTTTTCCAGTTCAAAGAGATCCAGAACCAATCGCATTTGTAGTAGTTTAACCAATCAGCAGAGAGAAAAAAGCTGATCCTAAACCTATCACTTCACCGCAGAATTTCCTCACCATGGCGACTGATGAAGCGGATGCAGCTCTCAACCATCAGGGGAATGGTTTCGCCCGACTCCTGCAATAAGAGGGAAAAGAGTTACTCCTGTCAGAGGAAGAAAACGGCACATTTCTTTCTTCTGACATGTCTGCAAATGCACATGCATGGGTGCACACATTTAGAAGGAACGGGTATCAGACATGGGGGAAGGACAGTGGGCACTGGGTTCCCAGCTGTTGCTAGGAGACAGCACCTTTTCCTTTTCCCTTTGTTTGTTTGGGGATTCCAAAAAAATCTCTGGCAGTGAGTCCAAGGAATCCATATTAGACAGTACATGCTCAGAATATAAAGATATTTCATCACAGTTATGTTTTTTTTTTTTTTTAGATATAATTTAAAATGAACAATTACTGGGATTACATTTTAAGCCAGCGCTTAAAACAAACACAACCACAAGGGGGAGCTACAAACACCAGATTCTCTCATGAAAAGGTTGCCTGCTGATCAGCTACTACAGATGCAACTGTAGAAGCAGACATGTACGATTGTGCATTGCTATATCGGGTTACATTAAAATGAGTAATACGATACAAATAATAGGTACAAATTCACCGTATGGGAGGAGGATGTTGTGAGAAATCACGTGGCCTGAGTTAAAAACAAAGCTGCAGTGGCTCTGACTGAGAAGCCACACACACACACACACACACA
>NW_024582440.1:1688911-1703066 GCF_018398535.1 Haplochromis burtoni
CACACACACACACACACACACACACACACACACACACACACACACACACACACACACACACACAATGCTCAAAAAATAATTACCTGCTTCCGTACTGTTGAGTTTCTCCGTCCGCTACGCAGCAGAGAGGGAAAAGGGAAAAAAAAGAACGGCACTCTGTCATTATGTCTCCAGAGAAAGTCTATTTATACTCCCAACTCTGGTAATACTCTATTTGTATACACAGACACACATGGACATGTGTTGAGGATATCTATAAACACTGACAAGGAAAATAATAACCCTGCCTGCCAAGAAATCAGGCTTTAACACTGCTTTGGTAAATATGTGTGTGAATATATGTGTGTGTGTGTGCGCATGTGTGGGTCCCTATATGTGTATATTAGCATATTTCCTTCCTACGCCACACCTACCTGGCAAGGCAACAGTCAGTCTTCTGACCTAAAATAGGGAGAAGCAGGAAGGAAAAGGGGATGGGGGGTGGAGTGGGGTAAAGGGAGTTATGAAAGAGAAGAGAGAGATAGGCAGTTATAGCAGAAACAGGACGCATGAGGAAATTTGTCTGATGGAACAGAAAAAAAGAGAAACACACTTCCCACTTTTAGCTTTACACACACACACACACACACACACACAACTCAGGAGGGGTTCTCCCACAACGCTGTGAACTGGATGGCACTTTCAGCCCACTGCTACACCTTCCCCACACACAAACTAAGTTAAGCAAACAGCTGCATCCACATATGGTCACTGTCACTTTGACCTACCCTTGCCCTCTGTCACACACACTGAACGTGTGGATATTAGATATATTAAAGTGATTCTGCTTCCCTGCGTTGCTCACTGATGCGCCCCACTGCACCACTCATCTCTCAGATTTGTTCCCTGTTTAGCCTCTGGGCACCAGACTGTTCATGAATCCTGAATCCTGCTCAGTCCCACTGGAGGACTCCCAGCACGTAAACACTCACCCAGATGGGAAGGAAAAAAGATCAACTTCTAAAAGATATGAAGGACATTTTGGCAGTCATACTCACCCTCTCCTAGGGTCTTCTTGATGAGGTCATGCTTGGCCTCCAGCTTGGTGATCAGGTTCCTGCCTTCCAGAAACTCCTTCAGCTTCTACAACACATACAAAGACACACATGATGAAGTTACAGTTTGTGCAGATTATCCATTCCAGCCAACACAAATGAACATTAATGACCAGAGTCATTGCTAGATAAATGATAGCATTAATTGGAACTGACTGTGAAGTAAAACTGCTCCGTCTCCTGCTGATTGGCCCGTCGCTTGGCCAGGCTGGGTTTGCTGAGATAGGATTCACAAGTGGATTTGACTGACTCCATGCTGTTGCTGTGCTGGAAGCACTCGGAGACATCATAGTCCTCCACAGTCACCATGTCTTGAATGGTGGACAGAGTAGCCTCCATGGTTTTCTTCACCTGAATGGCAGCAATGATATAAAACAGGCTGGGATTAACACGCAGCGCAGGTGGACAGTGTGGGAGGCTAAATGTATAAATAAAACGAGAAGAAGAAAAGAAACATGCCCGACCTCATCATTCTCAATCTTAAGCGTGGAGAGGCGGGATTGCAGCTGCTGACACCTCTGGATCAGGTCGCTTTCAAGTGGCGACTGTGCACACATCACTCCCATCTATAAATGAAAAAAATAAAAACTACACATATTAGACCAATCACATTTATACACTTTCTCTGACACACAAACGAGCAACGGGACTCTACCGTGTCTCCCATGTGGGACTGAAAGTCAAAGCGAGCTGGTGGGCAGAAGACATTGTTGTAGGTCTCCATCAGTTTCTGTTTGTCCCCGTTGGCTTCAAGACTCTCTGTGGCTCCCTCTAGAGCACCAAGCCCTGTTTGTTTGGATGTTTCCACATTCTGTTCAGCAGACAAGTAGGTCCTCAGCGCTCGGTGGAGGCTGGCATGGTAGCCCAGGTCACAGCACTATCACACATGCAGACATATGGTATGAATAAACATTATTGGTTAAAAAAAACAACAACCCCACTCTCTTTAACTTTGTAATTTTTATAGTTTTGCCCCTTTGTTCTGCAATTCATTCATTTATTCAGAGGCACATGGGAAATGTTTAGAGAGAAAGCCAGAAACAGACCAGAAACACTGAATTAACATGGTATATGACAGTGTCACTAGACTTCTCCCACACACTGCTGACCTGCATTTTTATGTCAGCATCATTTATCAAATACAAGTGGAAAGTGCTGTACGATCAATATCGTCTTACTACAATAACCGTAGTCTACCCTAACTTCTCCTTAATGGTATTCATTCAAAATATATTTTAAAAAAGCTGTTACAAAGAACTTTTTTAAACCTGACCCTCGAAGTCTGATGAATGAATGAACATTGTGATATTGGAGAGGAGGAATATCTTGCTAAAAGAAAAAAGAAGTGCTGATAATAATATTGGTTCTGCTGTTTTACGATAGCATATGTCCCTCTCTCTGTACCTGCTACTATTAAGTGATTTCATGGTTATTTATCATGAAGTACCATAAAGATGTGTCATTTTTAAAACATAAAACTGGATATAATCTAATACCTAAAGGTGTAGTAGTTTGCTTACAGGATGAATAAATACAGAAAAAAGGCTGAATACATGCTGAGATAAGTATCCTCTTTTCCAGCAACAGGAAGCTGTCCAGTGCCATTGGGGCCGCTGGAGCTTTCTGTGACACTCAGGTCATGAGCCTGTTTCGCTGCCCTTTCAGGTCACCCTTGCAGAAACTGTTTATGCATACACATGAATAATTGCATGATTACTGCTTCCTTAATTTGCTTCACAGGCATGATAGGAACACTGTCTCCAGCTGGTACCTGCTTGCTGGTTCCAAGCAAAATTATACACAATTTTTAAACTAAAACGAAACATAAAAACCTGTAAAAAAACCAAACAAACAAATAAATAGAACTGATGTATTGCTACATGCCACCTCCTACCTAGTTAAATGTTGCTTGTCCAGACACGTGTCAGTTTCTTCAGAAATGAAACATGCTGATGACTGCTTCGTTATTTCAACAGGCCGTGACGCGTTATAATCAAGCAGAGAATTAACAGCTTCCGTGCAATCTAGGTTTTTTTCTTTTTGCCTCTGGCTGTCAATGGAGAGGCACAATAAACCCTGTGTTATGCACTTGGGAAGCATAAGGACTTAAGAAGAGAGACAGTACTGAGGCTAATGTGAAGAGACTGACCGAGGAGCCACCGCTGGCTCAAACGCAGACACAACAACAACGTGGTGCGCTTATACTCACATCAATGATGTCAGAGAGGTCATGGATGTAATATTTGAAGACGCAGCTGTTGGTGGCCTCGAGGGCGAGCAGGTACTCATTTCTGGCTTTGATGGCCTTCAGTCTGTTCTCTGTGTACTTAGCTTGCCTCTGATAAGAGAGGAAAGAAGAATAGGGACAGAATGAGAGAAGGAAGAGAGAGGGTTAATATGTGTTTCAGTGTAACGTCTCAGTATTGATTGCCGGTAATAAGAAGAGAGGAACCGTGCTGGTGTGACAGGCTCCAGTAATAATAAACAGGGTTAGCAATAAGCCAAGCGCACACTTATAAATCATTCATGAGACACAAACATAGATCTGTCTGACAACAGGTGGGGAGCCCAGAAACAGCCGTCATCTATCTGCTCATCTATCTGCTCGCTCCCCTCGATTTGCCCTCCCCCCTTAATCCCACGCAGGCTTGCTCACCTTCTCCTTCATCTTCTCGATTTTTTTGACGCTGGAACGCCGGACGGGTTTCTCGTCCATCTTTATGCTGGCCAGGGTGTCTGGGGAACGCGGCGTTTGGCGGTCATCCTGTCGACCAGAGCGCCCCATCTGCTTCTCCTCCTGCTTCTCTGCCTCCTTGAGCTTGGACTCAGCATTGATGCTGTCAGTGTTGTACATGTGGTATGTCTTCATCACCTGGAAACAAGGGTCGAGATTTGTAGACAAACACAGATGTGCGTCTCTTCACTCACTTCTGGCTCCGTATCAAAAGCGGGCCTTTTGCCAGTGAGCTGCCAGTGACCTGGATAAACCTCGAGCAATGGCTGGCTTCAAAATATTGAAGAGAACGCGTCACAGCACCGTGCTGGACGGCAGAGGGGTGTGGTTTGAGTTTACTGTGAAGAGTTAAACACGTGAAACGAGAGCATGTGCAGCGTCAGCCTTATTCAAGCGACCACCACTAGAGCCATCATTATGCTGTTCTGCTCAAACCCTCCAGCAACACTGCAGACAGACACACTGGTTTGTCTATGAGCAAGCATGTGAGCGTCACTCAAACCAGATCTATTCCTATCTCTTACTATAGACTATAATTACAGTGCAAAAGTTGCTTTTATGGGCCTGGCTGAGCCTTAGCTGAAGCTTTAAGCTGTAGTAGAAAACCCACACACGCAGACAGTGAAACACACTCAGACTGCTTTAGTGCTTTCGGCAGTAGCATGAAAATGTGGAGCCAGACTCTTAGATGCCCGTGATGGTGGAAGAAGACAGTGAGGTTTGGCATGTTTAACACGATCACCATTTAGCTTTGGCACATCCGCTAATTAGCTTTAAAAACAGGGTACAGTTGAATTTGATGTCATTAGTTTTGCAGGCATTTTGGTGGTGAACTAAAGGAGTAGATCGAGCAAAATATTAAATATGAATGTGACGATACTGCTAACTAAAAACTTTAGGGGCCCTGAAGGCACCATAAAGCTGATGACGGCAAGAAATGCTGCTCAAATTCACACCTGCTGGTCGTACTCCACAGAACGTAAGGAAATGACTGAGGTAACTGTAGTTAAACTGTTTACTTTCTTATGAGCTCATATTTGTCTAAATACACTGTGAAAAAAGGTAAAAGAAAGCAGTTTTAGTGTCTGCTAACACCTACCCATAGCACAACAAGGGCAGGGCTCTTTCTCATTGTTCTGTATGAAATGCAGGCGATCGTGAGACAAAATTATAATCTTGCTTGTGACTGTAATAAAAAGGGTTTTCCTTACCGAGTAAAGCTCATTAAGAACTTTCAACAGGTCTTCTTGCAGCTGTAAGCCAACCTCTTTGCTCTGATGAGACAGAGAGAGAGACAAACAGAGAACACATGTGGTGAAACAGTCCCAACCATTGACACAGTGTTATAACTTGCAGCTTCTAAGGGCTGTCCACTGATGGGGTCCCACTATACCCACTCAGCCATGTGGTCGATCAATAAATCAAGAGTAGATTATCTGGCCAAACAGCAGTGGACAAGTGTCTAATCCAGACAAATGAGTGAGGCGGTAATGGTCCCGATGGATGTGGAGCTACAGATACTGATCTCTACATGATGGCCGAGATGGCGAGAGGACAAAAGAGCTAAGGACAGGGTGGGATGACGAAGTGGCAAAAGACAGAAAAAGAAACAAGAGAGGGAAGACAGAGAGTCATACAGGCGCTACCATTCTCCAGACATAACTGCCAGGAGCCACTACTGACTGATGACTTCACAGCAGCCCACAGATGAGTAGACTCCACACACATTAGTGCACACACATGAATAAACACACACATCCATTCAGAGCCCTTCTCAACATTTCTATGTTAGGACTTTGCTAATCTGCTAAAAGGGCACCGTCCAGACTTGGGTTTAATATTATCACAAACCGAAACATAAAATTTTAAAATCACTCAGTATCACAGATTTGCCTCAGGACAGTGCCTGTCCCAAAAAACAGGAAGAGTAACAGACAAAGGATACCTCTGTCTGACCGGCAACATATGGTTTGTGTGTTCAGAATGGATCCATATGGAAAATGTACAGTGTGAACATACAAGGTAGGAAGATACCAAAATGATAACTGGTGACAGGTAAAAGAAGAGCAACCGATTGAACAATAAAGACAAAATATTATTATCGGGTTTAGATCAGGGGTGCCAAACATAGGGCCCGCGGGCCAAAATCAGCCCGACAAAGACTACAATCCAGGCCACTGGAAGGCTGGAAAAGGAGGGCATACATTTTGGGGTTTTTAACTGTATTTCCTATTGAGAAAGACCTTCCCAAAGGCCATTCAGAGAATTAAATGATAGAAATGTTCCTGTTTGTCATCACATTTTTCTTTATCAAATTTTGATTAAAAAAAAAGAAGAACATTTCCAGTGTGAATTAACAAAAACTCTATACTCACAGGACAATCTGGGCAGCTACCAAAACCTTTTCTGTAATTTTGCACATTTATCATGTAGAAAATCTTAAACATGCGGCTGAAATTGCACTTCCTTTTCTTGTATTAAGATATCTCTGGGATGTAATGTGTAGTCAAACATCTTTATACTGACAGAAAGAGGAAAATCACTCGTCCGACCCTTTTAAGATCAAAGTGGGCTGTATGTGGCTCAAGACGTAAAATGTATTTGACGTCCCTGGGTTAGATTTTAAGGCCTAAACAGAGTCATGGAGGCAGATGTCTGTGGTGCCATGACAGGAAACTGCCCTGGAATTTGCTGATTTCTTTTCAAATCGCAATATGAATAGGAAAGGGCTCATGCTTCTCACTGTATTAAGAGCATAGTCAGACTGTTTCAGAATGATGAAGGGCCACTTTTTCCCATTTTGAATTTTGTACATCATCAAAACCTCCTTCAGATCTGTTTAGGTTAAAATTAATTCAAGTCAAGTTCCAAATTGTTGAGATGGGATCAAATCAAAGAGTTTTACTTAGAATTATGCTTAGAAGACTTTATGTACCTTAAAAACAAAAAGTTAGAATAATCAATTCGGATGAAACAAAGGCATGAATTATTGTCTGAGACAGCCAACACCAGAAAAGACATTTTTAAGTCTTTGTGATATCTTTGATAAGCTGATCCAAAGAAAGAGTACAATAACTGCCAACAAAAATCTTTCTGTCAGTTCTTGCTCTTGATCATTTTAGTTTTATCAGAATTCGGAAGCAGAAAAGATTGCATTACACAGTTTTTCCCAGCAGACACGCAGACCTATTTTAGAGTGACAAGAAGACACTGGAGTGTGATACATTATCAATATTTGATATTTCAAGACCGTCCCACAATTTCCCATCTTTTATGCAACATATTAAACACTTGGTAGCAAATGTGGGCAGCATGGCGGTGTAGCTGTTAGCATTGCTAGCACTGGCCGGCTGGGGCCTTTCTGTGGGGAGTTTAGATGTTCTTCCTGTGCCTGTGTGGATTGCCTCCGGGTACTAAGGCTCCCTCCCACAATCCAGAGACATGCATGTAAGGTTAAGCAGTAATTCTAAACTGACAATGAAGGAGCTGTAATAGTGAGCAAGAGTAATTGTTTGTCTCTCTCTGTGACAGAGGTGCGACCTGTCCAAGTGGGTATCCCAGCCTTTTAATCAGTTTGGAGTAGGCTCCAGTGCGCCCTCGTGGACCTGATTTAAATAAGAAAAGGATGATTGATGGATGGATGGTTGCAATGGCAGCTGAAAATATGGAAATCATGTTGTTGTTTTCTCTTTCTTTTGTGATTTTCTACTTTTTCTAAATTCATAATTGTTTCTGCAGAAAAAAAAAAGAAACCGAAAAGGCCAAAAAGGCCGTTGCATTCCATTGTGACATAGTCACTGTAGCTCGGACTGGTGATTGAATGACATGAAATTACACTGACAGGGTTCAGAACACACTCAACACAAACTCACACATGAGCTTCCTCTTTCGATATACTTCAATTGCATTGCAGCCTCTTGCAGATATGCTTCAGAGCATGTGTGCCTTCTGTAAAACGTGGCATGTACCTCTGTGATAATCTAGCCGTGGGAGTAAAAGGTCAGATTGATTGCCACTGGAACTCATAGAAATAAGGAAACCAATATCTGACACATTAACTGAACAATATCCCTTTTACTATTGGAAGTGTTTGCAGTGGTTACGATATGTGTGTACACAGATTTACACATAATGCAAATCTGTGTACACAATCTGGCTTCAATGGTGAGAGACAGCAGCAGATAGGGAGGGGGGAAATGAAAGGAGGAGAGAAATAGGACAGTGAAAGTAACAAAAAAAGAAGAGGAATGCAGACTGAAAGCAAAAGCAGAGCATGTTGAACATCTGTCTTCTCCTGGATGAGGGCGCAAAAAGGAGCAGAGAAGGCTCGGAGGCTTACAGGTCAGCGAAAACAAAAAAGGTTAAGGGTGGGAGGTTTGAAGGTGGTATATGAAAAAGACAAGGCGAGGCGTGTAGGGGATCAGATATCATAATGTCGAACCTATGTGACATCATTACAAGGGACAAAAAGGTCAGGAACAGAGGGGATAAAGTGGTACGGAAGGAGATTTAGGATAGCACGGCAGACAAAAGAGGTAACAGGATAACTGTAGTTTTCCTGCCCTCTAAAGAGGCACACATTAGGTGACAAAGCCCAGACCACAGCCAATCAAAAAGCAATAGTCATGGCTGAGCTCTCCTACCGTGGATGTCGACCTTTGAACTTCCTGTTTTGCCTGTGGTCGCCTACGTTACACTCTACAGGTACTACAAAGCAGAAACTAGCAACGGCTTCATTAGTCCTGATGTTTGTGGCTTAGGTAGAGATTGTGTACGTGTTAATAGTGCAGTTTGATTCATTACTGCTTCCTGTTGGCCAGTGACTAAAATCTCACACACTCCCACTCTATTTCAAGAGCCTGAGATGAATGTGTTAGCTTCTCTAATACGGGTTGTGCTTTGCATCTCCATGAGTTGTGTTTGTGTATAACAGCCCCTGGCACTACTGGTATTCATGCCACTGACTGGAAATGTTATAAATGAACCAATTATCCATTTAATTAGCCATCAGAGCATTCTCTGTGCAGCCTGCTTATGGCCTAGACATGATGGAAACAACCCACATGCACATGCACCCAGTATTAAAAAAAAAAACGTGAAAAATTTAAATCAATGTCCAAGAGGCTAGAGGGCAGGAATGAGTGCTGCATGTCGGACAGGCAGAGAAATGAAAGTAGAGGTTTGTGTGCGCTCCTGCCACTTGGGATCTGATTGTAAATGTAGTTCAAAGACAGCCTATCGGGTTGGAAATCAGCAGCCTCTGCCGTGACATTCCACTCACAGATGGCCTCACTTTGCTGTCGGAGCAGACACTTATCTTTCTATACTTGGAGTGGCTTTCCTCTGATTAAATTTTTTCCCTGCGCCCATCCCTAGCCTTCTTCAACGTGACCTTTACCTTAGAGTCAACTCTTAATATCCAAACTAACACTTACTGTAAATTTAAATTCAGCCCTTTGTGTCCATCGCTCAAAGCTCCAATACGGCTGCTAAAAAATGCCAGAATGCCCTGCAGAAATGTTCACAATCTGAAGCTCACACAGAGCAAAAAGGAAGCGCTGGAGAAAAGTAAGTGGTTGTATTAAACAGATTAGAAATTTTATTTGCATTTTTGTCACTAAGGGCTTGTTTATTTGGTCTCATATCCTGGAGATGAGCAGCAAACTCCCAGGGGAGAATACTTCCTTGCCATTTGTTGTCATGTAAAGCCCACTCGCTCTGTTCCAGTTCTTTCGTTTTATTCTTTTTTTTTGTTCTTCCTCCACATTTTTACTCTTTCATCTCTCAGACTATAAAGGCAAAGATCAGGGCAGACAAGGAGGAGGTTTCGGTATGAAACAGACAGTATAAACTCTCCTGGCCTGAGGTTCTGCTGCCTCGCTGTCAGTCAATAAATCAGCCAAGACAGAAAACAGATGCTGGGGGGGGTTGGACATGGCAAAATATGACATGGATGTAGCACATCGTGCTGAATTCTTTCACTTCTTTACGTGAAGTGAAAGAATGGGGAAGGAGCATCTAGCTAGCAGCAGCATGGATTCACACATGAGAACGGCTCTGAAATAACTGCGATCCTTACGCTGTTAGGTTCCCCACATAAATCAAGCTAACCGCGATGGACAATTAAACAAAATTACAGTGAGGAAAAACAATCAGAGCGAGGCTCTGATGTTTCTGCGTGTTTGAGTGGGTGCTTACCTTCTTGAAGAGGCGCCCTGAGTCCTCACTGATCTGTGCAAAGCGGGGAATGATGTTGTTGAGGTAGAGGTCAGACAGAGTGGCGTGGTCGCGGCTCTCCCTCTTTACCTGTTGCAGCAACAGGTTCCAGCAATTCACCGGAGATAAAATGCTCTGCTCCTTCCTGTATGCACAGAGAGAAATGACATGTCTTTATTCAAGGGAAGCTGTAATCTAAATTCACTCATCTAACATTCACTGCAAACTTGTACACACAGGTCTACTTTATGTTATATGCAAAATCAAGCAAACGGTACACCCATAATACAGCTTTTACAAACATGAGACAGGGCACTGGGATAACAGGGATAGACAGAGAGTTTGTAGACAGACTCTCTTACACACATACATACACAAAGGGTTGGTAAGCCAGCCCCAACGCAGGATTCAGCCAGGGTACAAAACCCAGCAGGAAGAGGTAAGGCTCCCCTGCAAGCACAGCTGCTGTCGAGGGAAATAAGCAAGAGCAGAAAAAGATGGAAAAAAGAGGGCAATCTGAAGACTGTAATCATTTCACTAACGATATAATGGTTCAGTGGTGTTGCGCTCTTTGTTTCAAAGCCATTACACAAATGCAAAGCTGTTAATGCCCTGCTTACATGACAATACAACAGCTTTTATGGGGTGTGCACACTATAAAAGTGTGTGTGTGTGTGTGTGTGTGTGTGTGTGTGTGTGTGTGTGTGTGTGTGTGTGTGTGTGTGTGTGTGTGTGTGTACTATAGTATGAGTTATGGATGATCTAGTGGGTAAAATGGATTATGAGTGAGTGTAAGTGGATGAAAGAAGGCCTTTGTGTTGTTAAGAGGAGCTTTAACTGGATAGAGACAGCAAAGAGCTGCAAGGCAATTATATCACACACACACACACACACACACACACACACACACACACGGAAAGTAGAACAGTGACCCCAGCACAGACGATGCCAAACAGACAGAGAAAGTCTTTGATTTGACTAAGTGGGGGTATACAGCGGGGGCGGTGAGGGGACTGTGTGCATGTGTGAGAGTAAAGAAGGTTTTCTGGGGGTGTGTAAGGGTGGTTCGAATGAGATGACTCAATGGTGGTGATGTGATAAACTGGTACTGGGTGACACTGGTCTCAATGTCATATGACTAACTACATGAGTCTAACAGACAATCCATCCGCACCACCTCAATACTGGAACCCGTCTCGCACTTGTTATGTGGATGTACCTCACTTTCCTTTCAAACTTCTCTCTTCTGTCTGATTCATGTCCGGTGCGCTCTGTCTTTACTGGTTGCACAACAAACACAAAATGTGACTCAAGTTCCTCCGTAAGCTCAAGAAGACAGCCTTAACGCCACCATGTGACTCGTCACCCTGAATCCACCAGCGATAACCATGGCAATGGCACTGCGGCACTGGGTGAAATATCATCCAAATCCCTCTCTGACCTTCAGCTACTGCAAGGTAAACACTGAAACATAATTGGCCCCCCTCGGGTCACATGGTGCAGATGCTGTTCCATACTGTTACAAAGGCTTCATCCCCGCATGAAGTTATTTTCATTACTTCCTCGCAGGCATTACAGCTTTTGCAGCAATGCATCTGTGCGTGAGGATTACTTGAGCGCCTGATTTAGACAGTGACACTAGACAATACAAATTACAAAAAAAGAAAAACGGGGCAATATGTGAAATCTGAGAGAACTAAAATGTGCTTTCATGAATCTGTGTGAAAACTGATTTTAATTCCTGGTGCGTGATTTTTGATTTTGTGGTATTTTAAAGGAGCAAATAGATAAAGCCGTGGACTTAAACTTAAAAAGTAACAGCACATGTAAAACGGATTTTTACTTTTTCATCCCATGGGTGGTCATGCAATCATGTGATCAGATATCAAAAAATCTCATTCAAGTACTGGACTGTGCAAGAGGCTGCATCGTATTAACAGTCAAACTGTCCTAATATTTAACATAAGGGCAGGCTTTGAATGAGTGCACAACTTGTGAGGGCTTCTCCATGTGACCAATCAGCCTGTCAGCCTAAGGACACACACACACAAGGACATACACAATACGGCTAAACCGTGCAGTCACCCCCCAACCGCTGCTGTATGCAGTCTGCCAAATAACTCGAATACCAGGGGTCTCCACGGGATCAACACACTGACAACCCTCACACCCCACATTGCTTAGAGCACCATCAACGCCTGGCTGTGCCGAGAAACATCCACAGCACCCTTCTACACACACACACACACACACACACACACACACACACACACACACACACACACACACACACAAATAAGCACAAATAGCCGGAAAATAACTGAAATTCCAGCATGGCACCCGGACTGAGCAGCAGCAGATGCAGCAAGACTGTTAAATACACTGATGTTGGGAGAAAAGAAAAGCAAACGGGGTGGGAGAAGAGCACAGAAATGAATGAAAACTACAAACTGAACAGTTTTCAGTCATACTTTTGGTGCCTTACGATGACTTAGTGGATATGATGGGAGCACACCTGCTGCTGCTGGAGCTCCAGTCGAGCAGGTAACCTACATCTTCTCTTCTGTTTATTGCTCTCCCTTTTCCTCATCATCTTCTTTCCCTCGCCCACCCCACCAATATGCATCGCACAATCTGAAACTGTCTCAGTATTGATCAGGGCTGGAGGGTGTGTATGAGGCCGAGTGAATTTGTGTGTGATGTGGGGTATGTCCTCACGGTCGGAATTGGGTTTCGTTTAGAGGACCTATTGATCCTTTTGAGTCTGCGAGAGAGCACGTAAACATGGGTTTGCCCCCAGCAGGGATATTAATATCTCTGGAAGGGTGCATGGTGCTTAAGAAAAGGGAACAGTCACTCTATGGAAGAAAGAGGAAGGCTGGTATTTAGGAGGTAATAGTTTAGAGGAAGTCAAAGAAAATATAGAAAAGCTGAGCAGGAAAAAGTCCCTGTCCTTTGTTACAGTTTCAGTTAACTTGGAAAATCCAGAGTATCGAAAATTAAAAAGATCATTTCTGTGGAAATGAGCTATACCTCTAACACTTCTAAAACCAAAAGCTGGTAGCTAAAAGCGCCTCTGCTAATGATTTTTTGATTATTGTTATTACCAGTTAGTTTCACAAACACAGGGTTAAACACTGTATCTGTCCATTATTATTAACAAAATGCAGCAATTAGCATTTGAACATAAGCTGCTGCTCCATGAATGAATTCCCATTTTCTGAGCATGACAGACAAACATATTAATCTGTACGATAGCCTTAATTACATCAAGGCAATGCAAATCAAAGTACTAAATTATGTTTCTGTCTAATCAAATGCTTGTTTTTGTCCCTTAATGTAAAGCCTTCGTGACAAACATAAAAAAAAACAAAAAACCTGAAAGCTGGTTTAAAACCCTATGAGGGTAAATTTCAATTTACAGAATCTGTGTGTCTCTTTGTTTTCTCATGTGACTCTTTTAATTGGGCCTTCAGTCCTAGCAGGGAACACGAAAGAGACAAACGCACAGAAGGATGACGATATTGTTTCTGCAGAAAGGGCTGTCTCTGCTCATTTAAGAGTAAGCAGTTACAGATGACACACAGCTGTGTGACAAGTCATCAGACATTTAGTGGAGCTATTTGTGTCCCTATGGGTTGGTTAATGACGTATTAATGATACTGCAGTAACGACAACAGGAGCTTATTGCTTGTTCAGCTAAACGGCAGGGATCGCCCATTATATGTACTATTGCATCTAAAGGCTGTTGCCAGCATAAACCTGTGTATTATATCTCAGCATTTAGCAATCCTCAGAGTTGGCGGTCAAATTCCTGTTCACAAGGTAAAAGATGGAAGTGAGATGCAGTGAGGCAGTACTATCCAATAGGATATGTTGTGTGTGTGTAGTTTATGAATAGCTAGCAGTTCAGTGAATCCTTCCCTACAGGGAGGCAGACTGCTAAATCATTCCCCACTCAAAAAGTGACAATTCTACAAGAATGCTAATGCCGATGAGCGACTTATGTAGTTTATGTAGAGAGAGAGAGAGAGAGAGAGAGAGAGAGAGAGAGAGAGAGAGAGAGAGAGAGAGAGAGAGAGAGTCACCAGGCCTGTGACGTATAGGATGA
>NW_024582440.1:1703336-1785182 GCF_018398535.1 Haplochromis burtoni
AGAGAGAGAGAGAGAGAGAGAGAGAGAGAGAGAGAGAGAGAGAGCGAATCCTTGGTTTGGGCAATGATCCACTCACAGCAAGACACTACAAAATAGTCAGAGCACAAAATCACCACCTGACCATTTCTGGCAAAAGTTGTCATTTCCCTCCCTCAGACACGAACACTGACTCACAGGACCACAAAGACAATCGAAAGGAGCCCTTAAAATGCAGTGTGCACGCAGCTACAAGTAAAGCAGCTATTTCACATTTATCAGGAAGGAAGTCACCAGTCTCTGAAGCAATGCTGTTTTTTTTTTTCTTTAAATGCTAAATATGGAAGCTGGGTCAGTTTTCTCTCACTTGAGACTTTTACAGGGGCAGGATAT
The DNA here is from genome assembly GCF_018398535.1 of Haplochromis burtoni. Lineage (NCBI taxonomy): Eukaryota > Metazoa > Chordata > Actinopteri > Cichliformes > Cichlidae > Haplochromis > Haplochromis burtoni. Next base: position 1,703,706 of record NW_024582440.1, read on the forward strand.
TAATTGTCCCAGGCACTTAACAATACACGTATGCGACCAAAAGCCATAACCTGAGGCTTACTGTCAAAATAAAACTACGTGTGCTGTCTGTGCGATTTTCTCATACTTGAGTAGATGATCCTTGGTGCTGCGCGTCTTTGTGAGGAATCTTTCACCCAGCTTCTCCAGGTTGCGGCTGTAGTCCATCTCAATTTCTGCCTTCTTTCGAAAGAAGTCCTGCAGGTCCTGAAGCAGCTGCACCCTCAGCTCGCACTGCTGGTCCAAACACTTGAGCTGCTCCACCAGCTGAGCACGGACCTCTGAAAGGGTAAAAGGAAGGAGTAGAGTCAGAGATGACGTTAGCTTTTTGGTTGACATAGCCATGGGCCAGGTGAAATCAACACACGAATCGATGTTTAATGTGCAATCGGTCTTTGCTAAAAATCAAAGGCCTTTTCATATGTTGCTGTTGGCTATACACCACTACCATTAACACACATTTCACAACGATGTGTAAGATGTTAAAACAACCCCTTTACAGCTGACTGAATGACTGGATGTTCCAGTAAAACACCTGGCACTGTGTTGGCTTGGCTGAACTCCATTCCCCTCCCACCCGTCCGCAATGCACAGACGGCTAAGCGTGCGTGCGCATCATCATATTTATAAGTGTGCATCTGTGAGTGCGGGATCAGATATCATCTTCCACACAGACATATCTCCAGAGGCAGTCATTTATCCCAGCTTATCACTTTTCATTTTCCTCCTGCCTCCTCCCTCATCGCTCCTCCATGCTGCTCTCCAGTCTGGCCCTCAAATTAATAGAGTGCACTCAGTGCAGGCACATTCAGTAACCGTATTCAATCACGGGCCGCAAAAAAGTTCTCTGGAGAATCCTGCTCATTGCAGCTACAGAACAGGAGACACAAATCATACACAGCAGCACTTCTGCACAGCCAAGGACACACACACACACACACACACACACACACACACACACACACACACACACACACACACACAGAGGTGATAAGCTGGATCAGTCCTGACAGCTGACAGATTAATGCTACGCTCCCATAGCTTCCTGCCAATGCCGAGCAGTCTGCATCCCTTAAACGAGTTAGGAAACAACACACGCATTTCTCTAATTGTCATCATGGCTAATCTACCACAGCTGTCATACCTCTACAACGCTGGCTGTACAGAAAGCGGATGGTTTTGGTCTCCATCCTGGCTTCAGTGATGTATGGATTCCCTTCAACAATATTCACACACTCAGACACACACATACAGACACACACGCGCAGTCATGCAGTCAGCTGCCTGTCCAGCCAGCAGCGACTGTTGATGCTGCCTTTGTGTTTAACAGCTGAGAGTGCAGTTTCTCATTACCACAAAGAGAAGTGGGATCTCTAAATGTGTCTGTGAGCGCCCCACTCCTCCCACTTCTCTCTCTCTCTCTCTCGCTCTGTCTCATAAACACATACCTAAACACTGTGCCACCAGCCAGCGGCCACTGTCGTTCTTTACCGATTCAAAAACCAGAGTTAGGGAGTTTTAAGACACTGTGGGCAGGGGGGCAAAGGAATGCACACACCGAGCCTGTGTCAGTGCTAATGACCTGGTGTGAACATTTGCTTTCACAACATGTGTTTTTGTCTCGCCGGCTGCATACGTGCGTGTTTGTGTGCAATTTTCTCGTTGCACGACATTGTCAATGATCCAGAGTGAGTCAATGTCCCACCCCTTAAGGCTGTGACACAAAACCTTGTAATTAGCCCATCCACGACGACAACACACAACACCTCCAACAAAAACAAACCTGTCCATCCATAAGGAACGTAAGAAGGTGACAGAAAGCATATGGTTATCAGCCTGGAAACAGCTTGAGGGGTGGAGGATATGTACAGGAGGGAATGAAAAAAAAAAAAAAAGCAACAGGTGAGTCCCATGTGATCCAAATGTTTAGAAAGCAGATTTAATGGGGGGAAATTAATTTAATAGGGAGGCCGTGCCCTGAGCCCTGAAACCCCTCTCAGGCCCCTTACATTTACATTAGGATGAAGAGCGAGTTTGACGGCATGCTTCATTTATAAAATATATGGCTGCGTTACATGAGCTCTCCCCACTAAACCCTATTGGTACTGGCTGCTCGACACAATTTCCTTAAGGGGATGTAAAAAGCACAGACGGGTGACAAATTAAAGGAAAAATCCACCATAAAGTCTCATCACATGTGAGCAGAACTGCTTCGTTGAGCTTTGATATTCATTCTCCAAGCCCCTGAAACTCTACTGCAGGGTTATAAAGCCATCCTGTACTGGGGGAGGGGGGCACTGTAAAATATGCCTATAGAAAATATCCCATCAGTGTTCAGCTTCATAGGGCACAAAAGACATTACGTGTAAGTGAGAGCATTTTCATACCAGTCACTGACCTCTCATGCCGCGTAGTTAAAGTAATCACTCAGATGTGTCAATACAAAGGGTCAAGTGGTCCCAAACCATGTCAGCATGACTGATAGGGGATAAAACATGCGGGCTGCCTTTTCATTCGATTTGCCACCACTATGCATTTCTGTCTTTAACCATATAAATACCGTTACGACCAAAAGAAGCCGTTTGCTTAGTGAAAGGGAGTTTGCTACAACAAAAAGGAGAGGCAGCAAGTCAAATAGATTCAGCACAGGTCTTCCCTTCGGTTTCATCCCTCTGCAATGACTATCATCCCCCAGCAAGTAAGAAATGGGATGTGAAGTGGGATGTGAACTGGAATGTGACGCCTCCACCCCCTCCAGACAGTCCAGTCACATTTTCCAGGCAGATGAGAGCAGGTCTTGTAATCAGGCTCTGGGATTCTACTTTACTGATGCTCTTCTCCCTGTTTTTCTTCCCTCTCTCCCCTCCGCCTCCTCTGTCTGTAGTGCTGAAGGCTGTCTGGCTCTGTTTGCACGAGCCTCGTCCATACGCTTTTCAGTCTGTTCGCCCGTCCAGCCACACTCACAAACAGGATCAGTTTGGAAAAGGCAGAGATGACTGCTACCTTTGAAGCAGCTAATCCTCTCTTTGGTTTCTATTAACATACATAGTGTATTTGTCTCCCAATAGAATATAGTCACACTACTGCATTTTTCTTTTTTCAGGATCAGTCTTTATTATTCATTTATCTCTTTGACTCTCTCCAGACATAGCAGCCACTTGTTGGTGTGTTTGGGCAAGTTAGACGGTTGTGTATAAATGATATCAGGGCAAATCATATGCCTGGAAGATTAGTGAGCTCACAAAGTAGCAGTGAAATCTGAGGAGTTCAATGTCTTTTTCCCATTTAGATTATTCCACCTACACCCACGTCTCCCTATGGTACATCAGAGCTTATGATACATCATCATAGAAAAAGGAAGACGGCAAAAATAGATGATGGATGAAGACAGAATACTCTGAGTAAGGTGGCCCTTCATTGGACTAAGAGTGCAGGCAGCTTGTCTGTGTTGCCTCAACTCAAACCTGAGACAGATGTGTCGCTGCATATTAATGCGTGGATGGCCACTGAGGAGGAAATTAAAGTAGAAAAAAAAGGCATTACAACCATCGACCTGAAGTTCACAGTACATAGACAACCACAGCGTGAAGGCTAAACATAGCTTTCCCCCATCATTTCCTTTGCTTAGAGTTATTTCTGCAGCAAATTTCCCACCAGCTTAACGCCGTTTTGTTTTGTAACTGACAAAAGTGATGGTTGCCCTGGATGCCATTGTGTACTGGCCTACATACAGAAGCTGCACATAATGCTACAAGGACTCATTATACCTGAAAACACCCTGGGCTATGGGCACACACACTCACACACTCACGCACACACACAGCAATGTGACACTCTGAGTCCAAGTTGTCACTTTGAGCTGTTTTGACAGCAGCTTTCAAGCCTGCTCCTGGAAGCCCCGCCCTAGTTCTGTCCCCCTCCGTTACTATATTATTATTTCAGCCACACACACACACACACACACACGCACACACACACACACACACGCACGCACGACAACTGTTTACAAGTATGTGATGAGTGTTTGAGACAAGGCTTGAAGTGGCTGGAGAAGGAGTGTGACAGAGAGTACAGACAACAGAGGAATGACAAACTACGACAGTCCACACAGTTGTGTTGATTTACAGGGTGCAGTAAAGTTCTGGTTTACAGCTCCTATTACTTTTGGTAACCACGTTCTATGTGTGCTCAAGTATGGAAATTCCCATTTCCTTTCTCTGCAGACATTATTTATGTGACATTATTTTGTTGGAGCAAAATAATGCAAGGTGAGAAATATGTTAATATAGAGTAGAAAACCTGGCTGTATAAATCAGGATTATCTCTCTGCAAGCTCTGGGCCTACAAACTGTGGGCCAGGTAATCAGTAATCACAGCAGGAACACAAGAACACACTCACACAGTACAGTTAACTAGGACTAAGAAATCCAAGTCAAACATTAGGAGATGTAGCTCCCAGCAAAGTACAATATTACCCATTCTTCTCGCTACGTTTGTGTTTATGCAGTAAGGCCTGGTCTTTGTTGCTCTGGGGACTGATACTGCAGCACAGGCTACGGAGAAGCTTATAAAAGAGGAGGGGAAGCAGAAGGGGGGTGGTAGTGGTTTTGTACCACTGTGAGCTCATACCATTGTCCTGACAAGAATGAAAGAAGCAGAGAGAAAAGAAGAGAGAGGGGGACGAAAAAGCACAAAGTAGTGTAAAGGGTGAGTAAGAGGGCGGGCACTGCGTCAGTGTGAATAATATGACCATTCATCCCATACACACAGGAAGACAGGACACAGTTGACAGGAAGTCAGCTGGACCAGTTCATTACCAGCAGGGAGCAACACGAGAGGGGAGGGTTATACTAAAACAACTACAGGAAGCATATGTGTGTGTACGTGTGTGTAAGAGGGAGTGTAGGGGTTGGACTGATGTGTGTGTGTACTGTGCTTTTCTCAGACTAAAAGGCCCTGAAGAAAAACAGGCAGCTGTGGAGTTCACCAGTATAACCCACCAACCCTGAACCAGGCAACCAAAGAGAGAAGATGGACTGAGGGAGAGAAGATGGGCCAGGGGCTTACAGGTTGAAGGCAGTCAAAAGTGTGTGAGTGAGAGTGAAACAGAGACACGATGTTTAGGCCGCTGAATGAGTAGGTAGACTAAAGCCTCAAGTTGCAGGTAGTATTTCCTAATAAGATTCTTCAGCAGGGTGGACTCTATTAGTTCCAGACATGTCAAACTAATACTGCTTTAGTGTATATACACACACACACACACACGTACGTACACACACTTGTGGAGAGGGGAGGAAAGGATAGAGTTACAGTACAGTAAGTGTTGGAGGGAAAGCTATTGCAGGAATGGAAAGATTCCAGCCAATGCCTTTTTCTTGGGTCTGGACATTTCCTCCAAAAACAAACACACACACACTCACTCTTTCTCTCTGCGTCTCACTCTCTGTCACACACACACATGCATACATTAAAAGTTATAGAGGCATTTCCTCTCTCACCCAGACCCTAAAACTTTTAGGAAAAGTAGTGTCGTCTTAAGAAGGCAAGTTAACAAGCTTCGCGACTTGTAGACATGGAAAACCATCCCGAAGCCAAACCGCTGCAAATGTACTGTTCAGCAGAGGAGAGGAGGGACCGACAGCGAGTTCGACGGCAGAGAAATAAACGCTGGGCTATGGTCGGGCATAAACGAATAAAGGGCATAAAACATCAACGTTTACCGGTGTCACTATGGTACTTTATTAGTTTCCCTTTTCAACTAACGTCATAATGCTAGTGAATATATAGTGATACTTTCGGGAAGGCGAGGATGCAAGCTCCTGACCTTTCTCACACGCACACACACTTTCATATAGCAAAGCAGCATTAAAGCTTGATTGCTTGGCAGGCAGGGTTATCATTTTCTTAGAAATCCAAAACACGAGTGCACGTGTGTCTGCATTCGAACAAACTCAAGCAGTGATTGGCCCCACGTCCGGACAGCTATGGGGGAGTAGCTGTTCATATTGTGCTTATTGCTTATCTGAAGTCTGGAGAACATGTGCATAGTTGCCGCATTATAGCAGAGTGACATCTGCACAGAGCCTCTTGCCGACTCTTTTGATGACCAAATTTACGTCACTCTGACCCAGGCGATAATTAAACACTGCCGTCAGAGAGGCCTTATTTATTTCACAATTGCAAAGAAAGTATTTTGGATCTCCAGCAACACTTAATAGATTTCTTCATTCTTCATCTCCACCAACCTACTCTACCTCTGCTCTCGCTGTAGCAAAGTAGAATATTACAAAAAAATGTTTAACATTATATTAAATCTAAGGGTGCTTTTCATAAAGCCTCTACCCTGGAAGCAAGGAAACAGCCTCTAAGGCATGGCTGAGCGCTAACAGGATTTGTATATCAGCAACTCACTAATCAATAGGCAATCTTACTCTTCATTTATACGATCTACAAAAGACCCAAAGGGGGCAAATGATGTATTATGTGTGTGCTGATGCGGTGACTTCTTCTAGGTTTCCTATATTAACTTTCCCATCCAGCTCTCAGCAATAAAGGGGGGAAAGCATGCTTCTCTCAGTGACCCAGATATACTACATCAGAAGATTAGACATCAAATGGGAGCTTTTAAGTATCAAAGTGACCGAATGCTAAAATAAGACAAAAGCACTTCTGAAAAAACTACTAGTCATACCATGATATTGGAGATACGCTTCCCCTCCCCACTGAGTTTTGCTTGGTAACTGTTACTCTTTGTCCATGATGCCCTCTTTGGTGGTGGTTGCGAGGGAGCAGGGAGAGGGGGAGGCAGTGTGAGAGAAACATGAAAAAGAGGTGACGGGGAGGAAGAGGGGGGGTGTTTTTGCAGGGGGTTTAGTACTCAGCGGGGGTAAATTCCACGGCACTGCTCCACACCTCTGTGGTCAGATCAGGAAGTCGTTAACCCTTTACGTGACAGTAGGATGCTTTATGTCCAACTGTAGGAAAGACAGAGGACGTTTCTATGATCGATTACATTTTTTGTGGCCATGCAAGCTACCGTCAGGGTTCCTTGCACTCTGTGAGCAAAGAGCACAGGTCAAGGGTCAGGGGTCTGCAAAGTTACTGGAGGGGGTCAGTCTCCCATGTCAACCAGCTGGTTACAACTATCGGTTTCAGCTCCAAAGAACGCTCAGCTTGTTTCTAAGTGTTCCTGCAGAGTCTATTCTTTTACCAGATCGTTACTTCTTTTTGCAGCCATGCTTTCCAGGAGTATGTTCTACTTCTTTGCATTTACCTCTCCTGACACCCATATCTCTTTCTAGCCATCGCGTGCACAGCACACAAGCATTTGTGTGGTGGCAGACAGAATGTGGGGTTAAAGACTGGGGGCTGGGGGTTTCTACGCATAATAAAAAAGGCTGCTTATCAAAAGTTAACTAGCTTCTTTCGCTCCCTTTCAGGCACCGCCTGCTCCACTAACCCAGTCGAGAAAGGCACTGGGGGAGGGGGGAGGTCCCACACACGCGGGAACTGGAGGGAAGCAATTCTGGTAAAGAAGCGAATAACGATTATCTTCCAGTTTAGTTTAAAATGCTATTGAAGTGTAGGTACTGGACTCTGACTTCACAGACAACCTAATCAGCAATCAGATATCCAGAGTCTGTGATCAACTTCTCGGTTCAACCGAGATGAGCGGCACTAAATGAGATCACACGTTATCCTATAATTTAGCAACTCACAAGATTTGAAACTGACCATCTTGAATTCTTGGCCTCAAGGCTAATTTCAGTGTCCTTTCTGTGTGTATGTGTGTTTGTGGATGCTGTTCATGCTGAAGGGTACCATCCACCTGGTGTCACCTCTATTTCCTGTCTCTGTTGGACACAGCCATCTGGGCCTCAGTCTGTTCCAGCAGGCCTCATCTCTGTCTCTCTCTCCCTCTGTTTCCATCTCATACACTCTCCAGCTTTGGCAGGCACACACAGGCACACACACACACACACACACACACACACACACACACACACACACACGCACTCTCCACAGGGATCCAAACTATTACAGTATAGAGCTCTATGCCATCTGTCTGAGGAGGTATGGACAGGTATCAGACAAAAACCCACACGCACGCATATCATATCACCCTGAGCCAACAGCAATATTAAGCTGAGCTCTCCCAGTGTGCATGTGTGTCCACACCCTTTCCAGTGTTTCAAAATGGCCAGTGCATAACGCGCCCCCCCATGTTAATCAGCTTAGCAGCCAGTCAGGAGATTTGACTAATCCAAAACACAACCATGGGAAGAAGCCCACTGAGTGTATGTCTGTCTGTGCAAGTGGTCTTGTCTGACAGTGCGTGGAATAACTTAAATCAGCCTCGACATTTCCAGGCAACACTCTCCTAAAGCAACAAGCATTACCACAATCATCCAAGGCTAGTTTCAAACAGCAAAGGATGGGGAAGAGGATGCCTTTCATGTGCGGAAGCATCACTGGGCGGGTAAAGGTTCTTCCCCGTCTTTATTAGCGTGTTAACACTCGTCATAATCCCAGCGATTGAGCGGCAGCGTGTAATCATTTCTTACTTCTAGATTAAACAGTCATCAGTCGTGCAGTCATCTTCATCTTTATTTCACTCCTCAGTAAGAATTAGCCCAGTCATCACTAATGATTCACAGGGACCTTGAGGGCTGTGTAGGCATGTGCACGTTAAGGCCCCCCCGAGAGGAGTATCAGGGCTTTGAAGCCTAACACAGTGCGTAATGGAAACCTTTCTGTCATTTAATAAAGAGCTATGGCAGCATTTGCCGCACAGGAGAGGGGAAACACACATGCATATTCTCAGCGAGGAAATGCTGCATGATACTAAACACGTGTGAGTGACTCGTATGGATGTCCTTATGCAGCAAAGTCTTATCGCGACACTGCATGAGAAATCAGTGGCATGTTGAAAATGGCTGAAGGAAAAAATGATAGAGATCAAGATAGGACGCAGTGAGAGCTGAGAGCAGAGGCTGGGCAGCAACACACGAGTTAAAGGCCGTATCTGCTGATGGCTGCTGATCTTTATCCGAGCGCCGGCGGAAGGCACGGAGGCCAGGAGAAAAAGAGCAAAGGGCACCATCACACAAAGGATGAAACCCAGAGCAGCAGATGATAACATGAGATGCTATCAGCGCATCCGACTCGAGGTCAAATCGCCACAGCCTTCAGCTGCAGCTCTCTCCGAAACAGGAGGGGCACATACGCAAGATAAAGGAATGCAGAACTACATGAGTCCTAATATAAAACGACAGCTCACCCCAAAAATCAAATAGACGTTGTTTTTATATTTTTAATCTTATCCATCTATCCATGTTTTAAACCACATATCCAACTTATGATAGTAGGGTGCTGTTTATACATACATATCAGTCTAGGAGACAACAGCTCCCGAGATGTCTGCTTTCTCTTAAATATAATGAAACAAGCTGCCACATGCCTCATGGTGCTGAAAAGGGAGCAGAAATATACTTAAAAATCTCTGCAGCATTCTATTTTTTTCCTGGAAGAATCTTTATTCTTCCATTATAAAAAAAAAAAAATCCCTGAAGAACAACCACTCGGCTGTGAAGAGCGGTTTAATAATGAATTCGATTATCAACAGAAAAACAACAGCATATTTTGACTGTCTGTGTTGTTTGTGGAGAAAGGAAATGCAATTTGTTCCAGCTTTTAAAATCTGCTTCTTCTTTTTTTCTGTTAGTTTTTTATATTTTGGTAAACCAATGGTAAATGACACTCTAGGAAAAATGTAGTGATGTTTTTACTACTATTTTCTTCACATTTTACCGATTAAAACAATAACGGATAAGGAAAGTAATCACTGGTTGGGGGATAGAAGTATTTAGAACATATATGTACACGTGTATTATTAAAACATCCTCTGTGTGGATGGAAACAGCGTATGTCACAATTAGACTGCAGTGCAGCTAATGCGGTCATCTGCCTTTCTGCCTCTACCTCTACGCATCTCTCCAACCCACTAGTGCAATGGTCATTTCTCTGCTGTATGCAAGTGTGCATGCATGCAATTTTTACACATTATGGAAATCAGACATGAGTCTAACTGCTGCAGAGGGACTGGGAGTAGCGAGAGAGAGCGATAGAAACTGGGCCATGCTCCAAGAGGAGGCTACCAGCAAAGACAACAACTCCACACCTCAGCACAACAAACCACCACACGCAGTTCTGTGTAACGGCACAAAAACTTCACAGGGGAGTTTTTTTTGTTTCTCCTCTTCTTCTTTTTCCCTGCAGCACTGTTCGGGCTTTAACTGGCTTTCCACTGATTTTCACGATAAAAAAAAAACCCAGTTACTCTTCTTCCTTGGGGCGGACCGAGAGAGTAGACAGTGAGGACAACTTTTTCTTACACCCCAAGCAATCAATGTACAACAACAGTCCTACGTCTGCGATTAGGATGGGTAACTTGGGGGAAAGCAATTAACCAGCTTTCATTTTAGACACTTGGCTTCCATCTATCACATTTACACCCCTTTTTTTTTTTTTAAACATAATTATTTCATGTGCAGACATAATGAGATGCTTGCAGCATCAACTGGTTTGGATTATCCAATCATCAACGAAGGGTTACAAAAGAGACTTCTCACAGACGGCCAATAAATGCACTTTTTTACAGTATTTAAATACATTTTTACTGAACGTTACTGCTTCAAGTGCGATGGAATCACAGTGTCCTGAAGACAAAATCAGCTATTTGAGGCAGTGACTGAAGGAGGGCAGGAAGAGTCACAAGCGCACATACTGACCCATGAGGCTCCGATCATGGGTTATCAGATTTGGTGTATCCAAGTACCCATGTCATGAAAACAGATACTTTTGTAAAAAGGGGGCTAGGTCATTGTTCAGTTGTCCACACTCTGTCTGTTCATTTTTCCCTCTTCCATTAGCGCTGAGCCCTTTAATGAATATTTTGGGCTTCTTGACCTACCAAGGAAAGCAGCAAATGAGATTACAGAAAACACAGAAGTCAGGTTATTCATTTCAGCAGGCTTAGGAGAGTGCTATGAGAGTGAAACAAGATTACAATAATCATAGACTGCAAGCAGTACTGTGCAAAAGTCCTGAGTCAGCCCTCAATTTCGCTGTGCAAGAAACTGCACAGTGACAATAAAAAAGTCTAAGTCTCATTTCTTTATATTTTGTGTCCATGGAGCCAGATTTTCTTGTAACTTTTTAAAAGCGGTCTTGCACAATACTTCAGTCCAGTCCTCACCATTTTTAAAGGAAGGTTTCTCTTTCGTGAGTTCAGCAACTCAACATTGACCTGTGAACCATTAAGCATAAAAAAAAATCATCTAAATTAAGCGATGAACCAGTGTTGTACCTACACATAACAGACAACGCAGCGCAGAACCAATTTTAAATTGTATCTTTAGCCATTTGCTACTAGCAGGCTGCCACAAATGTACACCTTTAGTTCACACTCTTTTAGCAGAAATATGTCTGAGAGCAGTCTGAGAGGCATAAAATAGTCTGAGCTTTTAGCATTTTAGCATGCTGTGCAATTTGCCCTGAGAAACAAAACAACACAAAAACCAAAGAAGAAACTGAAAAAGCAGCTGACCTTAAAACACAATCTACAGCAGAGGAACAGTATCTGAAAGCCCCCGTCACTGTTGGGGGTCCATTTCAGCCAGCAGTGCTGGGGCTCTTAAAATGCATTGTGTTAAATTAAAACTCATAATTATAAACACAGATATATGGTCAAATTCTGAACAAAAGGCAGCCAACATCCAAACACGAGCTTTGAATGTCCTTCAACAAGTCTGGATAATTATTCCTGAACCCTACTTAAAATACTTAAAGAAACAACAAGAAAGCTGCCTAAGAGAGTTCAAGCTGTGTTGAAGAATAAAGGTGATCATACTAAATACTTCTCAAGCTTGTTAGAACTCTATACATATATTTTTAGGATTTGAGGTACAGAGATGCTAATGCAGTATGCTGATGCAAAACCAGAAAGAAAACCAAGAGACCATGCAAGAACTTCCTGACCTGGCCAGCAGTATAAAAATAATTTATTTTCACACCTTCTAAGTTTGATATTCTGTAACAGTCTGCAGCTGGCCAAATGTCATGAAAAGCACAGGACAGGTTGTCATTTGAACTTCTTCATAATGAAGATACAGCATCCTTTCATACACAAATGCATCAAACTAAAGCAGACTTTTGCACACCTAGCAGGACATTCTTGCACATGGCAGATTCGTGATTGGGGGTTTACCAAATAAAGATCTAAAAAAAAAAATGAACCTCCCTGCAGCAGAGCAAATTAGGGTCAGTTAAAGTTCAGTAACTTAAGCTCTTTTCTGTTGCTGAGTGAATAAAGTAAGAAAGTGCAACTTCAGGCAATTTCCAGACCTGATTCTTCCGATACCGTTTCACTCTCAGGACAAAGACATTGTATAGGCTAGTGTTACAGGCTGCATGTTTTCACTGTACACTCAGGTAAGCCTTAAGCTAATCTTCACTGTACCTCTGAAGTAAAACCTAGAAAAAAAAAGAAAAAAGAAAACACGGTTCAGAAATAACTCACCTGTCAGAATTCTCTCAGACAAAGTCTGAGAGAAATGATACCTGGAGGATGTGTTTATAAGCCACTGCAGGGTAAGCCTGAGGATATGCTAATACACCGTGTCACAACCTCTGTGCTCCTCAAACACACAAAAACACTGTTATTTTTACTTTCTCACACATACTCATAACACCTCAAATCAGCATCTCAAATATCACCCTCTAATTCAATGTCAGAACATCGGCACAGTCAGACGTGCTGGATGAACAGTCTACTTCACTTTAAAAAAAATTGACTATTTGAAAAAAGAATCAATTAAAAGTATTCATTAAACCCACCGTCTGCCCTTCTCATGCTTTTACTTTGTTCCTTGATGTATTTTTTGCACTTGTCCCCACAGGTGGTGAACTCTCACACACAGAGCATCACCCCCATCAGGCTATTTGGTACTCGGTCTGCACAAAGCACGTCTGGTACCCATAATCCTTCACTCTTTGTAGTCAGATACCTAAATAAACCGAGACACTGGTGCTCCCATATAGGAATGACATCCACTCAATGCTAATAGTAATCAATCACACAGACTTGATACAGGGTTAAAAACCATTTATCGTCCAAGTCTTCATGTCTTCTTGTAGTTTGCTGTCACAGTGGCAGATTTCTGTAGATTTCTGTGTGATGTAGACTGTGGTTCATGTTTTTGATTCTTTTAACCAATAAGCACTTAACCTATAACTAGGATCACTGACCAAATGCAATATTCTGGGATTGTACAAACATGAGTCTCTGTAGCCTTTGTGTTAGTTGTATTTCCTTAATTTGCTACGCTAGGTCTTGAGCCAGTTGTGTTGCTGGTCTGCTAGTCTTCACCTACCCATCTGGACAGGCTGTGGATTGAAAGCTCTTACACTTATTATGGACTATTCTAACTTACAGGTCCAAAAAGACAAAGGAGAAAATTATATCTACTTTGATACATATGAGGACTGCTGGTCAAAATAAGTAGAACCTGCTGAGCAGTGTTGTCCCTTCTCATGAGGCTTCACATTCATGGATGCATGATTAAAACTGGACTTCCAAGTTCTGTTTTCCCTCAGTACCTTCAATAACATGTCCCAACCCACACACTTGCTATTAGTGTGAAGACAGCCTTAATGATTAAACTTCATGTCTGTGTTGAATCCTCAATAAAAGCAAGTAAACGTCCACTGAAATGTGCATAAGCAAGACGCTGAGCAGAGGATCGCCTCTCGGTAGCTGACCCTGAGCGGTGACTTCCCCGAGGAGGAGAGACAGTGACGAGATAAACTTCTGGAAGTGTCAGATTTTTTGATTAAACTGCCAGTTGTTTTCGGCCCTGTGGTTAAATGCGACTGGTCAACTTTCTCATGCTTTCTGCCCTTTGACACTTTGGAAGTCTGCTATCTAGTGAGTTTCAAACACATGACAGAAAACAAAGCTATCTGTGCTCAGGAATGGACAGCCCTGATACCAAGAGAGAATATACCTCTTGAGTGAGTGGAGAGTGGAACACGAGGTCAGTGGCTCTGCACTGAGTGTGTGTTCAATTTTGTGCGTGATGTCATGTGTGTTTATCAGAGAGAGGACATGGTGGAATCACTGCAACACAATAGAGTACCGCAGTGTGGGTGGCCACACCCTTTCCTCTTAGCTCCCCTTAACAGACTTTTCTCCGGCCCCCAAAAAACTGCCTTGACAAGATTTTAAAAAAAGAAAAGAAAAGCACAGAGGTGGGAAAAGAAGGGAGGGGATGGAATAAAATCCCTGACTTTTTCTTTTTCTTTTTTTAAACACAACAAAAGCAAAAGAAAACCATGGGAGAGAAGAAGGGAAAATAAGATACTAATATAAGTAAGAGTGAGAGATTTGAGAGCTTTGGTGTAAACTTGACAGCAAGACTCTAAAGACAAAACTGAGTAGAATGGGAGAGGGGATGGAAAGAAACAAAATAGGTGTACAGTAATAGTCTAAAAAGCCATAGATAAATACAGGGGAACCTACAGGGAAGGTTAAGACCAAAAACACAGAGCTGTGTCCTGCAAGTGTAGCTGAATTATTGATGATGACTATGAGTTAAAGGATGAGAAGAAGGAGCACTTTCAGTGTAATCTCCCAGTGTACCATAAACATGCCTGCTCATATACGTAGAGTCACCTGGAAAAGATACCATGACGTTAATGCTTGGCAACCGGATGGGCTCCAGAGATGGGAGCAGATCCCCAGGGACAGTCTGTGGCTGTCAGGAAAACAAAAAGGTCAAGGGTTGCAGCAGAACAGAGGTAGGAATGTGGTCAACACCTGTTCTAAACTTGCAATAGCAGACTCAGACAGAGTATTAGGAGTAAGCCACAAGGTACACAAAGCAAATAAGATGCTCATTAGGACCGTTTATTATTTGGCAGTTCTCATTAGCTTGAAATACTACAAAGAGCAGTCTTCTTACTTTGCTTTATCCCTTCCCTGCTCATGTTTTTTCTGTCTCCCTGCCAGGTCCTCTTTCTTATCCGCAGTGGAAGCCTGTTTGATCTAACGGAGTCCTGCTGTTCTGGCTCTTCAGCTCCCAGATACCAGGCACACACTCCTCCCTCACTCACTACAGAGGAGAGCTCCCTTTTTCTTACTCCTTCACAAAAAAAGAAAAAAAGAGAGAGAAAGAGAGAATCACAGGCCCTCCACCCCCCCTCCTTTTTAGAAATCAGACACATTCTCCCTCTTGCACAAGAAACAACTAAATAATTCATGAATTCAAAATGGCCTCGCTGCTGTAGAAGCTGCGCTGAGGCCAGCTGCACTGCGTGCATATGGACCATGTAGCTATGTAAGCTATGTTGACGATGTATTTCAATCAGAGGACAGTGGCTATCATTGTCATCACCAGCAAAGCAGGACACAATGGAGAGGGATACAGCCAGGGACCTGACTCACACATACTGTAAGGCTTCCTGGCTGTTTTCGGTAACAAAGGCACTGAACAATGGGTGGTAAGTGTCAACGTGCTGTGTGGTGATACAATAGCGGCTTTACCGCACAAAAAAAACTGTACCCGCCTGTTATTCCTTGGTTTTACTGGATTTCCACATGCTGTTGCCTGTCATGGCTCATTAACTACAGTTTTTGTATATTTAACATAACTCTCAGCTGTCTTTAAAAAGTACAGCATCAGGAACAGACGGTGAGAAACACTGTCGAGTTTACCTTGCTGAAATATGCAAGCTCTTCCCTGGATGGGAGCGTACGTTGCTCTAAAACCAGTAGAAGTCTTTCAGCATTGACAATGCCCTTCCAGATGGGAAAGTGGCCACACAGGGCTGCATGAACTAGATCCATTTAGAGGTCTTCCAGTGATTTCTATGATACAATCACTCACGCCTGTTTTTAATGCAGTGCAGCCTGAGAGCTCGAAGATCACATTCGTCTGATTTTGATTTTTAGCCTTGCCATTTGCACAGAGATTTCTTCAGTACATATTCTTTTGATGAGAATATGTACTGTAGATAATGACACATTCAAAGTCTTTGCAGTTTTACACTTAGGACCATTATTGTGAAGTTATGCCACAATTTTAAGGATACAGTTTTGCAGATTTCTGAATGTCTGCCCATGTTTCTGCCTTTCAAAGACTCTCTTTTTTAAACTCTTACACTGAGCTCATATTTCTCATTGAATAGTAAAATGTCTCAGTTTAGACGTCAGATATGTTTTATTTGTTCTCTTGTGAATAAAATACAGGTTTAAGAGATTTGCAAATCATTGGAAATGTGTTTTTAATTACATTTTACATTACATCCCAACTTTTGTTTTGCAGTTGGGGTTGTATAATACAATACTTGTAACAGTTGTGACTTGTTGTTGGTTTGGATACTCAAAATAGCCAATCTAGGTGGCACATTTTCAAGTGAACTCTTGAACCTAGGTTATTAAAAGTTATTGCCAAATTAACCAGCACTTAAGTCCTAATGCACATCTGTCTGCATAAAACTTTCTGGGATGCCACAATTTATCGACAGGATCTTTAAAAAAAGAAAAGATAAAGCTAACGGTACAATAAATGTGCAAAGCGACGCGACCATAATGACTCCTCTTGGTCCACATTCATACTCAGACTCAGCAAGAAGGAATCCACCATTCTAGGCTGGGAAACTCTCCTCTGCATTCTTTAGAGGGAATACCAATGACACATGACAAGAGCCCCACTCACACTGAGTCACTGGCCTGCCTCCCACTTCAGCCTTTACATTACAGAGAATGCCTGTGTAGATATGTGTTATGGACAGCAACCTTTACCACGCAACACTGCCCTCAGACAGAAAGAAAACAAAGAGATGTGGGTGAAGCAAGTTACTGAGGGAAAAAGAAGAAGAGAAAAGGGATAGAGGTCACAAGAACATGCTTGTGTCAAACAGCTATGCCACAAATGTGCTGAAGTGATTGATGGGAAGGTTCTCTGTGCTGAAGGACATCCTTCATCTTCCCCCCGCCTTTAGGTTTTCTTTGGCAAAATCTCTGTCATCCAGAATTTCAGGGCTTTTCATTACTGAGTTTTGTTTGGGTTTTTGGATAGCTTTTTTTAAACCTCCTGGTCTCAATTTTCAGTTTTGCACAGATCCAAGCAGAGGCTGACTCCCTACTTCTGTCTCTTAGACATAAACCATTATCACAGACCTCGAGAGAATCAGGTCCAGGCATTATCTCTCAGATGTAGAACACAAGAGCTTCTACATGTATTCTGGATCCTCACTGCTTCCATTTGGATTTAGTCAGGAGTGACACCTAAGCAGAGGATACAGGAGGCAGGACGCATGACACCTGTGAACACTGTGAGTTCTCAGGACAGTTACCAGCTCTACTCCCACGTGGGCTCAATCGGACACGATGCACTCTTTGTACTAGAGAGCTGTCAGTGCAGACCAATAACATCCAGCCTGATTGATTCAGATGTTTGCATTCCCAAGTACAACTTCACCAGGTGCTGTCTAGACGAGTTCAGGGCTGTAATACATGTGAAAAACAACTTCTATTATAGTACACACGGTATATTATCTGTATGGAAAGTTATATGGAGACCCACTCCAGCCCCTGTCCTGCATGCGCCACTGCACAATAGGAATGAGTGTGTGCACACGTATGAGGGGTGGGATGTTCCCGTTTCCACTCTGTTTGAAGCACATGGGCTGAGTCGGAATGTGAAGGGGGAGGAAGCAGCAGTGGGAGGGTCAGGGGATGGGTGAAGGCGGTAATCTGAGAGAGGTATCCCACGGTGATAGGCCAGCACATGGTCTTTACACACTACTATGAGCCTGGTGCACAAGGAGAGCGATGCCAGCAAAAAAGTCGTCACTATCAATCACAGGCCTCAATAGAGGAATACAGCAGCGCATACTGAAGGGGTCACCACATCATACTTTAACCACCTACGATGCTTGTTTAATGACAATATGACAGTCATTGCTTCCCCTAAAAATATCCAAGTCATGTTCTCGCCTACACTTTAAACTTTAACTCAGTATTCTGCTGCTTCCAACTTTCTTCATGAGGGGATACTTCTCCTTTAATAAACAAAAATAGGGCAAAGTCACTAGCTTTAACTTATGTGCATGTTTTGGGGGGTTTGTTCTTCTATTTTTCTTTAAATTAGACCCAGGCCCAGATATTTTTCTTCTGGCTAATAATTTGCAGTTGCATCACTGCAGCTTCAAAACACGCCTGACTGTATGATGCGGGATTCTTCAAACCACCCTGTTTAAACCACTTACAAAAGGGAAAAAAAGCAGCCCTAAAATATAAATAACATCTAGTCTGACAAGAGTGAGAAATGAACTACAATCAGTTTTGGAAAAAATAATGGTTCATAAATTGTTTTTCAACAAATCCCATAGCCATACATCGAAACATGCTGCATTTCCCCCCAAGCCCCGTCATGCAAAGCATCTAACTCCAGCCTGAACGAACACACGTCTACCACAGAATCAATAAAAAACTGACTGTGGCTACACAGTCAAATGATTGCAGGGCATTTGTGTTAAATGGCATCTGGTTGCATAAGTCAACAATACAAATGGCAAATCAGTGTATGCGATTATTGTCTGTATCAACTGTACTCCACAGCCTACAGCCAGCCACACTTAAACACGTGAAGAGCACATATAAGCAAGCTCTTCTTACAGGTACACACAGAGTATTGCCCCCTGGCCATACGCTGTGACAGTCAGCTACAGCTCCTGCATTCAGATAAATATCAGACCTTAAGTATGGTATATGTGCTTCTGCCTCTAGCCTCTGACAGCTGTAGGACAACGTGTACTCAAGGTAAACCACATTTTAGGGTGGATCATCCACTCCAGGCCTGGCACCAGCACCGACACGTCTTACTAACACAAATATATAGATGCATTCTGCAAGGTAAGCAATCAGAGGTGTTAATACAACCACACCCCCACGAGTGTACCTGAAATAAGGCTGGAGAGTGATTAAACAATGCACATCCTAGAAGGTGTGTTTGAACCACGCTGGACCACATTCAAAAACTTGACTGGTCAAAGGTTTACATTTGTTTGCCCGGGATACACGGGTTCCTGAACTCTTCCACTTTGCAGTAACACCACTTACAGCTGGAGGGAGGAAATTTCATGAAGTGACTTGTTGCAATAGTGGCATCCTATTACAGAACAACGCTCCAATTCAACGAACTCTTTGCAACAGCCCATTCTTTCACAATTGTGTGTAAAGTCAGACAGCATGTCTGGGCGCTTTTACACACCTGTGTCATTGGGACTGAAAACACCTGAATTCAAAGATTAAGACTCCAGTATTTTTTGCTCATACAGTGTTTCGCTATAGAAACGTCACACATGTTAACCAAACCCGGAGGGCACCAGAGCTACATTCCCAGATTGGTCGGATGACTGTGGGAGAGATCGACCCCCGCTGTGTCATGCAGAAAAAGCAAATGAGCCTTTAGCCTTTGTGGTTGTTTCCTACTCACATGCAGCCATGTTTCCTTACCGGCAAAGCAGAGCCCGCTGTAATGAGTTGCGCGCAATGATGCGATAAAAGTTTAAGGCAGAGTTTAATTGACACATCTATTTCCTGCTCCTAAAAACCAGCTAACCTCAATGTAATCTCTAGATAAAGTCAAAATGCGAGCCATTCAGCCAAAACACTGTTTAAGTAAAGCGAGTGTTTGTCTGTAGAGGTGGTGCACATGGTCTGAGTGTGGGGCAAGGGGCCTAAATGTGAGGGCTGGCTTTTTGTGTTCTAAGGATCAGAGAGCAGGGGATGCTCCCTCTTCAGAGCAGCAACCTACCCCCTAAACATTGTTTTTATCATGATGCCAGCAAAAAATTATGTATTGACTGTGGGAAAGAAAACGACAGTATTCCCACACAACAGTAGATTTAAACCAAAGCTAGGAATCAGCACTTTAAACAAGCCTACAAGAGGGGACTAATCTCCATCGGAGGAGCTCTGACGCTGGGAAAAACTAAAATAGAACAGGTTCACATAGCAGGGGGAAGAACTCTGTGTTCTCACACTCGGCTATACCGAAGAAAAGAGAGAGGAAGAGGCTGTGTGTGTATGTTTGTGTGGGCATCAGCGTGTCCGTGTGTGGAGTTTCAGAGAGAAAGGGTGATGAATGGCTTCATTAAAACAGCATTAGGAGAGGTGTGAACCCGAATGGCGAGTGCCAAAGTGCCGCGATTGCTCTGTTCCAACACACAGACACTTGTCACAATACTGAAATTCTCTCCTTGGTACCTGTAAAACTCATCCACCCCCTATTACTACTACTACTGATTTACAGTGTTTGATCTTAATGCAGGTTTAAAACACAACCTCAGGCTTTAATAATTTCCCCGCTTAAAAAAAACTGATGGGAAGAGGGAGCCAGAGGGAGATGAGGAAACAGCAGTAACACCGTGCAGAAAGAGAGCAATGAAAAGAGGGAATAAAGGCAGCAGATGAGAGAAAACACAAAGCACAAGGATGCAAAGCAAGAGAAAAAAACCCCTGAAAGGACTGAGGTCTGAAGGTTCAGAATGGAACCAGGGTGTGTGTATGTGTATAGGAGTAACCTGATTAACCAGACCCTACAGGCTAGGCAAATCTACATTATTCTTTCACATTTTCCCTCAGCTCCTCACAAACCTAGAAAAATGGGGGCAATTCAGTAACCCTAGCAACCAACTCTGCCTACGTGCTGAGAAAAGCTGCTGATGGAGGGGGAAGGAGAGGCAAGAGATATGGAGATGGGGAGTGAAAAGGCTAATAAGTGTGCATACTAGACACACACGCTTATTGAGGTAAGCAGATGGATCTTACAGTCTAGTGGGGTTTCTTCACTTTTTTTCTTCACAATCCTTTGCTATTCAGCCCTCATGCAGATCCCTCCTCCTCTTCTTTCACCTAATTCTCCTTCTTCCCAGCCCTGCTCCTTTTCCCCCCCTCCACGGTTAGAACCCTTGCTTTTTTCTTCTCCTGCTCTCTGGTCAGTATGAGAGCTGTTCAAACACAACCTGTTTCCTCTAGCATCCCTTGGGAGTGTTATCCAACCTACTGTTGTGTTTTCTCTCCTTTCTTTCTGCCTCCCCCCTATTTATTTACAGCTGGATGTCTTCCCCCCCCAATCGATTGTTTTATAGAGGATATGAGCGGGCTTTGTCTTTTGCGTGATCAGCTTTATATAGATCCCTCTGTTCTTAAAGATGTTCTTACACACACACACACATCCTCTCTCTCTCTCTCTCTCAGCTGGTTGTGAGTCAGTGTCCGGTAGTGAGGCTCATGCACGCACAGTCCGTGTGCTGTAATCATAAAGTGATGATTATAGGTTTAAGCTGCCATAGGAGGTGTGTTGAAAATGTGTGTGCATCACATTTCATCACTGCTGACAAACATCATGAGAAAGAGCAAGGAGAGCAAAATAATTTAAAAGGGGGGGGGGGGGGTAAACATTTGCCTTTGGGACTGGTAGTTTTCACAGTGGTCTTGTGAAACTTGTGAAAACTGGAAGTACAATTTGGGAAAAAAGCTGTGTGTGTTGGGGGGCTGTTATTGACTGCTCTGCTGGTGCCATGTGTGGCAGATAAAGAAAGTAAACCTGCAAAGAGGCACCCAAACAGAGGTCAATACCTCAAAGGTGCTTGGGTAACATGCACATTCACACTGGCTGATGTGATTCTACAAACATCTGTAATCAAGAACTTGGTTTGACTCGATTTTGGTCTTTTATGCAAAAATGAACTATTACTTGGATTAACTTGGGCTCTGGGGAACATGTCTCGCCTTTTTCCTCTAGATTTTGATTATTTAAAGACAAAAAAAACCCTGCAAAAAGGCCAGGGTATACCCTGCCTTTTGCCCTATGACAGGGGGCAAAGGTTTCAGCCTCTACATGACCTTGAATTGGTTGAGTGAAAGAAAATGGACAGATGGGTGGATGGAGAGCAAATAATAAAAAAAAAAACCTTTAGCAAACTGATAAATACTGAAAAGAGCCTTTTGCTTCAGAGCGGGTACACAAGCAAACATTCTGACCCACAGTAATCATTGTTTGGATGTCAAGATGTTGCATCCTGGTTGAAAAATAATTACAAAATGAAATGTTGTTCTGGCTCCTGTTTACTGAATCTCCTTCATCAAGGTCCTTCCTGGGCATTCTCGTTAGGAAAAGCTTGCTTATCTGAGGCTTGTTTTTTATTTTGCTTTTATAAAATTAAACAAAAAAGACAAATGATAAGATATATAACTTTTCTTGCTTTGCAAAGTGGAATTGTACCTGTAGCTTTATCATTGCTATCATACCTCAGGGGTTAGATTGTTTACAGAGGAATGATTATGCGATGTTGCACCGTTTCAGGTCTGTACAAATAAGCTCATCGTGAAATAGTTGTGTTAAATATGTCTTTTTGTGACTGTGTTTTGTTTTGTTTTTTAAAGAAATGTTAGGAACTTATTCTAGCTTAGGCACCACTACCAGCAGCACATCTGTAGAAAAGAGGAAGTAGATATTTGCGGAAATCTTTTATTGCAACTAATACATGCCAGCTGTTTTATTCTAAGGTAACCATCTACTCCATATCTCTGGTTTAAAAAAGACAGATTTACTGGTTTGTAATGAAGTATGATTCGACACCGATTGCATATCTAGTAATTTCAGTATCAGCCACAATCGAGCGCTTCCATCTGGTTATTTTATCTACAGAAAGTTTATCTGTTGAGTTTCTTGGAAATATATGATACAGCAATAAAAAAACAAAGCAGATCAATATTAAAAAAAGGATTTGAAACGTATTGCCTGCACACGCACAAACATAGGCAAGTAGTAACTTCTCCAACACAACACTGTTCAGCTTCATCAGCTTACAAAAACCAACTGTCTGGGTGGAATGCTACAGTTGAAATTATGCAAAAACAAAATCTACAGCAGGTAACAACAAAGTCTACAAGGCTTCATCTGTGTGTGTGTGTGTGTGTGTGTGTGTGTGTGTGTGTGTGTTCTGCATGAACAAATAGCTTCCACATGTTTCAAAGTGTCACAAACGAGGCAACATATTGACCAGACAAACAGGTGCACCCAAACACACACGTGCAAACACACGTGCACACGCACACACACACACACACACACACAAGCAGCTCTTCAAAAAAAAAAAAAGCAGAGGCACCTGAAAAGAGGGAGGGAAGATTTCAGCCAATCACAGCATGCCTCAGCACTGTTGGCCTTGTATAGGGGTATCAGCCAAACTGTCGGGAGTAGCCAACCAGGGCAAACACAACATCTGTTACCCAATCCTTGCATCTGGAACATCTGGCAGTAGTTAACAGCAGTCATCTAGATGACTAGATGACCTCTGTCCTTACCCACTTGGCCCCTCTAACAGCTATTTTATTTCTTGTGTTTATCATTCACTTTAAAGCACCGTACATGTCATCATCTCTCTGTCACAGACATTAATGAGCTGTCACATCTTAGATCTGCTACTGCACCAGGTAAGAAACAGACATTTCTCTTTTATCTCTCAGCAATCGACTGCGTCGTCGGTGAGACATCTCGGTCCACATCGCAACAAAACACTCACTTACTAGTGATCTGTGTTTACATTTGTGTGTGTCTGCACTGAAGGAGGCCAGATCAGCACTTACAGAGTTAGTCAATTTAATGCTGTGTGTTTTCTCTCAGGTGCCGCAGGAGCCTCACAGTAAATTGTCATACTGAATAGTGAAGAATGGGGAAGCAGACAAGCAAACGGGAACAGAAAATCAATGAGATTTTTCAGCCATGTTATGTCTGCCGCTGACATGGCACAAGACGACTGCTACTGCGCACTGTCCCACACACAGAACTGAAAGGACAGTGGGACACCTGGTTTGGAACACATTGTTCTATTGTGACTTTGCAAAGAGAACTGAGGAGATATATATACTACACACTAACTACACATCTCTCTCTCTCTGTATATATATATATATATATATATATATATATATTAATGCTAACTATACACAAAAACTTGTTTTTAAAAATCTTTCTCTCCGTTCTTTTATATGATGAAAGGCAAATACGGTAACTGCAGGGAAAACGACCCTCACGCATGAATCACGGTCACAGCATATGTGTGTGCATGAAAGACATTCGTTTCCTTTGCCCAAACACAAAGCCATGGGTCCAAACAGGAAGCTTCACACACTCCTGTATGATTCCTGTGTGTCCCGGCCTCCGAAACCTAAGTTGCACACAAACATCCTTCCTGAGTGATTATTTTAAGCTCTGTCAGCATTTTTAGTCAGCTTACAATACAACATTCAAATCCAAGGCCCCCCTCCTCTGCCCCATTATACCAGCACACACTGATAAATAAACACACACACAAACACTGACACAGGATACGCCAAATAATGGCAGAGACTTGTGTGACTGACTCACGGTTGATAATTGCACCACTAAGTCAATGCAGTCAAGCTCTAGTTAGCCAGACGTTGTTAAAAAGATCACACACATGAAGCTTTTCCTCGTCCTCACAACCACACACCCACAAACAGGGCCTGTGCTGCAAACAAGTTCAACACAACCAGGTAGAGCTGGGCGATAGAACGATAACGATATGTATCGCAATATAACTTTTACTCGATAGAGAAATTAAGCTATCGCGATAGACCTCGCCGCTCTTGTCCTCAAAAAAAAAAAAAATCTCCGTTTTCAAAAATACCCGTGTACGTGTGGACGTAGCCTCAGTCTCTGACTGGAAGCGCTAATTCGTCATTCGGCTTTTGTCAGACTAAAGTAACTGTTAAAACTGTTTGAAAAGCTCAGCTATACAACAAGGAGAGATTGAGAATTTCCTTTTAGTTCTCAGTTTATTTGATATTGACAAAAGTTAGTCAGTTTTGTCTGTTCTTCTGTAAAACAAACTAAGATTTATTTTTAGAATTAATATTTTGTTTCTAAGTGGAATTGACAATTTAGTCTGTTTCGTTTGTTCTATTTTGAAACTTAAACGCTTTAGCGGCTGCCTTTTGTGTAGTTTGCAATATTTGCCTTTATTTATCTGAAAAAGTCTCATGTTCCTTAAGTACATCTACCCTGTTGAACTTATTATGGGAAATAAATATTTAAATAAAAACAAGCTGCTGATTATTTCACATTTTACTTGTGAGCAACGGCACATTTAAATCTTACAAATATAGTTATTTGGCTTATATCGTGATAGATATCGTTATCACCTGAAATGAAAAAAACATATCGTGATATGAAAAAAATCTCATATCGCCCAGCTCTACAACCAGGATATCTTTTCATCATCTGACTTAACTAAACTTAACTACAGTCACGCCAAATGGTCAAATGACACTGGTTATAAGGTCAATGAGTAAACCCAGGTTTTCAGAATCTAGGAATGAGGAGCCAAAAGAAGAGCAAACTATAATCCTAAACAAATATGAGGAAAACAGCACCAAAAACCACAGACTGGGTTAATAGATTATTGCTATCACTTCCCTGGCATTAAGCAACAGGTTATAATTTTGTTTACTGTTAAACTGATATGACACCTAGACATGTTCTTGTAACACATAATAACTATTTCAGACTCAGTTTATCAACTGAAATAACAGATATGAGGAAGAAAACATTATTTAAAACCATAAGTAGGCTTTAACTATCTTTTATAAAGTCCAGTAGCCTAAAGAACTTGGAACTCTCCATTTTCCACTTGCCATGCCACAAAATAAATGTGACATATAGAACAATTAAATGTTTGATATGTTGGCTTCCCAGCAAGTTCATACCATTTAAGAGTCTAGACCTGATGTTCCTGCAGTACAGCCAAAAGGTGGAGACATTCGCCAAAAGGCCTACAGTGTCTTACTATGGTTTGCAAGACCTTCAACTAAACTTGACTGGTCAGTAAGCAGTAGTTAAGAGCTTAACCCTGATTCCTGGTTCATAGCCATTTGATATGAAAGCCATTGCAAAAGTGGGTCAGTGTTTCAAGTGTCGTTTCACTTTTCCTTCTGCCCCTTAACGTGGATAAAGACAAAACAGAGATCTCCACACTGTCCCTGCACCTTCTCTTCAAATAAACATCACTCAACAACAATGGAGTCGCAAAGAGAAATACAGGCCAAGCACAGAACCTCACATAAAACAAAGACAGAGAGCCACAGTCATGCAGACAAAACCTCTTGCTGTGACACCACCTTTCCTATTGTGTGCTAGTGAAAGCAGCCATTTATCCTAAATCATATGTTTCTCTGGCAACCGTAAACACGCAGTTTATATGTACACATAGACAGACGCACATCACACTTGCAGAGATGACTGAGCTTATTAGCCTGCTAGGAAAAGTAAGTAAAGTAAGGATACTGTTTCTTTAAATGGGTCTCTCAGTATTTACTCTAAAACTCAACAACAGTTATTCAGTTCAACGTCAAATTGAATGGCCACTCATACCCTTTTTGTATTTTTTTCAGCAGACCACAAAAACACCACGGCCAATCAAAATTGATCAGTGGCAACAAAGGCAGATAGTTATTAACATTCCCAGATGTGTAAAACACTGACAGCTGCTTAAGGGCTGAGCCAAAACGCATTTGAAAAATGAAACATCTGTTAAAAGACTCGGCACACCTTAATTTTCCACTAAAATATTTCTTGCTCCTGATATTAAAGGCTGCCACTGGAATATAGGAAGTTGCTCTCTAGTGTTTGGTCGACACACATTTACAGGCTTTCACCCTAACCCTCGTTTACCTGCCTGCAAACACGTGTGGATTTTTTAAATTACAATAGAAAGATCTACTTAAAGTGCTGGTGAATAGTCACAGCTTTTTTTATTTGGTTCCCAAAAAACTCAATACTCTGAAGTCATAACCTCTCTATCCCTCTGCAAATATGTCGTATTTTCTCTTCCTCTTTCTCCATTCCTGATTCTCTTTCTGTCTGTCTTTTACTTCTCGGCACATCTGTCTGTGTGTGTGTGTGCCTCTCTTCAGGCACTTATACACACACACACACCCTCTTCCAAACCAAGTAGGAAAATTCCTTTCATCAGCCAGAATCCAATATTAGAATATCAGGACTCTGTCTGTGTGAAATAAAGACAAAGAGATGACAGCATTCGAGCGCCGGTGTGCATTTAAAACCTTATCCAGGTACCCTGTCAACAGATGAGGTGACCACGTCCACTGACATCGCCGTGCCTGTGGTATCGAGTCACAACATCATTTTTTGGTAATCAAAAGAATACAGAGCATTACAAATCATAATGTCAAATACAAGTATTTTCCATCTGTAAAAGTCAAACAGTCACCAGTTACTGCGTGTATTTTAAGCTTTAAAACACTGAGCCATATAAAGGGGACAAATAATCTCAAAATCTCACCAGAGCTTTTGATGATTTTTCATCTTTTTCTGCCCAATACTGCCTAATGTTGCATGGAATACTAAAACTACATAACACGTGGATACCATCTCTATTTCCACCAAGTAACAACTGTGCTAGAACACAGTATGATGGCACAGATGATCAGTGTATGTATGTATGACAATACTGCAGAAGTGTGACCAGTCTGTAGAAACAATAAACCACAGGCCACAAACACAAATTTATAGTAGCTAATAAGCCAGAATAATCAGCAGAAATCCATTCACCGTGTGCTTGACAAACACTGTCAAGCACACTCATCAGTGAGAGCGTGAGCATTCATGCCTCTCCCTCTCTTGCTGCAGTGCTTCATGAATGTCATCTGGGGAGGATTTAAATCCATTTTCCCCATGATGCTGCAGTGCATGGCTGCGACATGTAAAGTCTATCCCTTCTGCCTGATAATAGCAGAGTCATGCAGGTACGCATGAGCCCTTCTTGGCTAGCAGGACTGAAATTTGTAGAGCGGATCTAGCGAAGATTTGGGAAACAAGACAGACACGCGTTAGCAAACACAGAGAGAAAAAGAGTGAGAGCTGCCTGATGCTTTCTACAAGAGAGTCTTTAGCAGCAGCGCACAGGATAATGACAGGCTGTAGTGAAGGCATGCTGTTGGGAATGTCACAGAAGAGACAGCATCTCGATGCATCTCTACACACACACACCCCTCAAATAGATATGAGGATGCACAGATTTACCCTATAATCAGTTCCTTCTAGATAGGATGGGGAGCAGTGAGGTAAGTGACAGGAGGAATCAATGCAGAGGGTCGATGGGCAAACATTAAGTCCACAGTCTGACAAACCCAGCAGACAGTGCCCACAAAACAGCACAGACAGAAAGTCTTTACACGTGCCGCTGGGCATAAACAGCAGTCTAAAAGGACACAGAGACAACGGCGCTAATGCCACTGTGGTGCCAGCCAAAGTTTTCAAATGAAGCAAAGAAGGAAGAAATGGTTAACTGTGAGCCAGGTTACCCTGAATTACTCTGGTGTTTTGTTCAGATGCCAGAAATACCTGTTTTAGTGCATCGCCAAATCAAACCTCTGCCAGGATTTGTTGCAGATTTAGTGTCAGAAAAATAAAATAAAGAATATTGAAAGGAAAGGTTTGAGAGGTCTAAAATAAACCTCAGTTCAACTGCTCAAATAAACAACAGCTTATGGATGACTAGCTTCAATGACCTGAGGTTCCATAAACTTGTTAAATCTATGCCAACGGGGACATCAAAGGTGTGTTTTGTCTGCTTTCCGTTGCTCCACACCTCACTGAGACACTCGACGAGCGCTCTTCCTTGTGTTTGCCACTCATATGTACATTGACACCAGTAATTCCAGTTTAACAACCTTGTGATCTCCGATAGCACTTCAAAAGTATTTTGTTCCTTACTGACTATCAAGCTTTGTCAAAGAATGCCATGGGGAATTTCTTCGGCAGAAGAGGAGTGCTGAGAGGTGCCAGTAAAGAGGCGAGGGCGTGAAGTGGGCTGGTGTCTTCTCTTCGAAATGGAAATAAGAATCAAGCAGTCGTGGTGGTGGTGTTGGGGGATAAGCCAAGCAGTGGCCCATCTTATCTAGTCATCTGGCACTGCAGTAACAGTGCAAACATGCTGTAACACCCACTCCCCTTCCTGGTACCTCTGAGCCTGTTCCTTCCCTCTCCAGCCTCAAGTACATACCACACAACCCCTCACCCCCCAAGATCTGATAAGCACACACTGTCACTCTGAGTGACAGTGGGTGCTGGATCCAGTGTGACTGCCTGATGACAGGGGAAAAAATCAACAAAAATAACAATAAGCTAGCGACTAGTTAACAACTCAAACGATCCTTCCTAACAGCTACAATCTACTCTCCCAGCCCTCTCGTGTCCTTGATCACCGGCAGAAGCTGCACCGATGAACTGCGATCGATGAACAAGCCAGGGCACAAATCGATCATTTAATCGCAGTCTGCGTTTAACGCATGAGCGAGCGGTGCCGGTGCACAGCAGCAGCACAGGCACGCAGGAGACACAGAAGGGGAAAGAAAACGCCCTGCCTTGTACAGTGTCGAAACCTCAGCCCTGTGGGTCCTCTACGCAAACATACACACATCACCTTAACGTATGCTTTGATAGGAGGCCGCGGTGAGACCACATCTGGACGACACCTAATTTGTGAGCGTTTCCTTTCGCCTTTTGTTGGCCATCGGCGCGTTGCCTTAAAGGAGAGCGATCACACGCTTGGGGGCACGCTGATCATCATGTACCATTTATGATTGCCATTATTTATACACACAAAAAGTGATCCGCCACGTCTGCACAATGACAACCTTCTCGAATGGTTGGTGAAATGCAAAGGCAAGTCTGTCCTTTACGCCTGGTAGGATAGGAGAGGTGAGGGTAACAGAAAAAATGGGATGCATTACGCCAAGTCAGATCAAACACAGCACGCAGTAAAGTAAGCACAGATTTGACGCTAAATCTCTCCGGGTTGTGCTGCATGAAAACATCTGAGGGGCTCTGAAAAGTTTTACCTTTAACTTGAGTCTCATATTCGGCCACGATCTCCTTGTCCTTTCGGAATTTCGCTGGAGACGTCATGGCTGAGTTTGGAGATCAACCACTTGTCCTCGCAGTAAAGTCAAATTTCTCTTAATAATTCAACAAATCAGCCGTAGATGGAAGGATTGTCAATCTGGAGCCGGTTTTTCAAAAAAGGAAAAAAGAAACAAAACAGCCAAAATGAGATATTTACAGCTCTTCAGTGTTCCCGTGGATAAGTATTGTCTCCCTGCCTCTGCTCACTCAGGGCGCATTGTGAGTTTGGCGCTGCTGCTGCTGTGCTCCTTCCCGACGCCGCGCCTCACCGCCTCCTCAAGAGTAATGGTGCCAACAGCTTCATGAGAAAGGAGAGTCATTCCCTTTACGAAAAAAAACCCCGATTAACTTCTTACTCAGCACTTTGGAAAGTTTTTTCTTTTGTTACTTGCCCCGAGCGAATCTCGATCTCACTGCTGCCCGTGTGCTTGTCTAAACTAAAGTGCTACCCTCTCTTCCACCACCCACCTCCTGAAGTGCGAAAGAGGAAACCAAGTGGAGAGATGGAGGGGCTGGCTGCTGGTCAGCCCCCAGTGCGCAGGACAGGCATGGATGCACACATTCACGAGTACATACAACTACATCTGCTACAGCAAGCCTTTAGCTTGCATGCTGCAGGACCGACGGGTATTTATTTGCCTAGGTGAGCTTAGTTTAAATGTGTTGGTAGAGGAACACCTATTTAGGAGCAGGTCACTGCAAATGTGGCTGAAGAGAGCCTCGTGCTTTATTTAGCTATGAACATTAGCGTAAATGCATATAAATTCTAACCCTTAAACGGTAACACGCTAGTTGTGAATACATACATACATTCCTTCATAAATTCAGCTTTTATAAGAACAGAATACCTGTATACATATATTAAAATGCATTCCATCTTCAGCCTATTACTACGTCAACTTTCTTTTTCTTTTACACTGACTAAACTACGACCCCGCCTCATACCTACCACTCCACCACGATTGGTCAAACGGTCACACGTGAACGACATTCAAGTCCACCAATCAGCTTTTTTCAGAATTTTGAATCAGGGTTCGTCAAGTTGAATTTTTACCCAATCGCATTCAGAATCCGTAATGAATTTGACCAATAGCGTTGGTTACTATAAAGTGTACATCCAATCAAAATAGCGTATAGGGTCTTTTAAAGATAGTTTAAGGAAGTCCCGTTAAATACCAGGAAGTTGTAAACAAAGCTGACAGCTATTTAGTTAGCTGTTAAGTACATGAATGGATGCCCAGTAAGCCGTGAAAACAGGCCAGTTGTTCATCGATATCGTGGATTAATTAACAGTACAGCTTGTCTTATACATATAGAGCGGGTTTCGCGAGAATATATATATATATATATATATCCCTTCGTATGTTCGTTTCACAAGCTAACGTTAGCTGCCTTCCGTTATATCGTTAGGAAAGGCTAACGTTTGCACAAGGACATTGGAGCTAGCGTTGACGCTTGCAAAGTTAATTTACAGCTTTATTAAACCGAAGTGAACGGTTAGTGAGAATTCTCAGTGTCTGGTTCTTTTTTCCCTTTCTGCGTTTGCTGTCCGGAGGCAGAAAGAACGTGAAAAAAAGGGCGAAGTCCGCATTTAGCAAAACAACAATGTCTACTTCAAACGCTAATTTTAAAAACAAGTGTGTGACCCAGGTGAACTGCATATTTTGTGACAGCCTGCTCTGCACGAGAGGCATGAAGGCAGTGCTTCTTGCAGACACCGAGGTCGAGCTGTTTTCCACTGACATACCTCCCAATAGGTAAGAGCTAATTTTCTTAGTAGTGCTGCTAGTTTTTGTTTATGTCGGTTTCCAAGGCAAGTGGCAAAATTGTGGCAAAGTGATGGCTGTCTGCTTAACAGATTGGAGGAGATACACAATGCTCTGGCCAAGCTGCCGTTGTAATTAATAGGGTTTGTTGTATGACAATATAAAATAAGTGTGTGTGTTGTTGTTGTTTTTTTGTCCTTTAATGGGTGTGTTTGTGTCTCCTTGCACGAACCCTCCCCGCAGAACT
Source organism: Haplochromis burtoni (assembly GCF_018398535.1). Classification (NCBI taxonomy): domain Eukaryota; kingdom Metazoa; phylum Chordata; class Actinopteri; order Cichliformes; family Cichlidae; genus Haplochromis; species Haplochromis burtoni. The sequence continues at coordinate 1,735,820 of NW_024582440.1, forward strand.
GTTGACTTTGTGGCCAGCTGCTACTCCACTGAAAGCTGTAAATGCAAACTGAGAGACATCGCATGTCTCAAATGGTATATATTATTTTATTCCTTTTCGTCTTTGCAGTGTTTACTTTGGAAACATAATCTGTTGATATTCATAAGAAGGACACCAAACAGGTAGTTGCATATGTACACATATCTGTACAAATTGTTGGGCCTGTCAACTGTAAGTTTATATGCTGATTATTTTATTTTTGAGCCCGTTGCTATACTAAACATTAGGTAGTGCTTGAAAAGCAACATTACAATTTATACACTTTAGCACAAGTGATCAAATGATACCGGAAAATACTTGTTTTTACTTAAAAATGTCAGTTAAATAAATATTAAAGCCATTGCCAGTTATGTCTGCACATATTAATTTTAAATCATATTTACAGCACAGTACAGTAAACAGTGAACCTTTATAGAGTTTCATTTGTGTTCATGGGCTTTTGTTATTGTACGCAGGGCAAACACAAACATGTGTTAGATAATGGAAACTCACTAGTAGTGTTGGCACTTTTCAGAAGTGCCCCCAGCAAATAGCTGACTCACGTTTCTTCTTTATCCTCGCTCCCTCCCTCTTTTAGTGGAAATGTTGTGGGCTATCACGTTGTAGCCCCCTGCAAACCCTGCCTGCTCTCCTGTAACAACGGCCACTTCTGGATGTTCAATAGCGATGCTGTTTCTACTCTCAACAGACTGGATTCAACGGGTCAGTATAAACTCACCTTTGATAAAACTGAAATGCTATGCAATTGCATAGTCCATGAGATGTGTACATAAGACTTCATAAGTCCCCTTCACATGTGTCTGCAGGCCTTAATCTGCTCCTTTGGGGAGATCTTCCTGAGCTAGATGACAGCGAGAATGAAGAATCAGAAAGCCCATCAGAGGAGGAGTGTATTAGGTAGAGTGGGATATGGACAATGTGAGAGACCTGGAGTGCCAGCTTTTGAGAGGTGGAGATTTAAAAAAAAGAAAAAACGTGTATAATCCATGCTGGGATGAGACAAAAGAAGAGGAACCAAAAGGGTAAATGAACACCCAGTTACATGGGACCAGCAATCCTGCTGTACTACTCTGTGTGGGCTGAAAGATTAAACCATTGTTCACTTATGACCCTACCTGGAAAAAAAAGTGGTGTCACAGCAGGTGTTTTCCCACTATAAGCTGGCAGAGAACACCTGCCTTGACATTAGTGATTTGGGGTGTGGCTGTAAATACTGGAAGGTTTAAACCCAAAGAGAGCGGTACAGGGGAAGCTTTTGGTGCTCGTAATTGAGTGTTTTAATTACCCTTTAACCTGTGACCATGCCTTTCCTGATCACTTTTCACTGTTAAAAGCACAGACACGCACATTCACACATTCTTTTCAGTCTTTCTCTCATTTTTGTACATTTGTGTGCTATTATTTTAACAAAAAAAAAACATGCAGCTGAATTAAATTGAAAATAACAGACAGCTAGACTCCATAATCTAGTGTGTTCTGCTTTTCAGAGCTCATTGTTTTGATCAGCCTTATGAAAAGTTGGGTGTGGTGTGATTAATTAATGGTACATACCAGTGAATGCTTTGCTTTTTCACACCATTAACACCATCAGATTTTTCTGGGTAGGAGGTCTGAAATTTACCTATATCCTTTTTTTTAATAGCACTTATCTTTATGTTGAATGTGCTGTAATAAGTAAAACTTCTATTAACGGTAATCTTTTAATCTCTGGAGGCCTTTTCAGATATGGGACATTAAAATGTTAAAGTGACAGCATTCTGTTCTTCAGACATGGGTGACTTTTACGTTCATGTTCCTCGAGGTTTTATTAAGATATACTAAGGGGACTGACAAAGAGACAAACGTGTGTTTGTAATATTTTGAGTGATATGTCGAATTATTGGCAGCAGCTATTGACGCGTAAAGAAAAAAGCTTTTCTGTCTTATTGGGATCAACTCGTGAGATACTCAACTCGCACAGATGCAGCAGAGGCATGCATTCAGATTTACGGCATGTCGAATGTGACACAAATTTTTTCTACCCGGAAAAATTACTGTCATGACTTTTGCTTAAAAGTTATCGGGGTGCCCATTCAGGCACAAAGCTAACATGCTCAGATGCTGTCAAATTAATGAAAAGGCACTAACTGAAACTTTGAGTTCTTTTTGAATCCCTCATATTGAAGAAATAGCACAATTACAGAGTGATGTATCTATTTATGTTCCTTGGGCGTCTAGGGCATATTTAATTTAGGTTACCTTACAATCTGCTCTTCTGTCATTGGTGGATTTTGAGATGCTGACATAGTGTTTGCTGCACTTGTGATAGCAGCATTTAAGTGTTTAACACCCAGCCGAGTCTGACTGTAGCAGTGTTCCTTACTAACTTACTAACCTATGAATGGGTTGTGCTTTCACACAAGCCTGTGGAGCAGCTGAGTGGAGTATTCACCCAGAGCTCAAACAATAAATAGCTCAATATAAACAAATGCTTACATTTGTGACAATTTAAAAAAAGGATGCCGATCATGAAGCAAGATCGTGAAAACATGAGCTCAAATGGGTGCGAGTGTCCTAGCTCTGTTTCTGTTGCACAACTGTTCACTTTTTATGTAGCAGCATACCTGTAGCAACTGAGGAGATGGAAAAAGTGAACTCCAAAGAATCATGGGACATATCAGTGTTTAACTTACAGGTTGCCTCCTAGTCTAGAAAGATAATTACTTCATGTGGCGCCTGATTTATAGAAAAGCCTTTGACTTTTTTTTGTGAGCTGTTTGAAATGATGCTTAAACCAGTGCTACAAAGCTCCCAAAATTGAATATTTTAGCCTTACTGAAATGAACCTCTGTTAAACTGTAACCTCTGGGCTGTTGCTGTATATTAACCTGTCATCACTGAGTGACCAGGCCATTTACTCAGCAAGCTACAAAATCCTCCATTCACAACAGACTCAACTCAAAGCCTCTTTTTCACAGTGCCATCCTTAAGCTCTTGTTATTGTTTCACTGCTGTGCCCTGCTAATACTATGATCCTGTCTTAAAGTAACAATGTTTCTGTGGATGATTGACAACTTCCTGTGTTGCCGGTGAATATTATTTTAAAAAAGGAAAAAATAAGCAAATGTTGAATGTCCCACTTTTTAGGTGAAGGAAGAGGAGAAGAAAGGAAGCAGCTTTTTTAAATGTTTAACTGGCCTCTGTTTGTCTATGCTATAGCCTTTAGTTGTGGAAATACACCCATAAACGAGGAAACTTTTTCTGTATTTTCCACATCTATCACCTTTTAAAAATTATAACTGACAGTCTGTCACACTTTCACACCAAATACTGTCTGTGTGGATACCATACAGTGCATCAGCTAGGTATTTATTATATCCACAAACCAAATATCTATCACCACATACTTACTTTGGGGTTTTTTTGTTTACAAAATTTGTTTACAACTGCTTGTTTTGTTTTGTGCTGTAGTACTTATGTTTCTGTTTCTGTATTTAATATTTAATTGTGTAGTGCTTTGTTTTGTACATTTAAAGACTGAATGTGTGCAGTTTTACCTCAAGAAGGTATTACTCGTGAGCTTCCTCTGGCTAGGACAATTGTCAAATGATAATCAGAAGAACTATTTAAATGGCTGTGTCTGGATGTGAATAACTTTGATTAACATGCCCTGCTGAAAATGTATATTTTGGAATTGCACTGAAACTGCATTGATAGTTTGAAGAAAATGATTTGTTGTTTTGTATGCTTGTTAAATTAATAAAGTTTTTTTTTTTTTTCAAAGTTTCTCAGTTGCCCCAAACTTTTTTTTTGTTGTCAGTTTTTTTTGAGTATATAACAAGTGGACACTTTATTAGAGATACTGCTCAACTGCAAATGCAAGCATCTGTTTAGCCAAGACAGACAGCAACTCAATGCACCATGTTCAAACTGAGCATCAGTGAAGAAAGGTGATACAAGTGACTTTGCATATGGAGTGACTGTTGTTGGCACAGGGATCTTGTCTGAATATTAGACAACAGTAACTCAAATGATCTGTTGTTACAACCGAGGTATGCAGAAGAGGATATAGCTACAGCAGCAGAACACCACATCAGGTGCCACTTCCATCAGCTAAGAACAGGAAATGAGCTACAAATCCCACGCGCTCACCAGTATAGGACAATAGAAGACTGGCGAAACATTCTCTGGTCTAATGAGTCTTGATTTCTGCTGCAAAATTCCGATGGTAGAGTCACTGTGGGGGATATGTTTTTGGAGTATTTTGGACTACTTGGCACCAACTGAGCATTATTGCTGATGATGTCTTTTGTTTTTGTACAAATCGTCTGATTGCTTCTTTCTGTAGGATAACATGCAGCGTCACAAAGCTCATATCATCTCAGACTAGATTCTTAATATGACAATGCGTTCATTTTGCACAAACAGCCTCCAGAGTGTCCAGATTTCAATCCAACTGAGCACCTTTGGGATGTGGTGGAAAGGGAGAGTCACATAATGGATGTGCAGCTGACAAATCAGCAACAACTGTGCTATTTACCCCATCTTTTACTTATTTATTTGTTCTGTCAAATTAAGCAGATGACTCCACTGGCTTTATCATTTCACATTTTAATCTTATTGAGCCAGGAATCCATCCCATGTCTCTGAACACCCCAGTTAGGATCCAGAAAAAGCGTTCTGCTCTGTTTTATATTCCGTAAATCCTCCGCATCCCTGGAGTATCATTTAATTATAGGGAAGACTTGCAAGTTCTTCACATATTTTTAATTTGCTGACAACAGACCCCAACGCTATCCCGGCTGCTTCAGCCAGAATTTTTAATCCCGCTTCTTATCTCATAAATTTATCATATAAAAGGTATTTCATGGTCTGTTCACTTGAGCTCTATTACAGAATGTTTTGACAAACTCACAAATCATTTAGTACGAGCCTGTCTTGAATTACCCTTTAAAACACTGGTGCACATTAAAACCAGAGAAAAAGACTTTTGCAATAGTGAAAAAAAGCGTAATCTAATTAATTTTATAAAGTGGAATATTGTACTTGTTCTTCTATGTTCATCATCATAATCATCAAAACACTATCCCCCAAGTCTCTCCAATCCACACAGCTGATATGATTATCATGATTATGATAATGAATTTGTCAAATGAATATTTAACTATGGGCACAAATCACAAAGTTCATCACCATGTGTGCATAACAGAGCGCTTCCCCATCTTTAAAGTGAATGACAGAAAAAAAGCGAAGAGCAAGATAAGTTGGTGTCATTCCAAATTATTATTAAATATTAAATTATTAAAGGAGGATATCTTCAAGACAGCAGGAGGGTTAATATGCTACAGGCTGTTTACTTTGGAGACATGCTGTGGATATGGATGCAACCTGACACGACACCTTGAATACTGCATAAAAATGAGAAAAGAAATATCACCTGTAACTAAATTTGATCATTTTGTAACAAAAAGCAATTAAAAACTAATTATTGTAATTAATAATTTGCTCTGTTGATTTAGTCTTAATTCTTAGAATACATTTGATGGTGTCAGCACGCTTGTACCGATGGCATATTTTTACCCCCCAAAAACCTGTATAATCACGAGGAAAGCAAATTGTGTTTTGACTGTGAATTATTTTATTTAACAAGCACAATACGAAATCTGAATGCTGTGTTTTATGTTATACCTCAGTGCAAAGGTATGAAATTCATAACTAACATGACACCAAAGAATTTCCACTTATTATTACCTGTGAAGTCTGTGAAATCTCCTCCACAGACAGGTCAAGGAGAAAGCCTTTGTTTGGAAAGTTTACAGTGTAAGGAGAGCTCTTTTCAGTGATGGGGATACTACGCCAGAAGATGGAGAAGCATGCCAGTAGACATCTTAACTACAAAGAGAAAGAGTATTTGTCTTGAAAGAGTACAAGTAAGAGAGCATATCTGGGATAAGGAAAACTCCTTTTGTCTGCAGTTTTTAGTAGTACAGGGTGTGCAACTGTAAACTTCCACAAGAGCACAGAGGGACTCACTTCTTTTCTGGAACGGTCTGCCTGAAGTTTTGGAATTTGTTTTTGCATGCCTTCATATGAAGCATTCTTTGTTGCTGTTGGGACAAGTACTGGGCAACTCAGGTAGTGAAAAAAGAGAAAAAAAAAGATATAAATATCTGATTCTTGTGCCTTGCCCTGTTTTCACATGTTTTTGTAGCGACTGCATACATTACAGCCCATGCCCACACAGCGTCTGCCCTTTCTTTGAGTTTATCGCTTCGCAGAATGTTTCAAGCTGTCGATTCTTATCTGCAATTTAAACAACTCCACCATAGATGTCACCACAGGTCCAAATGTTAGGTTGCATCTAAATTTGACTCCATCTGCTAAACCATTGTTGTACTTTTGAAGTACAAAGTAGTCAAAGGGAGACCAGTTTTCCAGGAGAGCTTCCAGGTATCTGTAAGACTGAATGAATGTGTAGCAGGGCAAATGAATAGTGCGTAGTCTCATTTCTTAGAAAAATAGTGGATAAATTAAATCCAATATTCTGTCTTTGCCTAAGTGTCAGCTGAGCTGGTTAATCAGGCAGAACCAGGTTTACAGGAAAACGGGCTAGTGCAAGTCTAACAGTGTTGGTTTGGTTTACTGCTGTTGACACTGTGTTGATCTTGATTTATTGTGATTTTTCATGAATGTGCAAAAAATCTTCCTAATATCAATTTAGGAAAGTTAAAGTTCAATATTGAAAACACTTCTGGAAACACCAGATAGCCCTAATTCTAAAATTTTCATCCCACACGAACAACTTTCAGATGATAAAACAAACACATTCATACCAACTAACTTTCTTTAATGAGAGTTTCGTGGTGGCAAAAAACTGACATTTGCAACCCCGTGGTATCCAACTATGGGTTTGCTACTTATAACGTGAGTTCGCTGCCATGTTTTCAAGGCTGAATATGTCTGTTTGTGCGCAACGATCACTTTCATGCTCTGTAAGCCACAGTTCTGAGAAAGTTTGGAAGTGAAGCCATAATTAATCTTCATAATTAGTCCCGTTCTTCCTGCTATGACTTGTGAAAAATTTCTTCCATTCAAATATTCAGTGCCTCTGGTGAACAAAGAGAGCATGTTGCTCAATCAAATCCACAAAGCAATCATAATTACTGCAGTTCAAAATCCGTTTTTTTTCTTTTGATGGTAAATCAGGATTGTTTTTTAGATATATAAGAAATATAAGAAAGATAAAGACATGTGTTTTTATTTACTGCCTGTACCTAAAAATAAAATAGGGTAATCTGACTGCAGCGCAGTCGTCTGCAGCTACTTCGTCACAATCACACACCTCCAGCATTTAGTTGTCCAAGCATATGATAGCACATACCTGGTGATTCGGTGGACAATTCTCAAACAGAGCACAGTGGCTCCCTCTGTTGGATGTAAGGTGGAATAACATCCACAGAAACTTCAACAGAAACGATCTGCTGTCAATGGTGGACATTTCAGGCAGTAAATATAAATGGCATCATATGATTTCTATTTGAGTACAGACTGGCCTCTTTTACAGTACACTAAAACCACACTTTTATTGTTTGTTATTCTTTTCTCTCCCTTTTTTCCCTTTCTTTTCTTTTCTTTTAAAACATTACCTATTTTAAGTATTAAAATCTGAGAGTATTAGATTAATTAGTGGGAGAACCTATAAGATTTTTGTTCCTGCATCATTTTGGTAATCTGAGGAAAAATACAATAATGTGGTGTCATCTCTTTGATCTTTAAGACAATGACTGTAAATCAAACCTGGACTGTTGGAGGTGTCCTTCAGGGAAAACTTTTTTTTGGTTTCGTTGGTGGACAGGTTTTTGGAAAAACGTACTTTTGATTCAGTTATGATAATTTCATGGTGATGACCTTAGTATTACTTTTATTAATGTTGTGGTGAATGACGCCCTGTCTAATCATTTTTGTGTTTTCTTTGATGGGCTGATCACCTCAGTCACCAGAGCCAGACGGAAAACTATCAAAAAGAGGCATTTCAATGAACACGCTAGTACTGTATTTATGGAGGCCATTGCTATGATATCCAATATAACAGCAGAGTCTGTGGATGACCGGCTCCATCATTTTAACACTAACCTCCTCGGGGTTTTCTCCACCATATTGCACCTGTGAGGGTTAAAATTGCTGCTGTTAAACAGAAAGTATCCACAGTGCCTTAATTGTTCCACATATTGTCACGTTGCAGCCTGATTCAAGATGGATTAAATTCATTTTTACCTCAAAATTCTACACACAACCCTGTAGTGACTAAATGAAAAAAGTTTGCTTGAAATTCTTGTAAATGCATCAAAAAACAAAACAAAACTGTGTCTCAGTTTGTTATGTATGGGACTGCATGGTCACAGATCAGTCAGGGTACATGCTATATTATACAGAAATAAAGCATTGCTGTTGCCAGGACACTCAAACGCTAGTTCAGGTGTGTTCAGTTGATCTGTTTCCACTGATCATCTGCTAGACTTTTCTAAAACTTGACTCGACTCCACCTGTGGTAAATCCAGTTGATTGAACATGATTTGGAAAGGCACACACCTGTTTATATAAGGTCCCATAGCTGACTGATCATGTCACAGTACAAACCAAGCCGTGAAGTCCAAGGAATTATATCAAGGCACAGATCTAGGGAAGGGTACAGAAAAGTTTCTACTGCACTGAAGGTCCCAGTGAACGCAGTGGCCTCCATCATCCATAAACTGAAGAAATTAGAACTCACCAGGACTCTTCCTGGAGCTGACAGCCCGACCAACCTGACTGATACATATACAACATATCACGCCCGTATGGCAGAGTGGCCAGACAGAGTAGTCACTTCTCAGTAAAACTAGTTTTCCAAAAGGCACCTGAAGGACTCTCCTACCATGAGAAACAAAATTCTTTGGACTGATGAAACAAAGATTAGAGTCTTTGGTCTGAATGCCAAGTGTCATGCCTGGAGGAAACCAGGCACTGTTCATAACCTGCCCAATATCATCCCTGCAGTGAAGCATGGTGGTGACAACATCATGATGTGGGGATGTTTTTTGGCAGCAGGAACTGGGATTGAGGCAACTAGTCAGGATTGAGGCAACAATGAATGCAGCAACATAAAGAGACATCCATGAAGATATCCTGCTCCAGATCTCTCTGGACCTCAGACTGAGGTGACGCTTCATCTTCCAGCAGGACACTTAGCCAAAATAACAAAGGAGCAGCTTCAGGCCCACTCTGTGAACATACTTGAGTGGTAGACATATCTGAAAACGGATGTGCACAGATGTTCCTCATCATTCGGGATGGAGCTCAAGAGATTCTGCAAAGAAGATTGTGAGAAACTGCCCAAAACTAGTGTGCCAAGCCTTTAGGATCATACTCAAAAAGACTCAATGCTCTGTGTGCTGCCCATAGACTGGGGACAATCTGAGCTCAAAGAACTCTTTCTGTTAAATGGAAGTTTAGTTTTTCCATCCCGCTGTTGTCAAATGTTAGCTCACAGGGACCGTTCTTTTGTTCTCATTTGTTTTCATTTTGCTTTATTTCTTTGTGTTTTATATATTTTTTTAAATGCTATAGGATGTGTAGCCTACACAGCAATTAGTTTGAGCTGTTGACTCGGCTTCCAGTTTCCCCACATCTCGATCCAATCGAGCATCTGTGGGATGAGCTGGACAAGCAAATCCGATCCATGCAGGCTCCACTTACAGGAACAGCAACTTATAGGAATTAAAGGATCTGCTGCTAAGATCTTTGTGCCAGACACCACAGGACACTTTCAGCTGTCTAGCAGAGTCCATGCCTTGATGGGTCAGAGCTGTTTTGTCAGCAATAGGGGGAACCAGCCAGGTGTTAGGCAGGTGGTCCTAATATTACGCCTGATCGGTGTATAAACATCTTTGCATGTTTTCCACAGACTGTTTGATTGTTGCTGGTTCCTGTACAAAAAGAACAGCTAATTGCTTCCTTGCATTGATTGACAGTGTTTACTGTAGAACATTAAGAAAGGCTATCATCTCCAAACAATCCATAAAGGAGTTGCTCATCAGTGTTGTACGTCTACTTAAAAAGAAAAGTATAAAAATTTGGTTTTTGACACTAGATGGCGCAGTTGTACCATAAATAGAGGCCATCATTAGCCCACATGGGTAGAGGGACAGCCCGATAAAAGAACCATTTTAGAATAAAGACACCATCACTAACTTTGGCTGACTTGCCACACTGGTGCTGGAGTTATTGTATTTGGAGGATGCAGGGAAAAAAGAACCTAAAGGACAAATCTCATAGATTCTTAATTCAAACCCCCCAAAACAAAACAGAATCTGATTTCTCATTAACAGGTTGTGTAATCTGTAATAAAAAAAGAAGAAGAAGAGAGATTTCTCTCTGCGCAAAAACCACCAGCTTATTTTTCAGAAAGGTCGTCAGTGTAAAAAGACTGAGTTACTGCCCTTTTCACATAGAATAAATAATTTTACATTCAGACACTCCAAGCAAATGTCATAATTGCACTGGCTAGGACAGATGAAGAGGACTGCCATCAAATTAGCGGTCACCTTGATCATCAGTGGGAGCAGAATATTTTATAATATTATATTATAGCGCTGCAGTCTGTCATGGTCATCTCTTGATAGCAGACCTAAAAGGCTAGACTAATGTCCAGCTTTGCTTGATTATGCATATTAATGACACCTCAAGAATTCATCACACACAAAAAAATCTTTCTTCAGTGGGCGAGGAGGGCAAATGGTAATAAATGGCTGAATTTATTCACTTTAGGAATAATTCCTTTAATCAGGGGAGGAAACTTTCATGAGACTGGTAGGCAGGCTGCTTGAGTTCTTAAATAATTTAAGAAAATCGATTTTTGTCTGTGTGCGTGTGTGTGTGTGTGTGTGTGATGGGCTATGATTACCTATCCACAAAAACACATCCTTTAGGAACTAATCAGCCCCTGAGCTTGAGAACACTCGTTTTATGATTAAGGCATAATAAAAACAATTGCTTTTCCAAGCTTAGTCTGGGGAAAAGGAACTGCAGGTGGCATGTGCAACAGTGCAGGTTTTCAACAACTGGGCTGCCTACTGGCCCAAGATTATACTTTCGGCAAGCTGCACTGGGCTTTTGTTGAAGTGCTAGAGATAACACAAAGAAAACTTCAAACAGGCTTCTTATTGTGTTCTATTCTTCTGGGCAAGCTGATTACAGTTAAGGATAAAAGTTGTTCCTATACAGTAAACTAATGCGAAGAATCAGAGAGCACTAATTAAGTCATGGGGGATCTGAGGCGGTCGGCTTGGATGTGTTCCCCAACACCCAGACCGTAGGGGTTTAGTAGGAACTTTACAGCCCAACAGCAGTCAGCATCAAAGGTGTTTATTGTCAGCTGAATGTCCGGTGGAGGCATGAACCGCTGGGTGTTCAAAGCCAGAGGGGCAAAAAAAAAAAAGCACTAGCTACAGCTTCTTACCCTTGCTTGTCTTTACTCCTCTTTTTCGACTCTCCATCTCACCGCCCCAGTAGAGCTGAGAAAGTTGCACTAAATAACATTTTGTGTCCAAATGAGTATAGCCAGTGTCTATCTAACATGTAAATAGATATTAGCATAATGAAGCAAAACCCCCTTCATTTAACCTCTGATTTTTTTATTTCTAAAACTAAACAGCATTTAATTGGTTTTCAGGCAGGATAAAAAGAACCTTTAGACTAATGTTTCTTTAAAAATCTGACAAATTATGAATTTATGAACTTGTCTTTCAGGTCAGTGTCAGCATGTTACATTCAGTTTTCAATTTTAATTTCAATAGAATGGATATTACTATGTTTAAGTGGAGATGTTGCATTCTTCATGATCACAGCTCTGAATAGCTGAAGCATCATTGTTTGCTCTACGACCTCGGCAGACACTGAATAGATTCATTTTGTGCAAAATTGAGTGCGCGCATTTGTGTATGTGTGTGCAGTTTATCCGTGTGTCTGTGTGTGTGCGTGCATGTGTATTTACTCACCTCGTCTTTGAAATTGTATCTTCAGTGACTGTTTGTTTGCAAAGCCACTGATGAAGGTGACCAGACCTAGAACAGGAACACTGCCTTTAAAGTGTTGGGCTGTATTTGCTTTTCTTTTCAGTGCCAGTTTTGTAATTTGTCCTTGTGTTGGCCTGGCCTCTGTGTGTACTTACATGCATCATTCTTACATTTTTTCCCTTGTACACCTGCCTTCTGTTTCCTTCTATGCAGTTTTTCTATATTTTAACTGATTTGAAGGTCTGTGAAGGCATCACCTGCCTCCCCCAACATCAGTTTCTGTATGAATAAAAAAAGAAATGATAAAATATTCTTGATAGGACTTAATGGCTGTAATTAATTAATGACAAATTTAGTTGTTTGGCATCCTAAAGAAAACTGTGAATAGCCGAGGAGGTTCTGGATCAAAGTCAACTACGAGGTTATTAACAGTCTAAGCTAAATCTGGAGATGTGTTTTCTTTTGGGTTTTTTTTAGTGTAGTGATGCTTTTAGTTTTCCTTATGCCCAGTTGTTGCAGAATACACACACACACACACACACACACACACACACACACACACACACACACACACACACACACACACACACACACATTTCTTAACCCCTTTCCTCATTAATGGGAGGGCTTGTCCTGCTGGCTGTAGCTGCCTGCAAATTACAATTTAGTACTCCAAGAGTTAAGACTGTGTTCTTTCAGCCCATTGTGTGTTTGTGTGTGCGCACGCGTGCGTGTGTGTGTGTGTCGGGGGAGGGGTAGAGAGTGTCTGGTAGAAAACCTTTAATCCGGGTGCTGTCAGGCCCAAACCCGGCTTGACGTCCCATTGATGTGGAACAGAACAAAACACAGGGCCCCTTGCTAAGCTCTGACTGAACTCAAACACACACACACAGACACACACACTCTGGGCTCCTCTCTAAAGCCCCCAGCTTGGGCCCCCACTCTCTAACCGGGAAGGGCATTCCTCAGCCCTTGTACACGCGTGTGCATACACAAACTCACTCACACGCATGCTCAAATGCATGTGCCTGCACAGACACACAAACTGAGCGAAGTGAACACAATATTAACTCATTGAGTGCTGCATTGTAATTTGCAGGTGGCAACAACTTTAGGGTTCCCCACTCTTATATAGAATATATGTCCATTCATTATCATCCAGAAACCTGAGTGTGTGTGTGGGTGTACTGAAGGGGATGACGATTTGAGAGTCTGGCAATCTATTTAAATTGGAGATAACTGTGTCCACTGCGCGCTCACACACACACACACAGACACACACACACACACACACACACACACACACACACACACACACACACAAACATCAAATGTTTGTGAGAAGCTGGGTTACAGTTAACAGAAGCCAGATGCTCTGGTGTGTGTTGGCAGTAATGAAAGTATGTATCCGTGGTGACAACAAACAGTTATTATTGTCCTGCTGTTTGGACAGCTCCAAGCCCCCAGCATCTCTGTTTACTATTAGCTTTGAAAGAAAGAAACAGAAAGAAGAAGATGGAGAACAGAGACAGTGAAAGTGAGAGGCAGATGTATGGCTGAGCGGATACAAAAAGTGACTTTTATTAGAATAAACGTGTTTTAGTTGATGCCGTGGAACTGTCGAGGACCTCAGAGTTTATCTGCCTGCTGTTCTCTGGGTGACCAGGAGGTGGGGATATGGACATCAGGCAGTCGTGGAGCTGAGCGTCTTGCTCCAACTTTGACCCAGCGATAGCTTTAAGGTTGAAGCATTTCACTTCATCAGTTCAGTTTCAGTCTGTGCCCTGAAAACTGAGGAGGTCCCCTTGCACTTCTCTCTGCTATGACGACTGAAGGAATCCACTTGCCTACAGAGGGTTCAAACATCCCCTTCTGTAATACTCAGCCACCCACACCTACTTGGTGAGCTTGCTCCCCCCTCCTTCTCCAGGACTAAACTTACCCTTGATTTCCGTTGTTAAATTACACAGAACTTTATTCCTCGGTGCTAGAATTCTGCTGCTTCCGTTTCGGAAAGTCAGAACTCCGTGTGAGCTGTTTGTTTGGGCCGGGCTTCAGTCCACAGAGGCTCAAGCTGTCCCAAGCAAAATGTTTTTATTGACGGCTGAAAGCAGTTAGACCGACAGCACCGATTGGCTGTAATTGGTCGGCAAGTCAGTGGTGTGTTTGAAATACCCTATGTAAAGTGGCAGTCTTAAGAGAACGCGCACACACATGGCTGCCACCATTCCCCCCTCACCCCCATCCAGTTCCCTTAAGAGAAGCCAGATGGGCCACGGGGAAGCAATCACCTCTCTATTTGTCTTGGTGCTGATCAGGTTAGTGAAGTGTTTTCAGGCCTGGCCAGGAGTCCGCATACTACTGCCTGTTGTCCCTGCTGCTCACTGCACAGCACTCCACGACTCTAGCCAGCTGCCTCGGTCAGATCTCTGAGGGACTGTTTAAACAGAAGTACACTAAGAGTGGGGACATGCACTATCAACTGGTAAAGGGGCAATAAAGGACAGAGAGGATGACTTTTGTTAGTTCTGGTGCATTTTTGATATATCAGGGCCAGCTGAAAAGCAGATTTTGAATTTGAGCGGTGCACAAAAGCAAAGCAGCTGACAGTTAATATATTAATATGAGGTCAGCATGGAAGCTGGTAGCTAACATCTTTCATCTGTTGATATGGACACCGCCATTTAGCACCGGGTCAGTGGATGGGAGGTGTTTAGGCAGCAATATGTGTGGAGAATATTCCACCCACTGAATACACAGATGGTTTGGTTTAAAGCAATGAAATGAGCACCAGACACAGAGCAGTGTCAGTGAATGAAAGCCTCAGTGATGCACATACACACACATACATGCGTATACATGAAGCGCTGACTGCTTGGGTTAATGGAGTGATGCAATCCAGAAGGAATTTACTCAAGGACTCGGGGAGTCAACCATAAGGTAGCCCCTGGACTGCCCTGTACACATTCGTTTTTTCACATTACAATGCATTGTCTTTGTCATATGTCTTAACAAGAATCAAGTCCAAAGACAAACAGCAGTATCAAAAAGACAAAAAGGCAAAGAATGGAAAAGACTGAGAAGCACAAGATGATCCAGCGAGTCGCCCCGCGTCTGGACAGAACCATCAGGGGGACTCCTGGGCAGAGAAACCTGATCTCGCTCAGACTTGCCCACCTCCTGATTGGCTGGCCCTCCCGTGAACCCTGACCCTTGACTTTGTCTGGGGCTTGTGACCTTGAGTGAAGTGCAGGCAGAGTGTTGAATCTCCTCCCAGACTCTCATCTGTCCTCTTTTTCCTCTCTCTTTCCTCTGGCTTTTCCTCTCTGCCCATTCGTTTCCAGTCAGAGAGAGTCGGTGGGGAGGAGATGGAGAGCAGAAATGTCAGCGAGACATTAAACAGAGTGCGTCTGTGTGTGCTCTCATAGTCCAACCTGTCTTATTTCCCTCTCCTCCACCCCAACCACCTTCCTCCTCCTTGCGTCTCCTCTAAATACGCTTCTCTAAAGAGCAATAAATTCATCCTCTTTTCTACAAATCTCCAAATCTCTCTGTCTTTTTTTTTTTTGCTCCATCAACACTCTCATCACTTTTTCTACTAATCCATTCTGCCTCCCTTTGCTATCGTATGGTTTATCATACCAAGTGGCAAGGCCAGTGCCAACAGTAATTCATAAAAACTGCTTTATTTTAGTGACTTTTAGCAAAAAAGCTATCACAGATCAATAGAAATCATCTGTAAAGGTCCCATACTATTTGTGCAGTCTTAAATGCAATTCAGTCAATAATTAAGTGGAAAAGCTTTAATTTAACAAACAATGTCACAACAGCAAGTAACTGTCAGTAAATACAAAACAACTTTAAAGGTAAAGTGCTCTCTCTTTTGCATTGCATTGTGGGATATTTATTCCAGCGTTTTGTGTTTGCATAATGGTATACACGGTATGTGTCGTTGTATTCATACTCAGATTTCAGATATAAAAAGCAGCCACATAAAGAAAAGAAAACTGCAGAGTTTAGGACAAACTTTGGAAGCAGCAGGTGGAACCAACACCTGCTTGCAGTATTTCTCTGATCCACATACAAGCGTTACAATGGCACATTATAGTTTCTGAATCAGACCAGTAATAACCTTCAATCCTGCTCTTACCAGGAGCCCCTAGCAAAGCTCAGCATCAGCAGTTACTAATCTGTCGCAGGGCTACTACAGAGAGATGGCCAACCACTCGCATTCACATCTACGGCCAGTTTAGGATCACCACTTATAGTGTCCTAAAGATACTATACATGTCTTTAGGAGAAAGTATGCGGAGACACGGGGAGAAAATGCAATCTCCACACAGAATGGCCCCAGGCCCCCTGGATAAACCAATTCATCGGTGAACTCATTTATTTATTTTAAATAAAATCAATACATTTATTTAATAAAACTCAGTCTACCTTTATATTTCTGCACCACATTAGTGCATTAATACTAACAGACTCTTTGTCTGTTTTTTTATGGATTAATAGACATTTTGGTTTTGTACTCGAATGTACTCTCCTCTCCCACCTGTGGACACCCAGGCACGTATACCTACATGTCGTTTAGATGCACACAAAGGTCACTTTGTGCTGTCTCAGTGCAGAACATGGCAGCAGTGTGCAGCGGTGCACAGCTGAGGGGGTGTTTATTTTATTGGATGTTTATTTCGCTCTGTAAAACATGCCACTCAGGGACCTCGTGGAGCGATGTACTCAAACCCCTTTCTCTCTCTTTCTTCCCTCTCTCCTCCAGTGTAAACAGTGAGTATACTGGGAGTATTTCCTACACTAGGCTGTGTGGACATGTAATCCATCCAGTCAGACATTGTAAACAACATCTCTGCATGTTTATAAATGCTGCCCAACCACTCTAATGAATTTATGGTAATGTCTTGTTCTACTGCTCCTGCTGTATGCTTCTGCTTATGTGTGCGAGGTGTGAGTGTGCATGCATTACCACTCTTCTAGGGAGTGCTGCACACATTTTACTGGTTTCTGATGTTTCTGAAGGAGGTTTTATTTCCTGGTGCATACAGCCTGTTTAAAAGCTTAAAACCCGTGACAGCATCAAGCACTGAATGACTGTTATGAAGCAATGTGCCACAGTACGAAGTCCATTAGCAAACCAACTCTTTTTTATTCCATTTACTTCATTTCAGCTTACCGCAGCAAGATCTGATCGTTTAATAATGAAGCATATGATGATTTGACGATTTTTTAAACACATGGCGGAGACAGCTAATACCACTTGAAATGTGTGCACATTATTAAACTTGCCGTTTACTTGTTGGAGTCTTAGATCACTGCTTTTCCTTGTTTGTTAAAAAAAACATGTATAATAAATGTTTCCAGTGATGGAAAGCACACCAAAGAGCAAACCAAGGTATGCTCATTAAAAAAGCAATTCTAACTGGACTTTGTCTTTCACAGAGTGATCCTGCCTGCTATGTTACTTTTTAAGTACAACTGTTACTTAAAAGTTCCAGTCCTCTTCCAGAACTTGGAAGCAGCATATTGGTTGGGTGGTATACCACAGCTGGGCTGTCCTGAATTAATTTTAAAAATCCTACAAGAATGACTCTGAGATTTTTAATTACTCAGTCGAAAAGAGTGCGCTGTGAGAGCACTGCGAGACATGTCTACCAAAGGCCCATTAAGAACTTTGGCAACAATTCAAACAATCAAAATAAAACTTTAAATGAAGCAGAAGCCAATTACTTTTTTACATTTCTCTCAAACTTTGCTAAAAAACGTTTAGCATTTTTCCATTTGACCACACATTAGCTGCTCGTTGGCAATCATATGCTGATACAGATTGCAACCATATATTTATTAAGCCCCTCTGCTGAACAAATTAGTTTGCAGTCATCACAAATATGTCTTTTAGGACTCTTAAATTCTCTTATTTAAGTATTTGTTACTCCTACTCTGTGTATCAGTTCGAAACCTTAGCAAAACTAAAGTCCCACAGCCAGTGTCATTTGCTAGGCTCTTAATAAACGCTACTGGTGCAAATAAAACCTGATTTGAAAAAGAAAAAGGGGTTGCACATTTTGTGTAGCTGTCGCCAATCAGTCCAGCATTTATGTGACAGTACAACAATGACGTGCATGTCCGAATTTTATTTAGGCTTGTTTCCATGTGATGACGTGTGAAAACTAAAGGGGACTAAAGGAGGCTGTGGCCTCTAAACTATGGAATAGTTTAGAGGAATATGCTACTGAAAATTATAAAGAGCAGAGTTGTGAAGCACTGTGTAATCCTTAACACAAAGATTCCTTATCACAAAACAAACTTCCCGAAACACTGTTCAATGCACAGTGTTTGGAAGTTAAAGTTAAACCCATGCCATCTAATTGGTGCAACCCACTGGTGAGTCCTCAACAGCTTGCTTTTGTTTTTTAGGATTTTGTGACTATAAAACTGTCGCCAGTACCACACCAGTAGTTTATCCCTTGCCCTGCTTACTCAGAGAGCAATACAAAATATAATCACCGTTACAGACTGAATATGTGATCATAATGGAGTTGGACAACACTCAGGCTTTCAAAGCTAATATGATATGCGACGGGCAGATGAATACGCCTAAACACGAAACGCTCGCCATTCCCTTGATCCTCTAAATAATAATAACAAAAACATGTGTTTTGTTTATTTGATTATTTTATGTGCGTATCAGCACATGTGTGACAACATGCATGAGAGCGTGGGCGTATTGCTCTGAGACTAAGCCATCATTGCTCCCCCATCATCGGGCCTGACAGGTGTTATTACATTGAAATGAGAGCAGTGATGTATGCATCTGTAATGTGGACCTGTCCTCTTCTGCTTGATGGAACCTGACGCTTCTCATTAACGTGACACATCTGAGAAAAGAACAAAGTAGCGACACTTCGCCTGAAGTGCGGCTCATAAGGCATTACGAAGCATCATAAGCACATCTCATAAAGACGCTGACGGGAAGGGGCACATCCCATTTTACGTTTCTTTCAAAGTGCTAACAAATCTGATGTCAGTTTCATTTAGTGCAGCTAAATGAAGTTTCTGTTGCACTTTTGGTGCGGGATGTTAAAATACTTGAGAGGAAAGTGCAGCAGGGAATAATTCTTTTTTTAAGGGTTCAACTTGTGAATGTCTTAAGCTAATTATATCTAGAATAACAGTCACGAACCACAGTGATGTGAATATTAAACTAACAAAGACATGTACAACTTGTGCTAATGTTAACAAAACAGCTCCTCTTGTCTTTCAGAGAAATATCTTGACTAAATACAACCTGATATGTGACAAACACATTGCTAAGTTGGTATTTGCCTCACTATTTACCAGCTTCTCCTCTCTGCACACCACCTTAAAAGAAAGCTTCATTCAATTCATGCCTTGCCTCATTTGATTACTGATTTGTAAAAACCACAGCACTCTCTTTTGTTACTTGTTGTTCATTAACAGTGCTTTCACACGGTGTTGTCCCATCCAGTTGAAAGACTGGTGTGCCACAGAGACTAGAGAATGAACCGTGTTTTGTTCTTAGCATGCCGCAGCAGCAAACTTGACTGCCATGCTACTGTGGTCACGAACAATGAGAGGTGATAAAATAAAAGACAAAGATAAAGGTATTGTTTGGCACATAAAGAGAAGACAGAAAAGGGCAAAACAAAAGAAACAACAAACTTAGCGAAGCCTCTAGAAAGCGGTGCCAACCCATTCACTATTTGTTGTCACGGCTTTACTGTATCTACATATTGTATTTGCTTCTTTCCCACTCATCCATGTATGTTTTACCATCATTTTTTTTTATTGCTTCCTGCATTTCTGGTTTCACTCCTCATAAATGAATGTTACATGCTTTAGGAAACTTTCAGATAACTCTTATGACTGGTTATTAATATCAGCAAGCAAATGTGTCACACAAAACATCCAGCAACTGCATCCAATTTACCAGTGAATTATGCAGTGTTCATAAACACAACCATGCACTTAATCCCCCCCACTTATCTTTGAACATCTAAACACTCATGAGTGCTCTTTCAAAATCATGTTCAGCTCTGCCTAAACATCTCTCTCATTTGATTTCAGTCTTTAATTACCTTTATTTAATGCAAAACAGATATGATGCCATGTCTACAACACTTTAACCTAAGCAGTCCTGGTCAGACACTAAGTATTTTAAAAACCCAGTTTACATGTAGAAGCAGTTTGCAGTGAGATGTAATTGTGCTGAGGCAATATTGAAGGTTGCTTGTCAGTAACACATATTATTTGCATGTTTTCACCTGACATGAATGAGATGAATGAAACATTTGCTGAACTGAGAGAGCTAGTGTGACTGCTATACAGTTTGTGCAGGAGGGACCTGTCCTGCAAACCTCTTTTTTTTGCAGAGACAACACAGGACCGTGCATAGTCTCTGCTCTCTTTCATGATACCATTTATCAAGTTGACCCTGACAGCTGAGTAAGCTGACCTTTGATGAAAATCTCTCTTGTGCGTTTCTAGCAGTAATTCAGAAAGTTCAACATATTTAGCCAGCTCCTCATTCATCTACCGATCAATAGTTACATTGTCACTCTAGGTTTATATATAATTTTTTGCATAAAGTTTATAAGATAACTGGAATTCAGTGCGGTCTTGGTGAGCTGAAATGTGTCTGCGTGGATGCCATGGAAGTAGATAAATAATTCCAATAAAAACATTCTGCCAGAAAATGTGTGGTTACTGTATGTAACCACAGTTCTATGATTATGAGTGTAGCTACTATCAAGCATAACTCTTTGTTTGGGTGGCTACCGGTCACCCCTCGCTATCCCTTCATTTGACAGCTGGAACTAATCAAGCGGATGTTTGCTTCTATGTAGTGAAGACAGGCTGAGGCTTGTAGAAAACATCAGGTTTAGTAAAGCTGCCCCTTAACCTTTTTGATATAAACTGTCATCACATCATATTCTGCTAGACGTTTAGCAGAATTTCTTCATCCATTCATCGATTTCCATCCAACCATCCATTTCCTTCCGTTTATCCAATGGGGGCTTATGGGCTAGGCTGGAACCTATTCAAGCTGCCATAGGCAAAATGTAAGGTACATACTGGACAGGTCACAGGGGGTTTTTTTGGGTCTCTAAATAATCAAAATATTGAGGAAATGCAGCTGACAGCCAGTTCCTCATGGATGTTCCAGGCTTTGATTGCCTTGGTAACCTTCTAATGTATTTCCTACCAGGTGATATTTCAGTTAATGGTATTCTTCACTTCTGTTGGTGGTTGCTTCAGAGCTTGGGTCCTGCCGGGTTACATTACAAGCGGTTATTTCACCCGTGTTACTGGAAGTCGTCTTTGGTCACCACATGGTGACCAGTGTGTATGCCAGTGTTCTTCAAGTTACTTGAAAAAAGTAATTTGTTACTTACTACTAATTACTTCTCCAAAAAAAGTAATTCTGTTACATTACTGATGACTAATTTTCAAAAGTAATTAGTTACTTATTACTTAGTTACTTTTTAAAAACATGACATACAACCTGAATACTTAATAATCAGAGATGGGCAGTAACGCCTTACAAGTAAGGCATTACTGTAATCTGATTACTTTTTTCAAGTAACTAGTAAAGGGATTACTATTGCAAAAACGGTAATTAGATTACCGTTACTTTCCTGTAGGAACGCTGCGTTACTGCGTTACTAAAACCGTGATTTTTTTGCGAGAATGTCTCACGACAGTGACGTAAGCGAGTGCGCCGTTAGTGACAACAGCTGTGTGCAGATCAACAATGGATCACATATCGATTGTGGGAGAGAGTATGAGCGTGCAGCGTTTAAAGCGTGGAAGTACTGACCTTACTTTGAGTTTGATTCCATAAAAAGTGACAAAAACATTAGTGTCCATTGTGCGTGGAAAGAAAACTTCTTTTTACAGCGAAAAAAACCCCTAAACAAGCACCGAGTGCGCAACGACGTAATGTGAAATTCACAGAGAAACTCGGGGATTCTTCAACTGACCGCAGCGCACCTGCATCAGGGTAAACCTCCGCCTACCATAGTCCTGCTTTACAGGTGAAAACAGAGCAAAAGGACCGCTGAGTCTTTGATTTTATTTATTTTCTGCTGTGTTTTACTTGCATCTATTTGAAAGACTGAGTGTAAACACACAAAAATATTTTATTTTATGTGCTGGAATGTGCAGAAAATAGGTTTAAATGTTAAACTAATTTATTCAAGTCAGAGAATGGTGCATATAATTTTATTTTTGCTTGATGCAGAAAGTTAAAAGATTAAAACTGATAAAACAAGTTAAAAAAGATACTTTTCCATTTGATTACATTTTGTATGATGGATTATGCAGAAAAAGTGGAATTGGGCTGAAAGATCTATCGCTTTATTACATCTTCAGGTTGTAAATCGTGTTTTTAAAAAGTAACTAAGTAACTAAGTAATTAATTACTTTTGAAAATAAGTAATCAGTAAAGTAACGGGATTACTTTTTGGGGGAAGTAATCAGTAATTAGTTACTGATTACTTTTTTCAAGTAACTGTATCCAACACTGTTGATAATGCAATAAACATTTCAGCCCAAGTCTTCTTTTCTGCACAATCCATCATATAAAATTGAATGACATGAAAATAAAAATTGTTTTATTAGTTTTAATCTTTTATTTTATGCACATTGCATTAAACAAAAATGTAATTATATGCAACAGTCTTTGACTTGAAGAAATTTAAACCATTTTCTGGTTCAAATTTCTGGTTCAATTTATTTTATATAAAATAAAATGTTTTTTTTGTGTTTACACTCATTCTTTCAAATAGATACAAGTAAAACACAGCAAAAATAAATAAAATCAAAGATTCAGCAGCACAGTCCTGTCGCTCTTAAATCTATAGCTGTAGAAATAAGTTTTCTTACAGTGTACAGCGGACGGTAATGTTTTTGTCACTTTTTACGGAATCAAACTTATTTAAGTACTTCCACACTTTTAACACTACATGATCGTACTCTCTCCTGCACTTTATATTATCTATTGTTGATCTACACATGCCTTTTGCTGCCACGGATGTCAAATGCGCTTACGTCATTGTCATGAGACACTCTCACAAACAAAATCACGGTTTAGTAATGCAGTAAAGCAGCATGCTCATGGGAACGTAACAGTAATCTAATTACTTTTTTTGCAACAGTAATCCTTATATTACTTGTTACTTGAAAAAAGTAATTGGATTACAGTAACGCGCCCATCTCTAGTGTACGCAACTTTACTTTTTTCCTCATTATTCTGTCTTTAACCTCATAATTCTGAACTTTTGCTTGGAAAGCGATCAGGACTACAAAAACATGTTTTTGGTTTATGACTTTTTTCCCACAGAATTCTGAAAAACAATGTATGTATTTGTATTGGGGTTAGGGGTTACCAATACAAATACATTACTGATTTGAGTCACCGCGTGCTCTGTCGCAGTGACTCAAATCATTGCATAGCTTCTGTGAGTGGCCAATAGGATGTCTGTTATTATTAAATAATGGTTGCGCACCAAACAAACCGATCAAGCAGCACTTGGAGTAAAGTTTTTCTATTGTATTCAGGCCTTTAGCTTGGTAATTTGTCGTGAGTGTCAGCATGTTGCTGATTCCCTCGGAGATGGCTCGGATGAATAGCATGAAAGGACAACCCAAGTGTACAAGCGAATAAAGTATACACATTTTATTACCCTTCATCCCTTTATCTGTAGATGTGAAAGGGTCTATTCACTTGGCTAGTCTTATGCAGTGCACGAACAAGCAGCCAGTCCCATGTGTGCTAGCTGAGTTTGTCCATGTTCACTCCAACAATTGAGAGGGACAAAGGTGAACCAACTGATTTGTTGCAGTCGCTAAAATAATAGAGCAATTTCTTTCCTTAATGCTCACGATCTGCTGTTGACTCACACACACACACACACACACACACACACACACACACACACACACACACACACACACACACACACACACACACATAGATGACCAGGTCCACTGAGAACGGGCTGTTCGCTCAAATCATCCTCAAACAATGAAGTGCTGAACAGATCACATCAATCTCTCTCAAGAGAAATATTAGTTCCCCACGGTCCCCCCCCCCGCCCCCCCCCCCCCCCCCCCCCCCCCCCCCCCCCCCCCCCCCCCCCCCCCCCGCCCCACCCGTCCTAGGTATGAAGCAGGTATGGATGTGTTTTTCTGCCTGGATTTGAAAGTGTGTGTACATGGTGTCTGGATGAGTGTAGCAGTGTGCAGTGAGCACAACGACAGACAAAAAAACAACATTCTCAGCTTGTCTCAAATTTGCCTCGCGTCCCCTACGAAGCTTATACAACTGGTAAGAACAGTGAAAGAGATTCCACCACCACGAGACATAAAACAACCTCTAACTGGCAGCTTGTGGCACATCAGTTATACCTTTATTTGTTGGCTGGAAGAGGCCTTATTTTCACAGATGCTTCGAAAGACATTTTACTACAGTAGTAGTATTTAAATGGACTCAGTTAAATCAGATGAAGTTTATTTTTGTTTGTTTGTTTGCATCAAATGTCTTTTTAACATGGAGAGTAATATTAACTTATAAGACTTGTTTAGGGTTTAAAGAATTTTCCATCTTTATGAAGTTTTAACTTTCTTTTGTCTCTTTTTTGTTTCCAGAAAGTCATTCTCCCCCCCCCCCCCACTAATCTCTGTATATTAGCTCTCAGGAAGGGAAAGCTCTCTCCATGTGTTCTGGCTGTTTTAATATCTGTCATCTTCATCCTGTGCTCCATCCCTCTGCTTCCTTCTCTCTTATTTTGGCTCTCTGTTTCCTCTTGTCTTCATATTTCACTCCATTGTTTGACTCCTCTGTCCTCATCTCCGTTCACTCTATCAGTCCTCGTCAGTGACCGGCCGTAGACAACTCTGCGAGTTAGCGTGTGCGCGTACGGGTGTGTATGTGTGTAGTTACGAGGGAGTACGGTGAGGTCTACGCCATGGCGAGTTGTCTTCGCATTCCTCATTTAGCTTGGTGCTTTTTGTCAGAGCTACCCAGGTTCCTTGACACTCTGTATAAACACACTGATTAGAACTAGAGCTATGGGACCAGCATGTGTGTGTTTGTGAGCATGCGTTTGTGTATATGTGTGTGTGTGAGAGGCCGGTGCCAAAAGCACACCTGTGTTTAGGTGTTAGCGCTGCAGCAGCATCTTTCAGCGGGCCATCTATTCCATTACGTCTGCTTCAAAAGCACAAAGATACATCCTTTTTTGTTGGGTTAATTTCCAAGAATGTCTAATTAACTTTGAGACTGTATAAAACACACCTGTGCATCATATTTTGATATCCATTAATCTCAAGACTGAATTGACAACATGCCCTTGGAGGCATGGGTTGGATAAATGCATGATGAAACATTTTTTAGCTGAATGAAAACTGAACTGAATCAAATGTTTCTCTTTAGAAAATAAATTCTGTGCTATGCGCAGGTTTTTCTCTCAACATGGCAGGATATTTGGCACCGAGGCGTTTAGGTAATAGTGCTGCAAACTTTGTTTCAGAGACTCCGATGGCCACTTTATACACTGAATCTAAATGATTAGTTAATAAGGAAAACAGCAGGAATGTTTTCTGCATTTATCCTTGGCACGGTCGATCTCTGAAACTCATTATTTAAACAGAGCCTAACACACCATGTTTTAAGGAACAAAGAAAGCTGGCTTGTGTTAAACTTAATGATAATGTACTTTTGTTTCACTCTGTTATGTTTTGAAAGGATTTTTCGTGAGCCTAGCAAGTGGTGGAATTTGCTCAGGACATGAAAGAGCATGCAGTCCTTCAAGTATATTGAAAGCTTCAAAATAACCATACTTGGAGACACCTGAATTTCGCTGGAAAGTGATGATACCAGGTATTTATTGGTGGAATTATCTTCTCCTCTAAATTTAGTCATAGCCAGTTTTGTGTCTCGTGACACTGCATTTAGGTCTGCACACAGGCCCGAGCAGGCGGTAAAGATCACCATCTGACAGACCTAAATAAGAAGCTGCTGCTACTTCTTTTCTTTTTCCCTCTCATTGCAGTGATTGACCCGGAGAGCACAAAGCCAGAGGTTAATATTATCCACTTGAGATTGCCTCTCTAGTGAATAGATGCCCTGACCAGACACTAAAATTGTTTTCATACGTTGTGGGTTTTTTTTTAGCACCTTTGCACAGGTTGATCTGTATAAAAGCTGCAATTTTTTATTAGCAGATAATTTCTAAAGATTTGAGCGAATATATAGAAAATATGTAAGTTTCTGTAACGTATATACTTTAGTTTATTGCTTCTATTAATATTTACAGTAATATTAATGTATTACTGTAGGGTCGTTACCTTACAATATAAAGCACGGTGAGGTAACTATTGTTGTCATTCGGTGCTATAAAAATAAAATGGAATTAAACTCAATTTTTTAGTGATGGTGGAAATCAAAAACACACCATCTTCTATGTGGTACGTGACATTTCCACTCTGCATGCGTATATTAGTTGTTGAGGCTTTCAGGATTGGCAGAAGGTTGAATTAAAAATAAAGTATTTCTATTTCTGAGCCCTAAAGAAACAATAGACCTCATTACCCTCCTGATTGATTTGACTGCAGTGTATTGATAGTTTTTATTGTTTAATATGCTGTTGCTGTTCTAGCCTGGCATTAATTGCACAATGAGTGTTAAATAAAGTATTCGATTGATAAATTACTTTGACCCTATAAATACATATATTTTTTCACTGTTTTCAACTTTTTTTTATTCAGTCCACACTCTTACGGCTCTGTCACACAAGAGTAACAATAGAAAGGGAAACTGTGGGTGTAAAAATTGGTGCTACTCCAGCGATTCTCACATTTGGCAACTGACTGCAAGTAGTTGTAGTGATTATTTGCACAGATCATCTGGTATCAGGCAACCTTTTCCCTAACAATAATTCTCAGGTTGGTTTGCAAGTATTTGCTGTCTAATTTATAATCACTGACAGATTGACGTAGTCGTCTCGTTGCAACAGGGGATTCAACTCATCTGGTTGCTACCTGGTTGCATTCTGGGTATATTTTTATGTCATTTTGCAGTTAAATATCTTGCAACAATTACAGTGACCCCAATGGCAGACTGATCTTATCTTATCAATATTTTATTGCCATTTTGATGCTTCAAAGTTGCTTAAAAGATGGCAGTTGGCTGTGAGAAATTGAAGACCTGGTCTCTGTCTTCAAAGCAACCATTTCTGAGACGATGAGAGTGCAAGTCTGTTGCAAATTTTTGTCATAGTTATGGGTCTCCAACCACTTTACCCCCCAGTGTGTGTAGAGAAAACGTATAACTGATCACATGTGATAACATACGTCTATCTGCAAATGGTTTCAACCCCCATAATAACAATTTTAGAAAAGCTTTCGAAAAAAATGGTTTTGTGCCCGTCTTGTAGAGTTCCAGACTTTAATAATCAATGCCAAAGTTCTGGTAAAAAAATTATTGCCCAATAAACGTATCAAGAAACGTCCCGTTTAGATTTTTTCTCTTCTGTTGTGTTCTGCTCTCCTGTGTTCTGCTAATCTGAGCTTTGGCACTTTAACATATACACATTATTATTACATTCATCAAGATATTACACACTCTTGATGGATTTATTTCCATAAACATTAACAAAAAATAATAAATATGACACATAACAATTACTCCGAGTGTTACTAGGTTATCAAACTGGGTTATCTGGCCTATACATAATAACTGTCCACCAGCAGGAATTACACTGTGCTGCACACACACACCATCTAAACAGTAATCAGTGCTCACTGGGTGTTTAGAAAGTTACACTGGTGATTTAAGAGTGATTATGTTTTACTTTGAGTAGCTGAATATGTTTTAGAAGAGATTATTGTTCAGCTCACGCAAAGAGAGTTTGGGATTTTTTTACCCAGCCCTTTGCATCACCTTGAATAGATTTATTTACGCACCTTTCAGAGTTTTAACCGTGAACAGCCAGCAATCCACACAGACCAATATTGGTTCCATTCTTAGACTATCATCCCTTCTGAATATCTGTGGTAACTGTTGTACTCTTATTGAAATTCAGTATTTTTCGTGTTCTGACTGTAAAACCTGAAAGGCTGAGGTGGAACTAATTCTCTCAGCCTTGTTAGCAAAGGCTGTCGCACTTTGTTTGCGCGCTGCAGAAATGTGTCTCTGCCTTCCAAAGCTCGCCCATTCTCATTTCTCTATTTGCTTTTATGTCTCAAGTACATTATTTTGTTATTATCATTAACCAAAAAAGCCAGGCTCTCTCTCGCTCTCACTTCCAGGAGTGCGAAAATTGAATATTGCATTTAAAAGTCAATTTCCACGATGGGATTACGCAAATCAGCCTCTCCCTGTTTCACCCTTTTCCTTCCATTCATCTCTCAGTCATCCTCCTCCACCTTGATGCATCTCTTCATTTGCCGTGGTTTACTCTATTCATTTGAAGACATCTTTTTTCACGCTCAACAGCCAGACTCATGTTTTTCCACTTTGCATTATTATGTTGCTCCAGGCCAACCTATCTGTGTGTGTGTATGTGCTGCTTATTTGTGTGTGTGTGTGCATATACAAATATCTTGTCCAGGCCCTTTTAATGGTTAAAAAAAACCCTAAAAGCAATTACAACTCTAAAATTTAATGCTTTTGGTCAATGCAGTTTTATGATTAGAAGAGGGAGTTATTTATTTATCTTTCTATCTATTCATTAGTATATATCACCTTGAAAGAGTGGGAAGTGGTGAAATTGTGTCTGTGAAATGAGTTAGGACAAGAAGACGGGGGTGCACAAAGCACACATTATTTTCCCACAATCCCATCTCACTCTGAATCAACCTTTCTGTCATTCAGTGTAGGTGAAAATCTACTTTTGTGCATTAAGAAATTCTGATCATAACAATCTTTCAGTCTGGTAAAAGATGTCACTATGGTACCAGTAATACCTGATGCACAGTGGATAGATTATTTTAAATTGTCTTGATGTGAAAACAGATTAATTTTTACTTGCGATTGGTGGCGGGAAGATCTGAAAGACAAGAGACCAATTTAAAGCATTGCAGTTGTTTACAATAAACTCATTGTCTGATCTCATTGCCTTTGAAATGGTTGCCTTGAAGATGGCACAAATGTCTCTGACCACTTGCATTCAGTTGTCGTCTTTAAAGCAACTTTGGAACGCCAAGACGGCGATAAAACAGCGATTATAGGAAGTCACACTGCTATCAGTTTGTGACTGAATGGAGTTGAGTTGCATAGTCAAAACCTCATAGTTCAGGTTACTTTCATTTATATACTTCAAAATCAGAACAATAGTCACCTTGAGGCACTTTATATTGTAAGGCACAATAACACAATCAGACAACCCCCTATGAGCAAGCACTTGGTGATAGTGGGGAGGAAAAACTGCTTTTCTTTTCTTTTTTTTTCTCACTAATGACTTCATGGCTTAAAATATATTATCTCCCCCTACAGGTATTTTCTGTATACAATAACGCACCTTGTGCATGGGTATCCATTTCACATTTTGGAGAGACAAAACATGAAATGCAAAAAGGTGAGTGAAGAAGAAACAAGTGCATCATGGGAAGCTCTCAGCAGCCTAGCCTGTTACAGAATCACCCGATGCAGTGCTAGCTATAAACTTTATCAAACAAAAATTTAAGCCTAATTTTAAAAGTAGAGAGGGTGTCTGTGTTCTGAATCCAAGCTGGGAGTTGGTTCCACAGAGGAGCCTGAAAACTGAAGGCTCCGCCTCCCATTCTACCACAAGTAAACCAGCAGTCTGAGAGTAAAGTATTTTGATGGGGTGATATGGAATTATGAGGTCTTTCAATAAGACGGGGCTTGATGATTCAAACCTTGTATATGAGGAGAAGGATTTTAAATTTGATTCTGAATTTAGTCAAATAAAATGAAGTCTGCATTTTCAAGTGAAGGTGTTTCAGGGAGTATTTAGGACAAGCTGATAATGATGAACTGCAATAGTTGAGCCTAGAAGTAATAAACAGATTTCATGCAGGGTGGTGATTTAACTGCAAAATTACACAGGCCCCTTGGCATCCTGGCTTTTGTTTATCAATACATCAAGATGGCAACCACTTGAATCAAATCCCCCACTGCAAAGATGCAAATCACAGACCAGTTGTACTCATTGATGTAGAAGAAAACAAAAAAATATATCTATTTATAGGGTCAAAGTAATTTATCAATAAAAAAAAGTATTTAACTATAATGGTGCAATTAATGCCAGGCTAGGAAAACAACAGAATACACAAAAACTATAAAACTATCATTAGAGTGCAGCCAAATCACTCAGGAATGTAATGGTAATTAGGTCGGACTGATTGCAAACTGGTGGAAATCTGGCTGAATTTATTAATCAGACACGAATTAAACCTTTGCCAATCTGTCTGTGAGTGACTGCCTCCTAACAGGCGACCTAAGCAATGGCTATCACCCAGAGGTTGACGGTGTTGCATGTTCAAACTCTGGGAAACCAGCTGATCATCACAGGTACTTACAGTTTTTTGCCAAAGTGAATAAATTGCACCGGAGAACCATCTTTTTTTTTCTTGTTGCAAAGAAATTGTCATCCTGAGCCAATAGTAAGGCTTTACAGCACCACTCCCCACTGGCTTTATTGCACCTCAGCACCACTTTTGAGCTCTGCAGCAGAGATAAAACACATCAGTCCAAAATCTAACAAATAATAAATATAATCCATATTATTTTCATACTCATTAAAGCATTCAATTACTTTTCCTTGCTTTTCAGGTGGGGGCTTCGTCATCCTGGAAGAGATCAGCCCATAGAAATGCTTTATCATAAGATCAGTCTTTCAGGATAATTTCTGTGGGGAATGCAGTGACACTTCCCTCTAGTAGAATCAGCAGACACAAACCATGCCTCCTTCACAGCAGGACGATCAATAGTTGTGAATAGACTCATTTTGTTGTCATTTTTAAATTCATACACAACATACAAGATATGAATTTGAGTTGCATTTAAGTCCATCTAGGCTGTGCATATATGTATTCCCAACACAATAACAAAAACCTAATTCAGTCACACGCAGCATTAAAGTCCCTGTAGACTGAATGAACAAAATAATTGTGTGATAAAAAACAAAAAGATGATTGAATTAACTGACAGCTATGGCCGCATGTATGCAAAATTAACTCTGCTCGTGGGAATTGGCGCACAAATTGACATTCTCCCTGATCTTTGAACTTCTGTCCACCTGGAAATTGAGGTGCAAAATAATGTAGTGGAGTTGATTTGTGTGCATTGCAAGGAAGGTTTGTTATTGCCTTGAACTGAGAAAAAAAGTCAGATAAGGCCAAAACTGGCTCAACATGCGGAGAAAAGAAAAAATTAAACATATTGAGTGGAAAATGGAAAGAACGGTCTATTCC
Organism: Haplochromis burtoni; assembly: GCF_018398535.1. NCBI lineage: Eukaryota > Metazoa > Chordata > Actinopteri > Cichliformes > Cichlidae > Haplochromis > Haplochromis burtoni. The sequence continues at coordinate 1,767,367 of NW_024582440.1, forward strand.
TTATGTAACGTAAAGCAATGCACGTGGATGCTGTTTCTATAATGGTTTTCTAACTGAGGAAACATGAGTGGGAAGTTTGCTGCAATTTTCTACTTATATGTTAGTTGAGGTTATGTGGTATAAAACTGATAATTGAAAGCATTTTTTGGTAAACATTCATTTGATAATCAAAATTTGTTTTTTTAAGCACTTAAATAAGACTTTGCCACCCGGGTGAAACAGCTTTCGAACTCTGGCCTCATCATCAGCGCTGTGCCCGTCCCCCCTCCCCCCCTCTCCTCCACTTCTTGCTGCTTTCTTCATTTTCCGCACCTCTCCAGACGGCATCTCTCGCCCGCTCCACTTTCCTCTCTGCTTGTTTACAGTAAGCAGGTCTGAGCAGGATGGTTTTACCTTTTATGGCCATTCTTCATCCACGGTAAAAGTTCGCTAATACAACGGTATGTTACCCACCTCCCCCTCCTTATTCTGACCTGCTTGACGGGGTACCAAGGGTTGGGTGTGCGTGTGCACTTGCGCGTGTGTGCGTTTGAACGTGCACAGACCATGCCTGCGAGGCTTTCAATATCTGATGTATGGTAAAAGCACCTTTTAAAAATGTCTCACTTGTCTACATAGACAGATAGTGGCTGAGGCAATGGTTTGTTTTGAATGTCGGGCTGCATAAAAAGCTTCTCTCTGAAGTGTTTACGTTAGATTGGGGGTCCCTGTGTCTGACATACGCATGCATTCACACATGCACACGTTCACAAAGCGGACAGGTGTTATTGAGTGGGACCTGCTGTGAACGTGTCCAAGTATTCAAGGGAGGAATGAGCATGAGCAGGAGAGAAAGAGACGACATGCAGCATTGTGCAGGCATAGTAGGCACGCAAAAGAAATGTCATGTTTCAAAGCAATGTTAATTAATATGTAAAGACAGAATTAACTCCCTTTCTTACTTAAGCCCTGTAATTCCACCATACACTGCATAGCATCAATTAAAACCCTTCAGACCTTCTCCACTGATGCTCTTTGCTGCGTGTCAAGGCCGGCATGCTGGCAGGATTCATCTCCGTGAATTCTCACTGCCACTATGAGCTATAAACATCTCTAGTTAAACTAATTCAGGAACAAAAAGTCTTATGCTGGTGTATATGTGGCGCTTTTGTGAGTTTGTATGCTTTATTAATATGACTGAATAGTTGTTTAGGGGCTAAGTGCAGGAGAGGGTACTTAAGTTAGCCACAGGGTGTGATGGGATTTGACCTCCAGTGCTTACAAAACGCTGACCTGCATATGTGTGTGTGGTTCTGGAATGCCAGTGTCAAGGGCCTGAGAAACAGCCATGTACAAACAAACACAGGCTCGTCTTTCCCTGTTGCCCTCCTCCGGTCCCTATCACTCCCATGAAAACACACACGGACACAGTGTGACTGCATGAGAGCGCTGTTTATTGTCTTAGTGTTAACTCACATTGATGCCATATCTGCCCTGTGTAATTAGATTTACCTTTCCTTGTTTTTCTTTCTTTCTCGTTCAGCCCTTTTCCTGCCTGTTGCCTCGCCTTTCTCCTTCAAAGCTGTTTTTCTTCCATGAGTGGCCTGCAAGCAGGAGAGAAGGATTCAAGCTCCACCCACTTCTCTTGCATTCCATCTAATTTTATTTTGTCCTCCTCAGTTTATTTCTCTCTTTTTTCCCTTCCTTACCATAACTATATCATCTGTCCTCTGCTGCTTTAATTTTCATGGGATTAGCAGCACCCTCCGGTTCCTCCCAGAGCACCGCCAGCGGGATCAGCTCTCTCCATTTCACCTCACCTCACCTCACCTGAGGGGGATGTCACCCTTACCTGGAGGGGTGGTATACCTTGCTGTGGGGCATACCCACCCCCCCCCTCCCCCAAACACAAACATAACGCTACATTTCAGGGTGAAGAGCCTCCGCTGAGAGCGCAGTGCCTCTGCGGCACAGTTGAGAAAGAAGCACGTTAGCGTGTTTTCCCCGCAGAGCTGAGGTTGCAACCCGCTGTCAGGAGACATGTTGCGATCTCTCTGTAGTTGTTTTGCCTTTTATGCATTCCCTCCTTCCATTACATCTTTCTTCTCCTCACCAGTAATGCTCTCTGTGCTTCTAGATTGGAAACACTCACACTTTGAGTCTCCTCAGGTACTCAGAGAAACATGCACATGGCAACAGCAACCCCAAAAGTTTATTTTAATAGTCATTATCTTATGACAAGAAGAAAACGCTTCCTCACAGTTTAGTTTAAAGTAAACGGTAGTGCGTCTGTGTGTGGACACGAGTGTTTCTGTTTTTGTGGGTTGGCAGCTGATTTTAGCAACACTCTTTTTCAGTGATACAGTCTTTGGCTCTGTTTTGGAAAGAATAACTAAAAATGTCCCAGTGCTGGTTGAAGTCACCCGACATGCCAGCTATAAACTCCTCTTATGGTAGTGTGTACAGTACTCTGTGTGTGTGTGTACATCTATGAGGGCTATGCCACTTTGTTTTTCCCTCTAGATTTAAAGCCTTACATGGAGACAAACAGACACCAGAAGCTACATGGAAGTTCCCCAGACAGGTTTTTGTTGTGTGTGCATATGTGTGTGTGTGTGTGTCATTCTGTGTCGTTGTATACACAAACCTTAGAGGCCCATGGGTGAAGGCTATCATATCAAAGGTTCAGTGAGTGGGGATTAAGTATCACTCCCCTGCTAGAGGAGGTTTGGTCCAGTTTAGATGTGACAACAATAGCTGGCAGAAGATTAGACTGTCACTAGAGGGGTGAAACCCAGTCTGTCATGCCCTGAAGTGCATGTGTTTGATTCTCTTTAGTGAAAATGTGATGGGCCCTGTGTTGCCAAAAATGAACATCTATCACATCATTGCCCCCCCCCCCGTTACTCTCACCTGGTCTGCTCTTGTTTTTTAATATGTCTTTGAATAGTAAGGTCTGGAAATGAAAGACAGGAGAGTTAAGTGCAAGAAGAAATGAAAAGAGAAAACTACTCAAGCCCCCCTCCTTTTCTCTCTCCCTCACCTCTTCCTCCCCAGCCCTCCCCTCTGGGGAATGTTTTGGGGCCCAGCTCATATTTTGTTTGCACAATGCATTCCTGCAGGCTCTTTATTTATGTCAATCTTCCTTTTGATCAGAGTCCGGTTACCACCGGTTACCCACTCGCTGCTCCTGTGAGTGAAGGAACCCACCTGTGATGCAGGACTTGTGTGTTTGTGTACGTGTGCGTCTTTGTGTGTGTGTCTGCTGGAGTCTGGGGCCTTCGTTCCAGGGCAGGTTTACCATCAATTAATATGGCTAAATGATTCCCTCACGTGGTAAAGTATTTATGTAAGGTGATCTGGTTGGTGGTGGAGCCCCGGACATCTGGCTGTGATCTGAATCACAGATGGTTCTACCTGCACGCAACTAGGTACACACACACACACACAGACACACACACTGCAGTGAGGTATGTTTTGTGTTTAAGTGGAGAGCCTGTGCATGTTCTCTGTATTTCGGGCACTACTGCTGCTGGTTAAAAAGAAAGGTTCAGCTTGATGCACGTACGCACTGCTGAGAGCAGAGGTCACGCATGCTTGCTCTCTAGGCTTGGTGAGCAGAACCACTTAAAAACAAAGGAAAAGCAAAAGAAGCATGCAAAATCAAAAACTAGAAGATCCATATTTTTCTAAACAACTACATCCAGCTGCTCATATTAGACTATAAATCTGCTGCGCAGGTCATGATAATAATAATTTTAATGATAGTGGAGAAAAGTTATGGTTTTCTAGTACAGAAAAGCTTTTTTTCTTCTTCTTATGCAAGCAAGTTTCTGCCTTGCTGTGTTTATCTAGCTATAAAGTCTTCCTCTGACAAATGACAAATGCTAAATGTATTTAAACAAAAGAGTTGTGCAATGTCTGTAGTTTCTGCGTGTTATTTTACAGTCTGACTTGAAATGTTCTTATCCCTCCTTCTTGTTTATTTTTGCTCTTTCACGTCCCGGCTCGCATAACACAACCCGTGTCACACTTACGTGCACATTCGTGTGCCGATAAAGAGTCTTATCTCGAATGGCATTTACTGTACATCGATCAGTAACCTTTCTATTCATGCCCAGATGGAAATAATCTCATAAATAGAACAATTAAGGTCTTGTAAATAGAACGACACAAGGAGCATGCTTTCACCTCTTACATTAAATGTTATGTTATTAGCGACATGGTAAAAATGGTAAAATGGCCTGTATTTATATAGCGCTTTACTAGTCCCTAAGGACCCCAAAGCGCTTTACATATCCAGTCATCCACCCATTCACACACACATTCACACACTGGTGATGGCAAGGTACATTGTAGCCACAGCCACCCTGGGGCGCACTGACAGAGGCGAGGCTGCCGAACACTGGCGCCACCGGGCCCTCTGACCACCACCAGACATACTTTATATTTGGTGATATATATGGACATAAATACTGCGATAAGTTTCTGTATATTTTCTCCTAAAAGTTGTGGTGAAGGTTAAATGTCAATAACAGCGACACAGACTGAACTTCGGGGGTTTGTTGATGCAAAAATGTTCCCTTCTAAAAACTTTAAGACCACCGAGAGCATCAGACATTACATACATTGATGGAGTAACAGTCAACCCCTAAAATGTCACAATTTTACACTTCAGCATAAGTTTTTTTTCACGTTACATTGAAAACGCTGCTCGTGGAAACCAGAAGAAGGATGTGGCCGTACCGCACAACTCCCAGGTGTGAAAGAGAGAGCTTCTACAAACATGGGCTGTTGGTGAAAAACTCTAGATGAATAAAGGTGAAAATACCTTTTCACCTTTATTCATCTAATTTTAATTTGCTCCCCCGTTTTCCCCTCATGGACGATCCTGTAAGTGTAAAAAATAAAAAGGAGGCTGTTCTTGGCTTGAAGAAAGATGAATGCCTGTGAATCTTTCCTTGAAAACAGCCCTCTCTTCTGCACTCTTCCTCATCTCCCCCTCCTCTCCATCCCTCCATCCTGAAAGAGCCCTCAAGAGATGTGTGTACCCTCTCGCCGCCTGTATCCAAATAATTAATCCAAAGCAATTACTCTCCTCCTTCATCTGTCCGTCGGCCCGCTAACAAAACATTTCGACACGTGTCCTCATCACTCCCCTTTAATTAAGGCAGAACTATTTATCACTCCCCTTTAATTATCCTAGCCTGTTTATCAGTCCGCCTTTAATGGAATAGGCACCAGAGAGATACTCGTACAAAACACACCCTGCTACGCTTTCCTCGCTTCTGCCAGTTTTGAACTCGAGAAGGGAAAGAAAAAAAATACCCAAAACAACAAAAAACAATTAGTCAAGGAAGGAAAGAAAACAGAGAATTAAAAAGAGAGAAAATCAGAGAGCTGAAGGAGATATAAGTTGTTGTTTTGCTTCCTCTCCTGGCAATCAGGGTGATGGCCACACTCACACACTCTGCTGTGCTTTTGTTCCCCTTGCAGAAAGCTTCCGCAGACTCCATGCAGTTCACACTGAGTTCAAACGCACACACACACACGCACGCACATACAAACGCACACACACAAACTGAGATCAAACACACCTCCACAATAGTTCTTTTGTGTTCAGTAACCATGGTTTCTGTCAGGTTTAATGCCTAGCAACATGTGTCACGGGGCAACCACTCACTGGGAAGGGGAGGGCGCCTGATACACTTCATAACGGCACAAGTGTTTGACCATGAAACAAATTTTACTGTGGCGGTGCTAGCTTAGCGGAGCAGAGTTTAAACGCGGAAGTAGAAGTTTTTGTTGTTTTTGTTGTTGTTGTTTGTTGTTTTTTCACTCTCAGCCTACACATAATGCATGATGTCAGCACGGTCTGACATCATGCATTATGACACATACATTGGTGTATGTGTGAACAGCACACACTGATCTCTATCACAACCACATCAAGGATGTTGTTTTGCCTGTCCTCGCGAGCCGTATATTAACAGAGTTGTCCATCAGCCTTTAAGCAGCTCAGACAGCGCAGAAACCCACAGCGGCTCCTGAATCACACCCAGATAGAGTGCTCCTCCCCTGGATCCAGAGCTCATAGGCCTGGCTGAGGCTGGCTCTGCCTGGGAGCAATTTGGTGAATGGAAATTGTAACCACACACGGACTGGGTCGCACACATACACACCAGGACAAACATACATGTACATATACACACACATAGACACACATGCAAACAAGCTGTTGGTAGGGTCAGAAGTCTAGGTGTCACACCCTGTCATTGCAGATTAAGTTATGCAAAGTGAGGTGGTCAGGCAGCCAACCCCCAGGGCTTAACAAGCAGGAAACACTAATTGGGTCGGCTTGCTGATTGCCATAATTGCTCCTGTGAGTGTGCGTGTATATGTGTGTATGTGTGCATGTGACTGACTGAGGGAGGAAGGTTGAACAACCTGCGAGGTGGCAGCTTTCAGCATGGACTGTTACCCTCTGAGGGGTAGAAGAAGAAAAGGAGGCTCTGAGGAAAGAGAAGGAAGGAGAAAAGCAGGGCTAAAAATGTAGGAGATTCACAATAAGCCTTAAAAACTAAAACATTAAAAGGTAATTTATTTAAAAAATGTGAACAACGTACGCCACAGGAGGCAAATGTGCATTTTTTAAATGCTTGATAATATAATATATGATGCGATCACAGCACTATGCGCATGGCTTTGTAGAAAAGCCCTTTGAATTCGCAGTATTTTGCAATTTGAGAGCTTGTTTTCAACCACACTGAGTGGTCAAAACGTGTGATTATAATTATTTTATCTCATAGTAACCAACAAAAGGAGAAAAATAATCAAGGGATGAATACAGACAGAACAAACTGTGGTATGTAATAAACTGCAAAAATACATTCTGAGAGTCGTTTTACCTGAAAACCTTAAAAGCCGATGCCTTTGAATAAAAACGATTAAGAGCTAGCTCAGAAACAATCACAATTTTGGTAATCACCCACATCCAGCTAGCATTTGTTTTCAACTTGTGTGTAAAAATGTTGAATAGACGGTCACATAATGATGTAAGGAGTGGGGAAATGAAGCAACAAAACAAAATCACAACAACAACAAAAAGAAATTCGTATTTCAGGTCACATTTCAAGAAAGTGCTGCGTTAGTTTGATCAATTTTAACAGCACTAAGTTCATGGATATTAGCACGAAACACTCTCACACTGTAAACCTTATGCTCTTTATAGTCCAGCAACATAAGATTTTTCCATTAAGAGTTATTGTAAATTATAAAATGCTGACTGTGAAATAATACTTTCTCTTTAGCTTTGAAATAAATAAAGGAATAAACAGACATAGAAACAATACCATAAAAGATACTGCAACGCAATGAGAACATCATTTCCCCCCTTATACCTTCTCTGTTACCCTTTCAGATATGTTCTTACCTTTTATTGTTCTGTAGAAAATGACAGGAATTGTGTCAAAAAAATGTTTCCCAGTCCTTCAAAATGTTTGGACACGGCACCATTATTATAGACATAGTGGGGGAAAAGCTGAATTTCTAATTGAAAAGCTTTGAAAAGAGAATGAGAAAAGCATCTCATGTACACTCATCGGTCTTCTCTAGGACTGAAGAAACACAATGCTTACATAAAAAACAAGAAATACCTAACATATATGTGAGGTGACTCTATTAACATAGTGATTAATTCAAGGCTGAAAAAAACATTCAGTAAATCGAGTGTTAAATAAGCTAAATTATGGCAAATTACAGCATAGAAACAGCTGGAAAAGCCACATATTTTTCTATTGAAATTCCACAAGTAATCAAACAGATGCTTCATGTCCTCATGGCACACTGTTTATTAGGAGTAAAATAACCCTTCAGTTCATTTATCATTGATTGTTATAGTAAAATGTTGCCAAACACTCCTTTAAAGCTTTATTCTCTGGTATTCCAAGTTGTGCCTTTGACCTAGAAAGAAGCTTCCCACTACTAGTATTCATCAGTATTACAGCATAAATAATCTCTATATTTTTCTTCTAACACATGTCACTGCATCTTCTTTGCAATTTCTTGCTTTTCTACTTCTTTCTCCCTTGCCTTTACCTTAATCTCTCTCTCTTATACACAGTCGCACACACACGGATGTCCCCTCCCGCACTGCCTGTGTCTAACTTCCTCACTTAAAGTGTTCTGGATAGTTCAACTTGTGAAGCTGAAGTAACCAGCACGCTCCACTAATTGCCTGCTTTCGTCAGCCCTACTCTGACATGCACACACACACGCATACGTGCACTTACACACTTCCTATGAGTTGCTAGCGCCCAGTGTGGCTAACAGCGCATAGCTACAAAGGCAGCGTTGGACCCCTTTACTCGGTTTGCCGGTTTCTGTGCAAGTGCTCCCAGCAAGCCTGCTGGATTTTAGGGTTTAGTATCCCACTGAGCGAGAATAATAAGTGTATGTTTCTAATCTGTGTGCATGGTTGTATGTGTGAAGGTGTGAGTGTGTGCGCATGTGTGTTTGTGTGCAACTGCAATGCTGGAGAATAATGAGTGTGTGTTGCTAATCTGGGCCCTAGGAGACTACCTCTCTTTGCTCCTCGAAGACTGTCTCAAATCAGTGGCCTCTCTCTCACTCCATCTCCTCTCACTCTCTGTATGTAGGCTAATTTAGCACTGGCTTTGATGCGTTTTCCTGCGGGCCTGCTTTTCTCATATCCAAATGCAGGGATTAGCTGGCTTTTATTCTCCAAAGCCCATCTCATCCTGTTCTCCCTTTTTCTGTCTGCTTGCAGTCTTCCCGACCCTCGGAAGCAGTGGCAGGGACTTAACAACCTGACAACAACTGCTTTGTTGTTGTGTTTTTGTGTATCGGTTGTTAGCTTAGGCACTTAGCCCTTTGTGGGCCTGGTATTTGCTTGTGCGTTCTGGGGATACATGTCAGTAGGGAGCAGAATGGAGAGGAGATTTACCAGGGATGACAGGAGAAAGAAAAGATGAGTTGAGGTGAGGAGAAACGAGTGTAGGAAATGAAAAAGGAGAGTAATTTAACAGCCACTATCTTGTTTTAAGATTCATTAGGAGGAATAATGGGAAATTATGTGGAACTAAGTTACGTCTCTGGGTGACATCATGAATCCCTTTGTAGGGAGCTTTGTGCGGGTATTTCTGCATGTTTGTGTGTGTGTGTGTGTGTCTGAAAGAGAGAGAGAGAAACGGAAAGAGATGGCAGGTCTCTTGGTGATATTCTAAATCCCTTTGTAGAGACAGGGACTGTCACTTCTGAGTGTGTGCGTGATGAAAGTGAGTGTTAAGCAGCAGACGCAGCCAGCATGCTCCCACAGCGACAACACACACACACACACACACACACACACACACACACACACTTAGATTGAGAAAAAGTCTCTTGATGATCTTTCAACAGATCTGCAGAAGTGGCTTAGGCAGCTAGGGCACCTCTGGGACTCTTCACAGACACACACATTATGTACCACACATAAATACACTCACCTTTCAAACGTATCCAGCACTCTGTCACACGGGTGGAGATTCATTTATATATGAGGATGACAGCGATGGGGATGAAGATCCCACTTTCAACAATCATCGTAAATACTGACATGTTAAGCACACCTCTAAATAGGAAATAGGAAATATATCACAATGGTCATATGAATTGTGCTGATTATATTTGATAGTTTGATCGGTTTTGATTTGATTGTACATTTCTGATAATGTGAGTTCCCATGGTCAAGAGTCTGAAAGAATGGACAAATTCAAAATAATTACATAAATACATAAAGTCGCTCCATCTCGCCCACCTGACTGTTAAATTACGTTTTGCATGCAACATCTAAACATTTAATAAAAAAAAACAAAACACACATAATTAGCAATTTTGGGAAACCATCAACTAGTCAGCTGACCTGTCATCTGAAGGAGTGGAGCAGTGTTGTGGGGGAGTTCCAGTGAAGTCAGTTTATCCAAAGAGGGGATTATGGATATCTGGCTTCAGGCATATGGACTGTTTACCTGAACAAAAAGCATACTGAAAAGTGATTGGTCAAAAGCACTCTGCATATCAATATGTATAATCTGTTTATAGAGATCATGTGACAATGAGCAGTCATAATGGTTGTATATGACAACATGCTGCAATTTTTAATCACACCCCCTGATGACAGTGCTTTTTTTTTAGGTGTTGGCGCAGGCAATGTTTGAGATGAGTGTCAAGAAGGAAGTCCGAAACAGGGTGCTAGTTTTCATTAATGTAACGTTAACCTGTGATGTTTCAAGGGAATAAGGGGTCAAGTGTTTAGAGCCATCAGCTATGAAGGTAGCCGACCTGTAAATCATGTTCACGGTCTTTGCATTTATGTAATGAACAATACTACTTATGCACTACTTATTCTTCTTAGTGTTTTCTTTTTGTATTCTCCTGTGCTCTTGTTAGATCTTGTTCCTTTTTTGGGGATTTTCATAATAGCTTATGGCCTTTTGAACAATGTGGCACGGAAGGCTGGGAAATTAGGAGGTACATCTGCGCAGGTTAATAGTGAGCAGTGGTATTTACCTTCATCCTTACATGAAAAAGCTCCCTGGTTCAAGAAGCCAGAGGTCACAAGCTAATGTAGTTCTAGTGCTGGAGTCAGGTCTGGGAAAATGGGAGTGTTGTGTCACAAAGACCATCCAGCTTGAAAAGTCTGTGCCAAAGCAGATTTCAGCAGGTTTCAACAGCTTACATATAAATAAGCTAATGTATTATAATAAATGATTACTAATCTGAAATGTAATTTATTTGTAATGTGCCAGATCATACTGGGAGACTAAAGATCCCGCCCTTCCATCCACGTTCAGATAAATCTGTATAAAGTCATCATCTCAGACTATTTTTAAACATCACTTACCCATTATCGCCCTTCTGCACTAGCATGCTGTCTCTTTCTCCCTGTTGTTGTTGTGTGCGTAGCCTCATGATTCTATGCTCTGTGTTGACGGTGATTGAGAGCGACCTTTGACCTCTCCAGCTCTATGGAATTCCATACATGGTATGTCTGTGACCCTCTAACCTCCAGCTGCGCTATGATTCTATTGGCTGAAAGGCTCCCTGTGCTGTGCAGCAAAGTGCCACCAGTCAGAATCCAGAGGTCAGAGGTCAAGACTTGTGGAAATGAGGCAATGAAGTATAGTCTGCCATTTACAGCAAAACCACAATACCGTCATTCTGTACTGACAGTGAGAAGAGCATGACAGACAGAGGAGAGAATTTAAGAGCAACAGAATGTAGAAGACTGTTTTTTGTGTGGTGAAACTAAATTGACATAACTGAGAGTTGTTGGCAAGCCTCTTTTTTTCTATGATCCAAACCAGGCTTGAGTTTAAATTGACGGTGCTGGTTTTCTGCAGCGTGCATCTTTTTAAAAAAATGTTTTGTTTACTGTAGAAATATCGCAATGAAACATCTTCAAGAAAGACACAAGCTGTTTAGCTGCATTATCTAAATATAAGGTGGTTTAGGTTACCATATTTAGTGGTAAACCCAAAAGTTCATTGAGTTCATTGTGAAAATTGGCAAGCTGTCACGAATATTTACAGCCAATAATGACGGACATGGGTTGAAGTTTTATCTAGTGGTGTAGCAGAGTAATTGGATTCATCTCAGAATAACTCCCGAGTTGAAATGTTTTCTTTGTGGACAGTGACCTGGGCTGCTGCTGTGGCTCCGAGGTTCACTGCTCTTTGTGGAAATAAAGAAACTGCACAAATTGACCACATCTGAAAGAATTTCCCGTAAGTGATGTGATCTTTTACCATGCAAAGCTCATCTTAACATATCAATGTTGCATTAAAATTAGATCTTACTAACCCATGTTGTTGTTTCTTGAAACATCTATTTCAGTAAATAAAACAGTGCATGCTCCATACAACTCCATGCTCATTTAACCTCCAAATGTACATCAAGTCCACAAAAGCTGTGACCTCTAAGTTTTGCCTTTGAGGTTATAGACACTTCAAAGATATAATAACTTGCGCACACAGCACAGCATCAGTGTCCAGATTGTCCAAAACTTTTTATGATTCCTCTGTAGTCAAAGTGTACATCAAGCACCCTCTCCCCCAACAACCCCACCCCAAGCCCCAAACTTCTTCCTTTGTCAGAATGAAATTGCCCTCCATCTCCCTGACGGAGGCACGTGGGGGTGGAGGTGAGGCTGTCAGTAGTGGCAGCACCTTGCTTTGGAGTAGCCTTGATCAAGGCCCTAGATTGGACGTGAACACGAAACGCTCGTCTCCTCAAACCGCTCGGCCTGTGACACTGTTACAGGACAGGTTGACAGACAACGCCTTCACCGTCTCTCTTCAAGGCCTTTGAATGTCCTTTAAAACAGGCAGGTGAGGCAAGTGGAGAAGAAAGAGAGAAGATTTTCCTCTTTTTGTGTTGAATCTGACATGTCAAAGAGTAAAGATTCTTCTAGATCTGGTCTTGGGACTTGGTTTTACTTCTTCTCTCTGTTCCTTTCATGTCCTCTTAAAAATAAGGAGTGATCTATCTATCTATCTATCTATCTATCTATCTATCTATTAGGGGTGCAATGATACACAAAATTCTCGGTTCGGTTCGATACTTTGGTGTCACGGTTCGATATTTGTCATTTTTTAATTAAAATTACAAATATATATTTTAACTCAAAAGTACAGTTTTTAAATTTAATGTTCCTGAAACAACAAAATAATAATAAAAAAATCTATCTGATCAAGAAATCACTCATCTTTGGAAAAGAGAGTTTGTTACAGAGAAATGGCTCTTTCCAAAATAAAAGCTATACTATACGCTTCTTCTGGGCTATATTCTCAGCAGCATATTAAAGATATCAGGTCCCCATAAGGAGAATCATGTGCTAATGGCTGTCTAAATGACTCCGGTAAAGTTTGTAGCATGCGTGCTTGTTGTTTTTGTCTGCTTCCACTTGTCTTTGCACTAGGATGATGTCGGTGTAAATGTGCAGTCATATTCATTGTGTTCCCACTAGTGTTGTCAGCGTTAATCTGAAATGACATTAACGCCACAACACGGCAAATCTCCGTTAACGAGCTACCCCCGATTGCTTCGTGCGTGGGGCTGGACGGCATCAACATGTTAGCGAGCAAACTGCGCTAACACAGTAGTTCCCACCCATGTAATTGAGCATTGCGTGGCACATTCAACATACTGTTTTACTTTTGTCCATGACGCGCTTACCTTCAGGGTCATACTTCACATGAAGACCAAAATAGTTCCAAAGTCCAGATCTGAATGAGGGTGGGGGAGGTTCAATTTGCCATGTTGCAACGAGCTTAGCTTCTGTCTTGCTAGCTTGCGCTGCGCTCAGTGGATCTGCACTCGACAGTGCAGCCTAGGTAGAGCAGTGTTGCCAACTCCTCAGTAAGGAAAATTGCTATTGGCTGTCCTAAAAGTCGCTAGAAGTCGCCAAATGACGTCATCGCCTAATTTGCATAATTGGTCATGCTAATGTAATTGTAACATACGCTGTTGGAGAGAGAAATAACATCGTGATAGAGACATAAGGTGAGTAAAAAACGTCCTAGATGCAGTTTGAATTTATTTAGAACTACAAATTAAATTTATTTTAGCAATTATTGTTTTTTAATGTCACAATTCCAACCCTGCTCCTTTATCCAGGCCTGGACCGGCAAAAGTGACCTGAAATTGGCACTCTGGTGGAGTTACTTTGTGTGTGAGAGTGTGTGTTTATAAGTAGTTTTAAACCTTGTGATCTACAAAACAGCATAACGGTAAAAGAAGAACTGACTGCGTTACAGTTAGTGCGGGAGCAGCGGCTTCGATCATGTGCGATTCATTTGCCGTTTGGACGCACAGGTGTGAACGTCTCCTGCCCTGATAGCAGCTGGGGGAGGACTATCCTCCGCCTGTGAGCGCTTTGGCACGGGTGCGGTGCCCAAGGCAGCACCGCTGCCTGTTGAGAGTAAGAGCGATATGCGTTTTCACGTCAAAAAGTCGTCATGAATAAGTCTCCAATAATACCAGAAAAAGTCACCAGATTTGTCGCTAGTCGCTTTTTAGAAAAAAAGGGGGGTCTGAAAACTCGCTAAATATAGCGACAAGGTCGCTAAGTTGGCAACACTGAGGCGGAGTAGTTGAACGCAGATCCACTGAGCTCTCAACACAGACAGCATCGTCAGAAGAAAAGTTGATAAAATTAATTAAAAATTTTGTATTGTTCGATACATATGCGTACCGAACCGAAAGCACTGTATTGAATGGTTCAATATGGATACGAGCATCGTTGCACCCCTACTATCTATCTATGTATCTATGTATCTATGTATCTATCTATCTATCTATCTATCTATCTATCTATCTATCTATCTATCTATCTATCTATCTATCTATCTTTGGTATATAAGTTACTCCTAAGCACTCTGGGCTCCACAGCATGCTGTTTTCTGTTGCTTGTGTTGGAGGGAGGCAGTTAGGTGGAGAGCTAGAAAGACAGAGGAAAAGGTCCAGAAAACAGCCCTAAAATAACTGTCATGCAAGTGGACAGGCAGTGATTAAGGATTTAACTGATCATCCTGCAGCTGACAGTGAACTAGCTATTATCTAGCAGGAATCAAACACAGCTCAAAGCCCTGGGAGGCTCTCTGCGCCTCTCAGCATCTCTCAGCTCCTCTCAGAGGCCTGGCCAACATGAAAGGAGACGTCAGGGTCTGGCAGCTGACAAGCCATGGATAGTGAGAGAGTGAGAGAGAGAGAGAGAGAGAGAGAGAGAGAGGAAGAGTAAAGTAATGAGATCTTTATTTTGGCCGTTACCCCTGGGACTGTTGATCTTTGTTGTGGTGATGTGCTGCGGATTACAAAGACCCGCTCTGTTTGTTTATGTGGGAATCCACTGCCTGTGTGTGTACGTGTGCGTACGAGTGTGTACATGTTGCACGTCACTCAAAATTAGTGAAGTAAAAGTCATTCATTAATCTTGCACCGCCTAAGAAATGACAGGAAACTAGATGCTACCAGATGAATAAAAGTAAGTCTTATTGAGATGGTGGTGAGAACATAATTACAGTCAGAGGGAAATCAGTGAATTGGTCTGTTTGTGTGAGTATGTGCGTCTGTGTTATGTTGGTGTGGTTACGCTGTTTGTATTCTTCCTCATCAAAGGCCTTTCCATTACACAAGAGACTTTACACTTGATCCTTCTGCTGATCTCCCTATTGAAGTATGTGCTTCTGTATGTGTGTGTGTACTATGCAGCACCATGCAATGCTTAAATCTTTGCACTCCAGTCGTTCGAGTTTGCATCTTGTAGTTGTTATACGTTGATTAATACCAGCACTGGTTTTCCTCCATTTGAGATAAAGCACTAGTAATTGGATAGAAGAGGCAGTGAAGATAAACCCACAGGATTTGCTGAAATCTGAACTATAATGTGAGGTAATAGGTAATAGGGAACTTTTTGATGAATTACTATCACAGTCTTCATGTACTTGTACTGTGATGTTTTCGTAGTATACTAAGTGCACTTTGTAGTGTATTCTCTTTTGTCCTGTTAAAATTTCGACAGGGGTGACGTTGTCTTAAATTGAACAGAGCGAGCTGTGCACTTAGCAGAAAATAAGACTGCCAGGCTAGCTGTAACCGTCTGTGAAATTTGGAAACTTGTTGAGCCTGTGGCCACACATGATTCTAAATGATTCTACAGTGAAGACAGCAATTTAATTTACAGCATAAACACCAAACAACTCATCAGTGGTTTAAAAAAAACATGCCCCTTCTACTTGTGGCTCAGTCACACCAGACTGAAAATAGGACAGTGACCTCTTTGTGACTAGGAAAAATTGGTAGTTACTTAATGATTGCATTCAGTGTTGGGAAGGTTACTTTTAAAATGTATTCCACTACAGATTACAGAATACATGCCCCAAAATGTATTTTGTAATGTATTCCGTTACGTTACTCAATGAGAGTAACGTATTCTGAATACTTTGGATTACTTAACATATTATCATGCTTTTTTACAACTACATAAATGTACTATTGCTGTGTGATTTTTTACTATTACTGAAGGCTATTCGCCATACTAATACCAACTAGATTTTTGAATCTTAATATAAAATGAGTAACAGTAGGGTGGACATTAGGTAAGGCTGCACTTTTTGCAGCGATCTCGTATAGAAAACTATTCCGCGCGTATATAAAACAACGGAACTTATTGTTTCAGAGGAAAACACGAACACAGTGTACAGTCGAGTCTTAATAGCTTACTTACAGCTGGGCTTGTCAGGCACTCTTTTTGGCTGCAGTGGTTGTTATTATATTTACATGCTTCCAGCTCCCATTTCCGGTCAGTGACAGCTCAGACACATAACGTGTATGGCAGTCCATTCTCCCTGCAGCACGGACTACACTGCCCATGAGGCTACATTCTTTAGGGTGATGCCTGTAACACTCTGCTATTGCCTTCATATTAAATCATTTTTTATAATATTTCTTCACATCATTATGAGACGTGAGACTGAGACACGGGCATTTGAGCCTCTTAATGCGTGTTTTGTTTGGGTTTCCACCGGTGTGGAATTACCGAAAATAGAGAGACCATAGCCCAACATATGAAACAGGAAAAGACCGCCATGTAATCCCTTTATTTCAGCAAAGTAACTGTATTCTGAATACCACCCTTTTAAATGGTAACTTTAACGGAATACAGTTACTCATATTTTGTATTTTAAATACGTAACGACGGTACATGTGATCCGTTACTCCCCAACACTGATCGCATTGGATCTATTTTTGTCGCTGGTTGAGGTTGATTTTAAGCGTGCAGATTGTGTATGTTACCTGGTTGGTTGTGCACCATTGTCTTTGAGGTTCTGTAGTTTATGGGAATTTTAATGGCAGATGTTTGATTTTTTATCAATTCATCACAGTTAATCTCAATATTACTGCTAAACGATCACCTTCTGACAGCAGACTGACGCCCTCTCATGGTTGTTTTATCGCAGCTTTGTCACTTTGACGGTCGTAACTGACCTCAACAGGTTGCAGACAAAATCAATGAAATCGGCAGTTCATTGCACACATAATAATAATAATGATAATTGTCATAATAATCATAATTTTGGTTGTGCTGCAGTCTCCAGCCAACGTATTCCTACGTGTGACTGTAGCATTAGTTATCTAAAAGAGATGCTGCCTTCAGTGCTGATGAGGGTTTACATTTTGTTAGTGCTCCTTCATAGCCAGATTTGAACCATTTTGGTAAAAAGTGGTGTACACCATTCCAGGTGACCTTTTGACCATTATAAGTATACCATCCAGTTAGTAGACATGCATACCTGTTAATTTAAATTTACCCACTCACTCAAACTAGCAAAAAACCAAACCAAATTCTACTCACTCAAACTGAGAAAAAAGCAGGCAGCAAAGGTCACCAGCACAAAACATAAAGTATCCCAAAGACCAGACCATCCTACACATTTTTTCTTTCATGGTTTCTTTCCTTAAGCTATAACAGGTTAGTTAAGAAGTGGAGATTTGTGTAAGAACTTAACTTTCAAGTGCATTGCAGTAAGTCTCCAAAAAGACTATTTATAGCTAATTTAAGGTTTAGCTAAAGCACTGGAGTTTGAGTATCTAAAATCTGCTCCATGTACCTGACTGATGACCTGCTGTCAAGGAAACGGTGTTCTGGTCAAGAAAAGATGTTATAAACAGAATCAACTCATGACCAGTGTTGGGACTAACGCGTTATTAAGTAACGTGTTACAGTAACTACGTTATTATTGTGGTAACGAGCACGGTAACTAGTTATTATGCCAAAA
>NW_024582440.1:1786630-1804606 GCF_018398535.1 Haplochromis burtoni
AGCAACACATTAACAAGAGAATTCTGAGTAAAACCAAAGTTACTTTCCCTAGTAACTAGTTACTCTGAAAGTAACGAGTAACTTGAAGTAACTGAGTTACTTTTGATAGAACTAACTAGTAATGTAACTAAGTTACTAATTTAAAGTAACTTACCCAACACTGCTCATGACACACTGTATGAAAAAAGAAAACACACAGAATAATTTTTTGTTTCTGGGAGCGGGGCTGGGGTATGGGTGGTGTTTCAGGTGTTCCAGGAGTGAATGGCAACGTTGCAATGGGCTTAGTGCACGACATCTTCTCAGCATGCTTTGCCTCATTGTGGCCAGTGCCATTTTTCTATACCAGTTTATTCTGTTGTTCACACAACAACAGCGCCACATTCCTGTGCAGCTGCTTTGAACTTGGCATTTCTAATTTCTCGGGGTCTTCAAGGACCATTGCATTTTCAGTGTTTTAGCTGCAAGAACACCAACACGCAAACACACACACACAGACATACGCCCATGTAACCACATAGCCATACACACAAGCTCACTTGCTCATGCAGAGATGAGTGCTGTGTTCCTTCCTCAGGTCCCTTCACACATTAGACCAACTCTAATAATAAAAGGGAGAGGAGTCAGAGTGGTTCCTTTGAGTGTTCAGTTAAGGGCAGGTGACCCACTTATCCATTCCTCAGGCTTTGTCTGGGCCTCTGGGTTAACCCACTTACCCACTCCCCAGGCTTCTGCCGGGCCCCGGAGTGAAGGCCGGCTCCTTTTCTCATCAAACAACTGCTCTTAATAAAGGCCAGAGGCTGGGGAGCCTGAAGCCCGTGGAGCCCTGTGTGCTCTCCCTCTCTCTCTCTCTCTCTCACACACACACACACACACACACACACACACACACACACACACACACACACACACACACACACAGTGCATCCAGAGGATCAGAACAAAACCCATTTACATGGTCCTCAATAGTTTTTTCGCTCTAACAGCAAATTTGTTCAAAACCTTTATCGTCGTTTGCTGTTCTGACACACGGAGCTTCAGAGTTTCTGCTTGTGCATGTTTTCTGTAAGGGTTTATCTGTGTTTGTGTGTGTGTGTGTGTATTTCTCCTTCTGCGCGTCTGTATCTGTGTGCATATCAGCTTAGAGATCTCTCTCTGTCTCCTTCACCACCAAACTGCATTTGCATTTTAATTATGTCAATGTTTGTTCAAAAGCATGACAGGCACTCAGACATGACAAAATGGAAATAAGGGACTTAAACTGGGGAATTACAGCCCATTCGCTCATGTTTTGTGCGACACTAACATGATGTCGATCCCTGTGTGCCGCATGTGAAACCCTTCTTTTTCACGCCTCTTAATCCTGCTGTTGGGGTTACTGAGAAGGCTCACTCAGGGGAACCTGAACAAAACAGATACACAGGGAGGGATCTATTATCTATTCTCTATTAGTATTGTTTAGTATTCTTTTCTTTCTTTACAGTCTATACTTTACTTTCTTGTGGTTCTTCAAAAGTGAATGTGGGCTCCTGTTAAGTTCAGGCTTTTTTCTTGATTTTTTTCACCCATGCAATGGAGTCAGGACATGGCTGGCATATAGTTTAGCACAAGGGCGTTAAACACAAGCTTGAGTGTGATAATAGGCCAATAGAAGACTCCAATATGGCTCATTGGATGACTTTGGAAAATACGAACAATATAAATTTTGGACTTTTACAGTTTTACAGCTTTTCCTACTGTTAAAGACCTCCTACATGGCCATTTATAATACACCAAAGTAAATAAATTATAGATTTCTATAATTTTGCACATTTACTTCTCACAAGTTCAGCCCAAAGAGTCTGCTGACAGATTTCTTTCATTTACTACAGCAGCATTTCTGTATCATGTCATACATATTGTTGAAACTGCACTCCTTTGTCCTATATTAAGATATCTCATTGATTAAATGTGCAGTTAAACTTCTTTACACTGACTGGTTCTATCTAATTAAAAAGTTTAGTTCTCTACTTAAAACAACTTTTCTTTAAACTATTTGATTGTTGAATTTTGTGGCTTGAAACCAAGACATGAGAGTGACCTGACAATCTTGATGAATCTATAAATAACGCTCAATAGCAAAAGTTAAAAAAAAGAACGAAAAAGTTTTTGAGAAAAACAGTTCATAAGTGGTCTGAAAAAATGTGTTTATGCATTTATACAGGGTGGGCCATTTATATGGATACACCGTAATAACATGGGAATGGTTGGTGATATTAAAGTCCTGTTTGTGGCACATTAGTATATGTGAGGGGGCAAACTCCTCAAGATGGGTGGTGACCATGGTGGCCATTTAGAAGTCGGCCATCTTGGATACAACTTTGTTTTTTCAATAGGAAGAGGGCCATGTGACACATCAAACTTATTGGTAATGTCACAAGAAAAACAATGGTGTGCTTGGTTTCAACGTAACTTTATTCTTTCATGAGTTATTTACAAGTTTCTGACCACTTATAAAATGTGTTCAATGTGCTGCCCATTGTGTTGGATTGTCAATGCAACCCTCTTCTCCCACTCTTCACACACTGATAGCAACACCGCAGGAGAAATGCCAGCACAGGCATCCAGTATCCGTAGTTTCAGGTGCTGCACATCTCGTATCTTCACACCATAGACAATTGCCTTCAGATGACCCCAAAGATAAAAGTCTAAGGGGGTCAGATCGGGAGACCTTGGGGGCCATTCAACTGGCCCACGACGACCAATCCACTTTCCAGGAAACTGTTCATCTAGGAATGCTCGGACCTGGCACCCATAATGTGGTGGTGCACCATCTTGCTGGAAAAACTCAGGGAACGTGCCAGCTTCAGTGCATAAAGAGGGAAACACATCATCATGTAGCAATTTCAAATATCCAGTGGCCTTGAGGTTTCCATTGATGAAGAATGGACCCACTATCGTTGTACCCCATATACCACACCAAACCATCACTTTTGTTGTTCCAACAGTCTTGGAGGGATCCATCCAATGTGGGTTAGTGTCAGACCAATAGCGGTGGTTTTGTTTGTTAACTTCACCATTCACATAAAAGTTTGCCTCATCACTGAACAAAATCTTCTGCGTGAACTGAGGGTCCTGTTCCAATTTTTGTTTTGCCCATTCTGCAAATTCTGTGCGCCGATCTGGGTCATCCTCGTTGAGATGCTGCAGTAGCTGGAGTTTGTAAGGGTGCCATTTGTGAGTAGCTAATATCCACCGAAGGGATGTTCGACTAATGCCACTCTCCAGTGACATGCGGCGAGTGCTACGCTGTGGGCTCTTGCTGAATGAAGCTAGGACAGCCACTGATGTTTCTTCATTAGTGACAGTTTTCTTGCGTCCACATTTTGGCAAATCCAACACTGAACCAGTTTCACGAAACTTAGCAAGCAGTTTGCTAACTGTAGCATGGGAGATGGGTGGTCTCGTAGGGTGTCTTGCATTGAAATCTGCTGCAATGACCCGGTTACTGCGTTCACCAGATATCAACACAATTTCGATCCGCTCCTCACGTGTTAACCTCTTCGACATGTCAATGGCTGTGAACAAAGAGAAACTTGTAAATAACTCATGAAAGAATAAAGTTACGTTGAAACCAAGCACACCATTGTTTTTCTTGTGACATTACCAATAAGTTTGATGTGTCACATGGCCCTCTTCCTATTGAAAAAACAAAAGTTGTATCCAAGATGGCCGACTTCTAAATGGCCACCATGGTCACCACCCATCTTGAGGAGTTTGCCCCCTCACATATACTAATGTGCCACAAACAGGACTTTAATATCACCAACCATTCCCATGTTATTACAGTGTATCCATATAAATGGCCCACCCTGTATTATGACTGAGTTACACTACTGTAGAAATAGAAAATGTTAAAAAATGTAAAAAAAAAAAAAAAGTAGTACTAGGGCTATCTTGTGACTAGGAAAAATCAAATGCTAAAAGTGGTTGTTGGGACTGACAGAGGTTGAAGGTATGACAACTTTTTATCGCAAAGCGACTACACGGGTTGCCTGGTGGGACGCATGTATGTACACAGCAACAGGTTGGCAACATATGGCTACATATTTGCTATTTTTGATGTGCTGGCAGGGCCAGATTACCAATTACAATTCCCAATTTGACCTTACTGAACTGTAAAAGAATATCTGACTCCTTATTATCATTGTACTGCCGACTTGAAGCACTAAAGTTGCTTTAATGGTCAGCTGACCACTAGTGTCTGCAGACCTGGCCCCCATATTCGAGGCAGTCATTTCAATGTCAACAAGATCGCATGTTCAATCCATGTGTTCTTAATAATTTCTATAGTGCTGCAATCTCCAGCCATTGTTTTCCCAAGTGTCTCTCTAGAATGATCTAATAGCAGTAAATTCCCACAGTCACTGACCTTGTACTCAAACAGAGCATCTCTTACGATATATAACATTGACAAGCAGCCCCCCACACTGGATAAATACCAAAACAAGAGAGTACACAAAGTGTCCCTGAACTCCTGACACATAATCCTCCTTACATTTTATAACTGCCTGTTTTTCCTCCCTCCTCCTTCTCTTCCCTTCCACCAGTGAGTGGCAGGGCCAGGATGGCGCTTCTGTTGTGTCTAATAAATGCTGTTGTATTGAGCCCAAAGGGAAACCCTACTCTCCTCTCCCAGCCATTACTGTCTAATGGCCAGATGATGGGAGAGACACACACAGAGCCTGTCACAGACAAGCTGATCTACTGCCTCGCTATGTGTGTGTACAGGCATTTGTGTGTGTGAGTGTGTGCGTGGTGCATGTGTCATATAGAGGTTGATATACCACCTTGGCCCCTGGGCAGAAGGAGGGGGAGGGGGTAACAGTAGTAACTCACTCGCAACCTGATCAAGTAGTGATCAATCTTCTGAAGCCATCCTGTTTCCTGACACGCACGCACGCACGCACACACACGTGTGAACTCGCAGACACAGCTCCACCCTCTCACTCCTGCCCACTAAACCCTTTGGGCGACAATGAAAAGGATACGCACATCACTTAAACTGTCCCCTATGAATGTGCTACATTAAAGGAGCACTGTTATGCTTCTAAAACACCAGGGGTAGCTCAGAAGTTTTGAAGCAGAGGGACAAAACTCACTGTCTAATTTAAGTTGTCCTTTTATTTTTATTTTTATTCCTATTTATTCTATTTATCCCCTTCGTATATTTTATTTATATTTGTCTCTGTATTTATATATGTGTGTGTATGTGTGTGTGTGTATATATATATATATAATATTCTGTAACTCTGTAACTTCTGCCGGTGCTGTGCTTTTTGGAAATCGAATTTCCCAGAGGAACCCACCCGAGGGATTAATAAAGTTCTATCTTATCTCTTATCTTATCTTAATTTATTTGGATTTTTAAAAAACATGTTGATGTTGTAAATTTATACCATTTTAACAGTTATGGAAATAGCCTTGCTTCTCATTACAAGCACTGGGCACACTTTCAACATTGTAATCACTGAATAGAGTCTGTAATGTATTTTCAGTTACTGAAGGCTGGTAATATTCTGTCTGGTGCTCAGGTGGTTTAAAGATCTCAATCTTTGCTCATGGCTATATTTTGGAGGGAATGTATCGATGTTATTCTGTACTCCAATAATGCTCAAGGACAAACAATTTGAGATGTTTTAACCAGGTCCATTCTTTGTCAACAGTTATCTCGAATCATGAAAAATCTTTTTGAATAATGCTGCAGAGAAGTTGTTGGTATGCACTGATTATTTGCGCTCGTGACAAGATAATAGCAACCTCTTTTAATTAGGGGTTATTTGTGCCCGCTTGAATATGTTATTATGTGCCGAACTGAGTTTTGGTGAGAAAAACTGTTTAAACTTTTCAAGCATGCAACCTGTATTCAGTATTTGATCTTGTTGTCTTGCTGAATGCTAAAGTGTCCTTAATGAATTCCAGACTTGGAACTCAGACTTCTTTTGTATTGGGAGCACAGTGGATGTCGATTAAAAAAAAACAAAAACGTTTTTTATTCATTTGTATATTCCTGCAAAGCACATGCATAGGAAAGCGCACACACCCACACACACTCGTGTACACATGCAAACTGCCGCGCACACACCTTCACAAACACTAGAAGAAATACGAGGACTGGACAGTGCAAGGACACCAAACCACTTCAACTACAATCAGACCAACCTTAAGAGGAACTAGTTCTTTCTCCTCATCCAAGCTTAAAAATAATTTGAATACCTATATAAGGTAATAACATTTGCTTGCTACGAATGGGAAAAAAAAATTATAAATACCCAAACAGTTTTGATGTCATTCGTTTAAAACCTTGTCTCTAAAGGTAAACATAGAAACGGCTTCTTTTTGAATGTAACTGTGACTTAATTTACAGCACCAGTTAAAGCTGCTTAAACTAACCCCTCAAAGAAGCCAGTCGTGCAGCCCGACAAAGGACTTGCTGCTTTCAGTGACCGTGATAAAGTCACCATAATAAAATCTCGGCATGTCCGTTAACCACTGATAAAAATGTTTTTCAACATTTTGAGAACCCCCCCCCCCCCCCCCCCCCCCCCCACACACACACAAATTTTTTTTTTCAAATTTCTATATTATTAAGGAGATAACAACCACTTGCTACTGCTGAAATAATATTAATCATAGACGCAGGAGCACACCACATGGTTGGATAATGTGACACTGACATATATTTTTCTTCTGAATCTGCCAACCCTCAGTTCTATGATTCCTTGTGGTTTAATACAAGTTAATTAAATAGAAACAGAATGAACTGATTTGCAAATGTCATAAACCTCTATGTTATTCACAATAGAACATAGAGAACATATTTGATGTTTAAACAGAGACGTTTTATGATTTCATGAAAAATATGCTGCCTGTGGAATGTAGTGGCCAGTGAAAGTCAAGGATACATGTAGTTACATAAATAAAGGAAAGAAACCCTGACATGACAGTTCATTATTCATTTGCAGTATATGGATAACAGGGTTGCACTGGCAGGAGTGACACATTCAGTCATTCAGTTTTTGAAAGTATTTGCTTGTATGGAAGTTTGTAAGTTAGAATGAATGTCTGACCATTTGTCCCATATGTCTAAACATTTACACTTATTTATACTCATTTATACTTTTATTCAAACTGTAAGGGACTGTGTAACTATGTTTTGAAAAGTGCTATACAAATCAAATGATCATTTTTATGAATCTAGTCAGAAAAAATGGGAAAAATACAAAACATATCAATTAGGAGGCTTATAGGCTAAAAAGACTTTAGGAACAGGGTTGTTCATATGTTGTAGGACACAACATGCACTGCCAAACTACTGGTCTTTAAAATATGCTGATGTTAAATAAATTGGTTTAACACTTAAACCAGTTTTCTTCTATATTTACTTCTATATAAAAATGTGCTCTATCTTCTCTAGATACTATTCTGCAAACTGGTTCCCAGGTTCCCAGTTCAACCCTAAAAAATCCTGATCAATGATTTCCAATACGTTATACGGCAAAGCTTACTCAGGATGTTTGTGCCTAGCTAGCCATCATGTTTATATGCTGGTTGCTGTCCATGGAAGCTGACATTATGCTATGTCTTTTTCTGAGTTTCTGAGCTGTTACTGAAACTCATATTTCCATTAAAAACTGCCGTGCCAGAGCTTGATTGTGCATGTAGCACAGTGTCTGTGGTGTCCTTTAGGAGGATGTTCACTGCATCTCTGATTAGTGCTACTGTTGCTCATTTTATAAATCCTGATTAGTGCTACAACTGTGTTTGATTTCTGATTTGGTTTCTGTTGGTCAATGATCTTCTTGTATTATTACATCCATATTACAGACATGTAGATAGAGCCAGCCTATGAGTTCAAAGTCACGGTCACTTTGGTGTCATTGAAAGGTCATGAGCTGGGTTCATGTGATTAGGTTAATTGTAAATCACAAATGTAATCAGCATTTTGGCATTGGCATTCTACACTGAAGCCTGTTTTTTCAATATAATCTATTTAAGTCCTAGTTTTGATTGTTCATAAGAGGAAATACTTAAGTAATGAATTTATACCTGCTAGCAAATATTGATCTGTAGTACAATTTTTAATCATTTACATTTGAGTGATATCGCATAGGGGAGTACTTAATCTGTTGTTGCTAGAGACAGACTTACTGAAGAGAGACACCCTGCATGTCATCTTTACATTAACTAATGTTTCATCATTTTCAGGTATCCAGGTATTTCTTAAGAAAATGGGCTGAGACACAATTCCAAACAAATACTTACATCTGACCTGGGTGATGCAAGCAAACTGATGAAGGCACCTGGTCCACAGCAATCTTTTTTATTCATCTGTTTGCCTTTAAATGCTGGTTATATATGTTGTTAGCACTAGCTAGCAGCAGTGCTTACAGCCTATGCTAGTAACCTTGTAACCTTTGGCTGGAACTATATTTTGTCCTCCAGAAGGAGTACTCCAGTACTGCCATATATAGTGGAGTACATATCTCCACATATGGCAGGCCAACATTTTTCCATGGCAGATACGCCTCACTATCTGCTAGCTTCTTCACTAGATGCTGGTGAGTGACATTTTCTTGATATATCTGCAATATCTATTGTTTACTGAATGTCCAGTGTAGCTGTGCTGCTCTCACCTTGATGCGGCAACTCTGGTAAAGATTTAGGGACTCTAGTTGAGTAGCTTATGGTAAGTACGTACAGCCATCCACAACTCAGTTTAATTTATTTTCTCTGTGTGCTTTTTTGTCTGCCTGGCCAAGTGTTTTATGCCTCCTTTAGCGGCACAGGACAGTATGTACCTTGCCCAAACAAGTAAATCAGATTGCTTGCCAAAGTCACACATGTGACTTTGTTGGTTCGATATCTGCACATGCACACAATGGCTATTTCATGCCATCTCTGGGGGTCATCTAGAATTCATAGAACCTTAGTTACGTTTGTAACTCTCATCTACAGGATTTCATATTTGTTTTTTTTGTTTTGTGTGTGTGTGTGTGTGTGTGTTTTAACCTTAAGGACATTTCATGTGCCCTTGGGGCATATGAGATTGCAGGTGCACTAAACAGGTACTTCTTTCACTTTTATGTTGGGTCATTCCCATAAGTTCTCATATGCAATTATTAATAATAATAACTTTATTTATATAGCACTGTTCAAAACACAGAGTTACAAAGTGTTAGTTACTTTGCCTAGAGTACCCATTCAAGGACATGTCCTCATGTTTTCAAACCTTTTCAGTTTAACAGTTATTGAGATGACTGTGTTCGTGGTGATACACTAAGATGTGTCCATGTCTTGGTCTATAGAGAATTTGGGGGGTTTGTGGTTGCAATTTTGTCCTGGTGTCAGTGTAAATTGTAATATCACATAAATAAGTGCCTTTCTAAACCTTGTGTAGAGACAGAAAAATACAATCAATGAATAAATAATTTTCATTAAAATCCTTGTAAGTTTTGTTGTATGTGGGAAATTTAGTTTTTAAACAAATCTGAAAAAATGTGTCCAAAAACTCACACATATTTACATATTCAACTCTCCTCACTGGCGATACTTGTGAGTATTGCAGATTGCAAAGAGGACATGAGTAACTGTTTAGGGTCAGATGATCATGTGCATTTCATCCTGTCTGGACAGTTTTATTCTGTAAAGCTCTCTTCTTACAAGAAGATTATGTGGATCAGACAATAACTGACAGATGTTCGTTTTCTTCCTCCCTCTCCCTACTCTGATGTGATAATTGCTGTAAACAAGGTTTCACGACTGTATTATTTGGCATTTTATGTTGTACAAATAAAATGATCGATCATCAGCTTGAAGACAGTAAATTGAATGTAGAGTAAAGAAAATGTGTCTATTTAGGGAATATCAGATTGTAAATGCAGTAGGCATTATGTGTCCTTAAATGTGTCCTTGTATGGTGAAAAGGGGGAATGAAAGAAGGAGAATGGCACTTTTAATTGATTTTACTGTGATTTGTGTACAGAGTTTGTGTCTGCTGCTTTTTTGTATGTGTGTATCTTGGTTTAGTTCTGTGGATGTGTGGTAAGTTTGGGCCATGGGCAATAGCTATTCCAGTGAATTAAAAGCCACTTTTCTTTTTAGGTCAGTGAAAAATCTATCAATACCAGTGTAACAGCAATGCTTTTGGATGTTTTGAGTGGTTGTGGTTTTCCTGTCTGTGTATCAACTGTGAATTCCTCTTGGTAGCATTGATGCAGAGCTTTTCTTTTGGGCATGAATTGGACAAGGATGTAGTCTTCGTGAATGCCGCTTTCATGAATTACAAATATATTTTTTTCCACTAGGAAAATACGATTTGACTCAACAACATCAGTCGTCAAAGCTAGTTGTAGCTCTGTGGATAATAAACTGTTAGACAAACATTTGGAGGTGGAACTAAATCCTCAAATAGAAGGAGTTGCACAGCAAACTAACTGTCAGTACATTTATTTCCCTGACTTCTGCATTTGTTTGACCATTGACAGCTTGGTAACATATTCAAGTTTGGTATAATCGTTCAAAACGTTTTCTGAATGTTGTTCAGCAGCTAGCGCTCACAGGCCCATTTACTGTTCTTTTTTTATTGGCTCAAATTCATTTTGAGCATAGCAAAATTTCAAAAGTCTAGGCAGCATGTCTCTGTTATAGGACATCCCTGTCTTTACACATGAATATACATAAACTCTGAGGGCAAAGAACACAGACCATAGGGCAGGACAGGCATCGGTCACAACCAGCCAGTGTTGGTCAAGTTACTTGAAAAAGTAATTAGTTACTAATTACTTCTCCAAGAAAGTAATCCCATTACTTTACTGATTACTTTACTGGTTACTTATTTTTAAAAGTAATTAGTTACTTTATTACTTAGATACTTTTAAAAAACATGACACAACCTGAATACGCTGTAAAGCAATAGGGCTTTCAGCCCAATTCTATTTTTTCTGCATAATCCATGATACAAAGTTGAATCAAGTGAAAAAGTATTTCTAAAACTTGTTTTATTAGTTTTAATCCTTTAACTTAATGCACATTGCAACAAGCAAAAATTTAATTATTTGCAGCAGTCTTTGATGCAAGTAAAACAGCGAAAAAATAAATAAAATCAAAGGCTCAGCGGCACTAAGTCCTGTTGCTCTTATGTCTATTTTCACCTGATCAGCAGGCGGAGGTTTGCCCGGTGCTGCAGCAATCACGTCCGGGGGGGGGGGTGTTCTGGGAGTTTCTCTGTGAATTTCACATTCCCATGGAGGCATGCTAGGTGCTTGCTCAGATTTGAAGTTAAATTTTTCGCTGTGGAAAGAAGTTTTCTTCCCATGCATAGTGTGCAGAGGATGCTAATGTTTTTGTCTTTTTACGCTGCTTGGTCGTACTCTCTCCTGCACTCCATATTATCATTGTTGATCTACACATGTCTGCTGCTGCCACGGATGATGCACGCTCGTACGTCATCAAAAACAAAATCACTGTTTAGTAACGCAGTAACGCAGCGTGCTTACTGGAAAGTAACAGTAATCTAATTACTTTTTTGCAATTGTACTCCCTTACTTTACTCGTTACTTGAAAAAAGTAATGAGATTACGCGTTACTGCCCATCTCTGCAAGCAACATGACATGAAATCAGACTAAGGCTAAGTAGCTTGCTGCTGCAGCAACTATGATGCTAATGCAAAAACTATGTCTAATTATAGTTATATGTTCTTTTTTCTTAGTATTAATTTTCAGGTCGTATTTTTTCAGTTCTTTTTTGTTTTTCTCTTTATTCTTTTAAAATATTTACATTTAATATTTATTAATTTAAGTGTTTTAGTTTGTTTTTATAATTAATGTGTTGTGGGTGATATTTCTAAGAGGCAACACTATGAAAATCAGATGTCAACAGTCCAATGATGACAATAAGAGATATAACCTTAAAATAAGGACATTTCATCCATACTGAAATTTCAGTATGATAAAAACAGGTATTCATTTCTGCTCATCTTCTCTGCTGCTCTGGTCCTCAATGTTGTCCACCAAATTGTTTGGAACAACAGGATTGTCTGTTTTAATTGCAGTTCGTAGTAGTTAACATATGAGAATCTAACATATGAGAAGGTTCTCAAGCTTTCATTTGCTCTACGGTTGAGCAGCATAGCTAGCTGTATTGGTTGCTTCTGCATTTGTCTTAGGTGCTCTTGAAAAACTTATCATGTAATTTTTTCGCTTGCTGCTAAAAGTTGACACAAATTTTCCCAAACTATCAACACAATCATCAAAACATTTTATTTTCTGTACTTTTGTTCAATTTCATAACAGATACCTCAGGGTGGCATTGCAGCTTCCGGGCTTAAATCTTGTAGATGCTGTAGCTACTGCTTAGCACTGTCCCTGCAGATGTTTGAGTATACTTGGCAATAAGCATTTACATGTCTGTGTATATGTGGTATTTGAATGTCTGTGTGTTGGTAACAGAAGATGAAAGGTGTGTGTGTTGAGCCCTGCTGTCAGTCCCTGCCATGTTTTACAGCCTGTCCGCTCTGCACAGTGATTAGAGCTGTCGACTCTGATGTGATGACACGGGCTGAAACCACAGCAGGGGGGTGAGAGAGGGAGAGAGAGGTAGACAGTGAGAGGCAGTTTGGGTGTCAGATAAAGATCAGAGGGAAAGTTTGAGAGAGGAGGTTTAAGAGAGAGAGTTGACCTTGACAATAGCTGCAGCAACAGCTCATAAAAGTGCGAACTGGCACTAAGCTGTGGCTACAAGCCTGATAGTTCAGCATGCAGGTCCCCACCTGCCACTGCCGAGTGCCTGGGCCACCCATTGCTCACGAAAAGTGAGCACTCAGAAAAGCATCGCATTTCAAGGTGACAAGCAAAACTGATAACATAGGTGCACCTATGTAACGGGCATTAGCCTTTTAAAAGAGAGGACATTTTTTAAGTGCATAAACTTGTGCATTAGTGCCTATAGGAAGGCCAATGTAGTTGTTGGCATTACTGCTCATATGTGGTCTTCACAAGCACTCCCCTCTCTTTCACCTTTAGGATGTCCTATTTCCATATGTTCTTAATTGAGCCAGAAGGAGGGGGTGGGAGGTGTGGGGGTACTCAGGCCCATTTAGGGTTTAACGTCTGCTCCTGCTCTAATAGTACATAAATAAACACCGTTGTGGAGTGCACAGCTCCTATAGACACACACGCTCGCACGCAGGCTCACAAGACTTACCTTCTGGTTGCATGTCCAGCTAATACGGCAGAAAATGGCTTGCTCCCCTGTCCCCCCCCCCCCCCCAAATTCACCGGTGCTGTTATTACTGGAGCCTAATAAGGCCCAGATGCCTAATATTAGACGTAATCTGTCAGGATAGTTTTGTTTATGTAATTTAATTTTTCCAGGCAGTTGTTTCCAATTAGGTTGTTTGAAAATTTTAATTGAATTAAATGGGAGATATCTACATGGCAAAAAAATAAAAAATCAGGGCAAGGGCCAGGGTAGACATGTGGAAACAATGCTTTTTTGGCTTGTGTGTGTGTGTGTGTGCGTGTGTCTATGTGTATGTGAGCACGGGTGCCATGATACACACCTATCATTACAGCTTTCCCATTATTGTCAAGCCTCTCAAAAGTGAGGGCTGCAGCGTCTGTGGTAATTATGACGTTATGAGGTGGCAATTACATTGAAATGTGTTTGACTGTCAAACGCCCACTACAATGACATGTCAGCCTGCTGAGATGGGCATAAAATGGTTGAAATAGAGAGAATGAAAGAAATAATGTTGAGTGACTGCTTGGCTAAGAAAGTGACACAGAAAAAAAATTGAGGCACGAAATAAAGAGCCTTGCATTGTACAAGGTACCATTTAATAAGCTCTGGTTATGACAGCCTAAAATAAAGCCTACTTGTAACTTGCAGTGTGTAACTTTGTGTTGAAATTTCACAGTTCAGTGAGGTTTTTTGTTTTTTTTATTAAAGCACAATAAAACTACATTATGGTTATATTCTATAGCTGAAAATTTACCACCATTCTCTGTGAATATGGAATTGTGATAATTTTACAAGAAAAATGGAAAACAAAAATCTTGACCTGACCCTAATTTGATATCTACTCTATACACAGGATTGAGTAATGATCCTTTATAACCACGAGGGGCAGTCATGAGCAGAAATATGTGACTACCCATTCCCTCAGCTCAGGCCTCGGGCCTGCTGTAGAGCCAGTAGAGTCAGTGTAGTAGAGTGGTGTGTTGGTGAATGCACCTTCCCATTCAATGTACTAAAAATGTGATGTTATAGCTCAGTGGCAGAAGTGGGGGTAGGTAGTTGGTGATGAGACAGCGAGGAGTCGGCTGTGCGGTTTACATCTCAAATGCCCTGAAGAAGGCATAGTTGAGCAATTGTATGAGTGAATTCCACAGAAAAAAAAAATAGAAAGACAAGCATCCTTTCAGCAGTCAAAGCAGTGTTGCGTGACTGGTGTTTTATAAACACACACACACATACACACACTGAAACAGAATTGTGCTCCGATGTGTTTTCTCTCACTGGTAACTGTAGTATGGATGATTTAACACTTAACTGCAATCAGTGTTAAAGCGTTCCACAAGGCTCACTCAGACATAGCTGCTGTGCATATGTGTGTGTGTGACTCTCCCAGCCATAACACACTCCTGGGCTGTTTAGAGAGGCTGGCTACAATGCGGAGGACAGATGTGGAAAACCCCTGGCTCTCCAGACAAGGGCCTCCTTCATCCCTCCTTCTCCTGTCCTTCTCTAAGACGGAGGGATGGAGTTACTGAACTAACTTCCTGGATTACATCAAACACCCTTCTGGAAGCAGGGCAGCCGAACCTCCCTCCTCCTCGCTTGCGCTCTCTATCACTTTGTGTCTCTCTCTTTCTTCCCATGGCTTCCTCTGCAGCGAGTGTATCTCTCCATCTTTCCATCCAGACACATGCACAAACAAAGCAACGTCCAGCTTTTCCTACTCTACAAACAAAAAAGGCCCATATGGCCTTTTTCAACCCCCGCTATGCGAGTATGTAAGTGTGTCTACGAGCACTTCAGGAAAATACTTACTCATTATGACATCATCACGAACTGGATGAGAGCAGTAAGATTATACAACTGCCCGATGAAGACGCACATTAGAAGCATGCCCGAAAATATACACGTAGAAAAGTTTTATGGTACTATTAGAAGAACAACTTTGCAGTTTGACAAGGGATCGTGTAGTTGAATGAGCTGAAGCATTAAGCAGCAGGTGTTTGTGCTGTGTAGAAGGCATGGCCAAGGCAGCGAGCTGCAGAGGGCAGTCAGTAGCCACTGAGCCACAGAACAAGTTGGGGATTGGGATTGGCTGTTATCTGCCCAGTCGTCTGCAGCTGTATTTACAGCCTTTGTTTGTTGTTCCCTAAGCAGTCGGAGATATGCTTATGTGTGTGTGTGGGTGTGTGTGTTTAAGTGTGTGTTTGCTGTTCCCTGTGCGGCCCAGGGAGGACTGGGAATTTTCTGTGTCAGTGCGTCGGAGGATTTTGGCTGGAGCTTTGTTGATCCTGTCTTTGTTGATCCCGTGTTGTTGTAGCAAGGGGGGCAAGAAGATTGAAGCATTAGCCATGGCAGCCAGGACTTAACCCTCTCCCTGCCTCTTCTCTGCCTTTACTCCACCCGTGTGACTGGCCACTGGGCAGGGCCTGACACCCTCTCTGACCTATCCCAAGTACTTACTAACTCCCGCATACAAGCGGTGCGAAAATGCTCTTGGTTCCCCTCTTGGTTTTGTGTCATGCTCTCTGAAGCGAGCCAACTTTCAATTATTGTCCCTCCGGTTCACCCAGGCACCAGTGGCCAGAGGTGTGTGATGCTGAATGTGTGTGTTAACGCAGAGTTTGTTTGTGGCTGGGAGCCAAGTGATCCAGACGCCTTTATGCTTGTCTGACCAGTTAAGAGATAGTGAGAGTTGTATGTTTTTGTGATTTCAGATAAAGCCTCTGTTTTTATTAAACTACAGTTCTCCACATCTGAGGGGCATTAAGGTCTTGGCACTATGTTTTTGGCATTGTAAATGCACATACATACTGTGACTTGTTTTAAATTGACTAGTTCTCAAACCTCTGTGAGCTGTGACCTATCCCAGGTCAGGATAAAAAGTAGTACATCTAAAGTTGAGTGGAGGTTGGAGGCTTTAGCTTTCCAGTGTGACCCAGCAGTTCCGACCCAGCAGTGGAAGACACACTGCTCTGCTCTACAGGAAAATCCTAATAACACAGGAGCAAGAGGAGATGACAAAAAGGAGCTTCTGCACCTTGCAGTTTAGGCTGCATGTTAATTGAGAACCCAGTAGAAAACATAAGTGTGAGAGAAAACAGTAAATGGCAGAGACAGAGAAAAGTGCATGATAGCAAGATTGGTTTTTTTTCCTTTTTAAAAATAATTTTGTATCTGTAAACTACCACTATCAATGTTAAATCAAACAATCAAGACGTGACTGAAGTTCAAACATTCAGCTTTAATGAATTCAATTAAGCAATTACAACCATTTATACAGTTCTGTGGAAAAGTCGTGACAAACCTCTAATTCCTGTAAATTTTGTTAGGAAGATGGGAAGTAAGTGCAGTGATTTACATGGAAATACAGCATGTAAGGCATAATTGGCCAATTCTAAGGAGTTTGAAAGTCTATATCTGGTATGAACACCTTTATTCTTCAGCACAGTCTGAACTTTCTTAGGCAACACTTCTTCTATTTTTTAAAGTAGTCTTTAGGAATAATCCAGGCTTCATGAAGGACATTCAAAGCTCTTCTTATTTGTATGTTGACTGCCTTTTGTTCTGTTCTCTGTCAAGATGATCCCACACTGGTTCAATAATGTTGAGGTCTGGGCTGTGGGAAGGCCAGTCCATGGCTCATAGTGTTCAGTTGTGGTTTTTTCTATCCTGGTATGCTTTTACTACATTAGTGGTGTGTTTGGGATCACTGTTATGTTGAACAGTGAAGGCGTTGCTATCAATGCTTTCTAAATGGTATTACATGATGGATCAAAATCTGACTGCACTTTCCTGTGTTCATAATTCCATCAGTTTAGAAAAGGTAAAGGTGTAACAGAGCTTCCACTCTGCTTTAGAAATGGCTGCAGATACTCGCTTTTATAATGAGAACAATTTGAACCAAACAACCAAAACAATTTGAACCTTTTCTTCCTGTTTCCTTCCTTAAGAATGGCTTAAGGAACAGCCACCCTTCCACTGAGACCATTTCTGATGAGGCTACAGTGAATAGTAGATGGATCAACTGAAAGGCTGGTTACATTTCTCAGGTCCTGTGTGGGTATTTGCTGGATTTTTTTTATTATTTTCTTAAGGACATGACTTTCAGGCATTGTTCATGTGCTACAAATAGTTTTTTGAGGGGTCTACCACTTCTTCTTTTGTCATCCACGTGCCTAGTTTCCACAAAGTTTTGAGGTCATTGGTTTAAAACTACTAAGCTCAACGTTTCAAAGTGTGTTATCTTTGGCATTTTCATAGATAACAGACCTGAAGAAATGGAAACAAATGAGTGTTTTTTTCAATAGGACACTAATAACAAAGTGCTTAAAGCTATGACAAGCTATGATTTAACAAGAGCTTTGAAAGTTATTGGACAATTGACTGATGGACCATTTCATGGACGCATGATCCTTCATTATTCCATTATAGAATGAAGCAGGTAAAAGATCTGTAATTGATTCTAGGTGTTGAACTTGCATTTGGATGCTTTCAGTGGACCTCTCAATGCGAGACGGAGAAACATGCAAGTGAAGGCGGCAAGCATGATGCTAAAATAAAAGAAGCAAAAAATAAACCAGCCAGAGAGAGACCAAAAACTTGAGAATTGGCCAAATCAAATCAAACACACTCTTATTATTATTATTATTATTATTATTATTATTATTATTATTATTATTATTATTATTATTATT
>NW_024582440.1:1805029-1819581 GCF_018398535.1 Haplochromis burtoni
GTCATTATGCAAATGTACTGTTTATAAGATTTGGGGAAACCTGCAGTCAGCTGAGACTGAAGAAGTCACTTGGATGAGTGACGAAACGTTTCTCCCACAAAACGCTACGTCCATATGAACAGAATCAACTTTTAGAGATTTACTTTCCTGGATGATTGAGAATGCATGAAGATATTTACAGAGATGTTTTATTTACATCTCAGTAAATGTTTGACTATTAATGAGAGTGGCTGAGAGTCTGTACCAGTTAACACAATACTTTTGCTAAACCCCTTGTATTAAACTTCAATTATATCTACTTTTTGAAATGAAACTCTCTGGGGTTTTTTGTACAGAGTACATTATAAAAAAAACAAAAAAACAAAAAAAACATACCACTGTCCAAAAACATATTGATCTTATTGTAATGCAGGTGCAGTTTTGGTATAAAAAGTCTCTTTGTACAGTCTTGGCCAAGTTCACACATAGATACAATTATATTTGTCACACCTGCTATTTGTAAAATGAACACTGTATAATTTTAATTACTTAATTACTTAATTATATATAATTATATATGTATATATACATACATATATATATATTAAGGGTGCAACGATACAAAACAGCAAAACGATTTTAGTAGGTTTTGGTCAGTGTCAAGTCTGTCTCTGTCTAGTCTGTGTCTTAGTAAAGTGTGTTTTGTTTCCTGTTTTACTTTGAAGGATCATGATCTTGTGTGATGTCAGTGTGTTCAGTTTTACTCCTCCCTTGTCTCATCAGCCTAATTTCTCCCAGCTGTGTCTCCCTCCTGTTTTCCATTCCTTGATTGTCCTGTGAGTATATAAGCCCTGTGTTTTCTCCTGCTGTTTGCTGGTCCGTCTGTTTTTTCCCTGAGTCGCTCTGTGTTTTTATGTACCGGCGTCTCCTTGCATTCAGGTTTGTTGGTTAATTCTTAGTTATGTTCTTGCCACCCTCGCTTTTCATCGTTTGTTCTTCTCCGCAATAAAGCTCACTCGTTTCATTAAAGTTAGTGCCTGCGTTTGGGTCATTACCTCACCTCCACACGTCTGCCCTCGCAGCCGTGACAGTCATAAGGAGAATCGTGTGCTAACGGCTGTCTAAATGACTCGGGTAAAGTTTGTAGCTTGTTGTTTTTGTCTGCTTCCACTTGTCTTTGCACTAGGATGATGTCAGCGTAAATGTGCAGTCATATTCATTGTGTTCCCACTAGTGCTGTCAGCGTTAATCTCGTTAAAATGACATTAATGCCATACCGTGGCAAATCTCCGTTAACGAGTTACCGCGGATTGCCCCGTGTGTGGGGCTGGACAACGTCAACACGTTAACAAGCTAACTGCGTTAACTAGTTCCCACCAATTAAGCATTGCGTGGCACATCCGACATACTGTTTTACTTTTGCCCATGATGCGCTTACCATCAGGGTCATATTTCACATGAAAACCAAGATAGATCTGAATGAGGGTGGGGGAGGTTCAATTTCAGGTAGCGTTGAGGCAGTTGCCATGTTGCAACGAGCTTAGCTTCTGTCTTGCTAGCTTGCGCTGCGCTGCGCTCAGTGGATCTGCACTCGACAGTGCAGCCTAGGCGGAGTAGTCGAACGCAAATACACTGAGTGCTCAACACAGACAGCATCGTCAGAAGAAAAGTTGATAAAATAAATTTAAAAATGTGTATTGTTCGATACATATGCGTACCGAACCGAAAGCACTGTATCAAACTGTTAAATATCGATACGAGTATTGTTGCACCCCTAATATATGTATATGTTAAATGCTATATACCCAAAGTAACAGTAGTAGTTTCTATTAACAACTACAAAAATCCTAAAATAATTTCATAGTTCATCATTTAAAGATGCTATGTCACTGTCAGAAAAAACTTTTCTTTGCAAGCTCCTTTGACTATGTCACTGTCATTAATAAACAGGGATGGGTCACTCAATGTTTTTGTTGGAACATACAATTTTCCTTCAAAAACTTCCTCAAACTCTTCCCCCCCCCCCCCCCCCCCCCCCCCTTCAAATAACTTTCTCTAATATGGTTTTTCCTATCCAGCGCACACACAGCAGTCACCTGCAAAGGATTAGGGGGGTGTGGAGGTGATGGGCTTTTGGCTACTCTGTGTGTTACTGTTGTCGGTGTGCTTGGTGGGTGGTGTAGTTTGTAGGTTTGCTACATTGTTAGTCTCTATTAAAACCTTTGACCTGGTTGATTCTGACGTTCTCCGTCAGACTAGTTGATCTAATGCCCATTTTTGCCTTCAGTACTCCCTCAGATTAAAGTTAAGTGTAATAATTTCACTTCAAAAAGCACATCAGGGCAATATGTTGCTTGCCAAAAGAGCAACACTGGGTTTCAATTTTTCCATGTGATGTGCAGCAGACGGTTCCTCAGTCTGTCCTGATTCTGGATACTTGCATTGCTCAGACATGGCAATCAAATGTGTGTTAAGCTGCAGGATTCAAACACAAGTCTAACTTGTAAATACATGTTCATATTTTCATTTAACAATCAGAGAGAAGGGAAAGGTGCAGGACAGACAAAAAGGGGACAGTCTCAGGTGGTATACACTATTACAAAACAGCAACAGAGAAGGAGTACTTCCTGTTTGTGTTATTTAAGAGTACTAAATAAGAAGAGTTTCCAGATGGTACCGTGGCCACATGTTTTCCTCCTATGAATAAACCACCTTTTTTTTTTTTTTTTAAAGCTTTTAGCTTATATTACAGACTTTAATTACCCATAAAATCATCGCATTCTCTGTAAGATTAAATTCAACCATTGACTGGCGTATATTTTATAGTAGAACCAAGTAGAAGCTGAGATAACTTTGCTAACATGTGGCCAACAGTTAAAACAATGATTTAGTGCTGTCAGCATTAACCGTAGACTTATAACTTTAATTCTTTTGTAATGCTAACTTTTAAAACAGAAAAGAAACATGACAGAATCTTTCAAACTTTGTTTAATCAAACAATTATCTTCAGTTAGTTTAATCCATTTGGAATGCCCTCAGTCTGATTTTTCATTATTATTTACACAATGAATTTATTCATTTAAAGTTACAAAACTCATATTGTAGCAGAGAACCAAGAAAAAGAATCACTGACCATTGTGCTTTTCCCTCTTAGTTTTTAATATGCAAGGCAGGACAGGGTTTAAGGATTATGTTCTGTTTGGCTATGCTTTTGTCTGGACGCATTATAAAAAACACCCCAATAAAGTTTAAACAACAAACTTCTGGAACTCATGAATTTTTAGCAGCAGGCAGTGTGATCATTTGAAGGTTAAATTTTCACAAAAATACAACAATCACTGAGATGACGAGCGCAGCAGTGAGGAAGTCCAGAAAGAAAGACATCTAACCTTTGTCAGTGCAGTGCTGAGGTCTGAAGTTGGGTGACCGAGGTGCATGTGTGGTTATGAGCACATCAGCCTTTGTGTGTGCTTGTGTGTGCGCTGTGTAAAGAAAAAAAGAAAAAAGAAAAAGCAATCACACAAACAAATGAATTAGTCTCACTGAGTTTGACAAATTGCTCATCTCCTCCACAACCTCCACGCTCCCTCCTTCGTGCCCACAACCCTTCTTGCTCACTTCACCCTTTTTTCATGTCCTGGTCTCTTTCGCGCAATAAACATCTTGTTACATTGTCACACTTTTAATTAAATTTGCTCATTGTCTGCTGTTTTAGTGCTTTGCTTCATCCGTCCCACCCCACATATTCTTTACATGCACACACTCAGTCATGTTGTTAAGCCTACAGGAAGGCACATAAGAACTCCCAGAACATACGGGCTTATTTCCCCTCAGCCCAAGTGGCTTATTTAGGCCTTCACGCTGCAGAGCCATACTCCACCTGCATTTAGATTAAGTAATACGTTTTAATTATTCATATTTCCAATTTTTATTAGACCACTTAACTAAAATATTATTCCCCCAGTTTGTCGATGGGCACTGTGTATGCCCGTCGTCAGAAAGCGGAGAGAGAGCAACTCGAACAACAGGAATATGCAACAGACGCACAAAACGAATTCATGAGTTATTTTCCCCGTGTGGGCGCTGGGGGCTGGAATGAAGACTGAGTCTCTATTCAATTATCACACTCAGACGCATGCACGCAACCGGCCACACACACACACACACACACACACACACACACACACACACACACACACACACACACACACAGATTCGTTAAGCAGTGTGCACTCATTAAACACTCTCATTATACACAGGAGGAGATCCCTGCAGGTGCAGTTTACCAGAGTTTAGTTCATTTCCTGCTCCTCCTCCCTCCTCCTCTCTTGCTTCTCTTTTTCTCTCCTACTCTGTCTTCTTCTGGCATTATTTACTTCAATAAAATAAAACTTTAACCCAGATGGTACGTCTGGCCTGAGGCTTTTCTGACACCTTTACCTTTGGGAAGCAATTTGCCTGATATACAAGACTATTCTAAATTTGTTTGACATAGAAGCCAGCAGAGGCACGTACATCAACATTTAATAAACCTCAATGAACATAATAGAAACCTGGCAAATACCTGAGCACGACAACATCAGATCTTTATCGCTGCGCTCATTTCTTCTGTTTTGCACCACTTAATGCTGCTGCCATCTAATTTAAAGGCCTTTCCCCTGTTAGAAAGCCGATTATTCACTATGATTCATATGCTAAAGTGAGAGAGTCTCTGAATGGCTGTTGAGCGGTATTATTTTAGGCGACTGAATGTTTCTTTGCGGCAAACCTCTCATTTTCTCGGCGTGCTCGTAGGCTTTCATACTTCCCTGATTGACACGCACACAAAAAAGCCCTTTATACCTGACCCATTACAACTTTAGATGAGCCTGTTCAGAAAGCGTTTGACTGTGAACGTGCGTATGTGTGTGTGTGTACATTTCGAGATTGTGAAAATAAGGACTCAGCACACTCTCAGCTGGTGGTGCATCTAGTTTCACTGGACTGTGGCTACCTGTGCTCAGATAGCTGACGAGCCCCGCAACCACCCAGATTTGCTTCTGATGGTTCATAATCTTGTCACTCCTGAGGAGACCAGATTTTTTTTGACCTTCAGAGGAAGGTAGCTGCAAAAGCTGTAACATTTTTTTTTTTATCTCTTACTAAACGAAGCATAATGAGTGACAGCTTTTGTTAAAATTCACTTGGGTTTTTATTTTCAGGTTCTAGTGCTACATTCATTCCTTTCACACTGCATTTCATATACTTTCTAAAAGCGCCCACAACGTCTTTGTACTCCCGAGGAGAAAAAAAAATAGAATTCGCATTTTAAATTTAGAGGAAGGTCCATGCTAGATGTTTTAATTAGTGTCTTGGCTTTTTTTCATTTGCAAAGTGGAGAAATAATCAATTTGTCTCTCATTTGAAGTGCTGTAGTCCATCTGACCTGCTTTTCTTTTCTTTTTCCGCTCTTGCTGCCATCTTCTCTCTACAGCTGTGAAAGAACAAGTTTGTCATTGTTTTTGACAATGGTTGTTTGAGTGCCTTTTCTTTTACCTGACTGGTAAAAGTGAATCAGACTTTCTGTTTGTCTTCATGTGTTTGCATAGCATATATGCAAAATAAAATCTTTAAAAAGACCCTAAAATAAGCAATAAATTCATTTTAAGGAGGATAAAAGTCTCCAAGGCTTCCACATAATCTTTCATTACTAAAGTATTTTGTGTTGGTGAGTTATTCTTAATTTCTCATATTTAGTATTTGCTTTTTTTCTTAAGTAAAAATTTCTGTTTCAATTTTCCATGCTTTATTTCTAGTATGTCTTGGCTTTTCATTAAGATTTCTAGCTACCTTTCAGTCTCTTGGATGTGGCCGTGAGAGTTGCACATGCATAGAGGTAAGTGCAAGTACAAAAGGAAGTCAAACAGCTACCTTGGCAAAGAAGAGTCAGAAGTGGATTTTTTAAAGTTGTAAATGCCGCATAAAGTATCATCGAGCCGCTTCCTCCCCACCACTCGCCCTAGTCTGTGTTTTAGTTTGTGAAAAAAAAAAAATCCTAACTCTCCCTGAGCCTGTTGTCACCTATAACTTATTCCTCACCTCACCTGTCTTACTCATCTTTTTATCATCTAATTCAGCAAAACTGGAACAGAACTTATCCGCTGGAAGGCTCAGGATGTCAGCTGGCATAAAACCCCTGTTCCACAAAAGGTAAACCCAACAACCCTTTAGGTTCAAAGCAAGAGACACACTTCACATGATGCAATCATTTTCCATTGATTGTTCCAATTCTCACTTGCATTCAGCTGCTTTTTTTTTTTTTTTTTGCTCACTGAGAGATAACATTCAGGGAGAGAGTGATTGTGTGAGTGCGTGTGTGTGCGCAGAGAGTTGGGAGTTGAGGAGGCAGCGTCCCATCAGGCTTTGGATTCTTAAACATGTCTCACTGTCTTTTGTTAAATGTGATGCAACAGTGATGCAGAGTTGTCAACCTGCGTTCGTGTATGTGTGTTTGTGTTATCAGACAGTAAATGAGTAAGAAGTTGGGAATCGGTGCTGATCTGAGCATGTTTTCAAAGCTTTTTTTTTTCAACATGGAGGAAATTATAGGTTCTCTATTGAGGGAAACCCCTCCCAGCTCGAACCTTGCTATCTCTTGATATTTGCGTGCGTGTGTGTGTGGCAGTGTGTGCGTGTGGATAAAAGCATGTGTGTCTGCTTACATGCACATAGATGTGTTTGCACGTGTGCGTGTGTGAGTGAGTGGCAGGGCTGCTATCTGTGCCATCACACGTGGATGTGTGTGTTAATAGAGAATGCCCCACGCTGCCACTGCCTTTGTTTGCCAAGGACATACATATGCATGAAGCCTTGTGCGTGTGTGTGTGTGTGTGTGTGTATGTGTACATGGGGGGGTTACTAATTACTAGATTTCTATCATGAATATGTATGGCTGCATCCTTTATTATGGGATGGGCTTAAACACATTACACAGACAGGCAAGTGGCAAAAAGAGGAAAAGCAGGGGTGAGGGCTTGAGAGGGGAGACGCTTCTTCAGAAAAAAACAAAAAGGAGACAATAAAAAAAAGGTTTTTTGGCTGCTGAGATTGTATTAATTTTACAAAAGTGTTCACGTTAAAACAATGCACAAAAATGAGCTGTTGATGGTAAAGTGTGTCTTTTTCTGTTGAATAGCTTTTACTTATCCCACATAGTGAGCAGTGAGGGCGGGGGGCTGCATATTTATGGATAACATATGGTGACAGTAGAGCAAAGTAAACACATTTTTACTGTTACACTCACAGGTGCAAGAGCTACTTAAGATCCATTATGTAGGGAGAAAATAGTGACATCATGGTAGAAACCAACCGTTTTTTTTTTCAGCCATGCTGGTGGATATTTAACGTAAAAAAAATACCTCAAAATGGTTCGATTATTCTTTCTTTGTAATGTAAAATCTTGATCTGCAAAACAACCTGTAATGGAACCCTCAGATCCATTTACTGGGGGTTGAAAAGTACAATGTTAACCTGTGAAGTAAAGCAGAAACGCAGCATGAAAAGTCAATATTAAAGTAAAGTAGACATAAGTACGAGGAAGTACAGGAAAAGCGTACTTAGGTACTTTCCACCACAGCTTACAGATTATTATGGTCGGTATAGTTTTTTTTTTCCAGTATGAACACAGTCACACGTACAATTTCTGAAACACTCACTGAGGATAAAACCGAAGCTTTACTCGTTCATGTGTGGAGCATTTAAGCACTCTGCCCCTTCATCTCTGAATCTCCCCGTTTGTGGTTTCCTCCCTACTCAGCTCTTCAGCCTTCTTTTTCACACCCACAACGCGCAAGCGCTCCCAATTTAAACTTACACTCATGCGATCTGACATGTATACAAAATACCAGGCAATAAGTATTTTTTTTCTGTCTTCTATTTTTTTTTCCACATGGACAAACTCAATTACAGTATTTGTCTCTTTTGTTGTGCAGTTCGTTTCATGTGAGAGGTGGGGGACCTAAAAACAGGAAGACGTCATGAGGGATGTAAACAGTTTACACAGAGCCAACATTAAGTAGATAGGAGAGGGGGAACAAATGTCACAGGTTCACAGTTACTTATGTTACTTTTACCTCTGTCACCTTGGACTCTCTTCGGTTCTCCTGCATTTCTCTTAATCGCCATCTCGTCACGTTGCCGACAGTTTTTATCAATGTTCCGCATCTCTGCGTGTTAGTCGCTCAGTTTTTAGTAGAAGGATGAAAGCAGGTTATTCCTGCCATCTGCATCTGTGCTTACTCTTTGTGTATGTTTAGTCTTTCTTTTTCATTTTCCCTTTTGCTCTATCTTGCTTCAACTCACCCCAGCCCCAAATCACACA
This sequence comes from Haplochromis burtoni, assembly GCF_018398535.1. Classification (NCBI taxonomy): domain Eukaryota; kingdom Metazoa; phylum Chordata; class Actinopteri; order Cichliformes; family Cichlidae; genus Haplochromis; species Haplochromis burtoni. The sequence continues at coordinate 1,813,368 of NW_024582440.1, forward strand.
ATCAGAACACTATGAAAGCTCCTATATCAGCCTGCAAACTCATTCTCCAGTACACACACACACTCACACATACGCACACTCACACACAGTGCTATCTGAGCAGAGGGAGGGAAACAAAGGAGCAGGACAGGTTTTTAAAGAAGAGAGAATGTCAACTGTCACTCTGACTTCTGATGTTGGAATCGATGAAAGCCGTCAGACTTTTACATTGAAGGAGAAATCAAAAAGGAAACAGGAGGAGAAGAAAGTGTTTTTAACACAGCTGTAAAAAGAATTGAAGGGGTAGGGGGCGAGGGATGGGGGAGGTTAAAAAAAAGGCCAGCTGCACGAGTACATCGTAGGTAAAGAGCCTGGTCATCCTTAGTTTGGAGCGCTTGATTTATCATTTTATTCCAGAGCTGCTCTCAGCATCTCTCCACCTCATGCAGGGACTGGTGTGGTGGTGGTGGTGTGGGTTTGAGTGTTTTGAGAGGGAAAGCTCTTTTGCAGTACAGATGTGAGGTAGAGAGAGAGAAAGTGGACGAGACGAGGTCCGGGGTGCTGGTGTTTGGGAGCGTTAACACAGACATCACAAGTTCCTAGTGCAAGAGGGCAGCGGGGTGCAGCAGGGCATTGAGCTGGAGAGAAAGAGAGGTTACAGAGGAGAGGAGAGGAGGAGGAGAGGAAGAGAGGCGGCTATGTTTGAAGAGAGCTGTTGAGATAAATCAGTATGTTTACGTTCTGGAGGAACAAAGTGTTCCGTTGGCAGAAGAGCACTCGACTGTCCGTTTCCCCTTGGACTGTTTTTACTGGACCCTTTTGTGCGTGTGCATATGAGTGTCTTTATGTGTGTGTGCGCCTGTGTGTGTATGTGTGTTTTGGGACAGCGTCAAGGCCGGTTCCTGTGCCATTAAAGTCTAAGCAGCTCAATATTTAAGAGATTTTCCCCTTGTGGACAGTAATATGAGTACATTAATATTAAGACTCAATGGGAGTAAAATGAAAGTTAACATTAAAAAAAAGAAAAAAAGAAAAAAGCCATGTCGTCTGTCTAAAAGCACCATAAATGACAAGGTCACTTACTGACTTATTACATGTGCCTGGTTATTCTGACTATATTGAATTGTGGTGTATGTGTGTTTAAAGTTTTGTGTGCGATAAAAAAAGGCTTCTGTACTCACGTGGCATAAGATGGTGGGATACAAGGAGACACCACCTTTATTAACTATTTTAAAGGCTTGTTGAAGGTCCAGGTTAAACTCAAGAGGGTTCTAAGGCTCTTACAGACTTCTTTATGTGTTAAAAACACACTTTAAAGGGTATTCATGCTAATCAGGCTGGGTAAAGGAAAACACAGATGCTATTTTAACATTATGGATTGAGTATCTAAGCTAATCTCTTTTTCTGGTGTTTAAAAATGTCTATTACCAGCATTGTTTCTTTCTTTACATATGTATATATATATGTGTGTGTATATATTGAAGAATAAGCACAGTTTGTGCTTATTCTTTAATTGTAAAATGGGAATTAAAGACCTTGGGGAAAAATATTCTCATATTAATCAAAGCAAGGAATTAGTATAGACATGAGCTGACAGAGTGTGAATTGGGACAGAGCCGAATAGCCGAATAGGCACAAAGTGCAGAGCGTAAGAAAGGCAGGACAGAACAGAAGGACAGAAGCTTGACGTGATAGCAGAACTTGAGCATATCTTCTCCTGCCTCTAAAATGTGTGCCACCACCACCAAGTGGAACGGTGCTGCACTAATGCACGATATGGAGCTAAGAGAAGAGAAGGAAACTATCTGTACGTATCTCGATGTTCCTCTCATTCTCATCCTTGTGCCATCTTCCATCCATTGTCCTCGTAGTTCGTCTATCAGTGTCCAAACTGCCCAGAGCAGAGAGAAAAAAGGGGTGTGTGGGGTGGGGCGAAGGGGCTGAGGCGCTCTTGCGTACAAGAGAGAGGAGAGAATGATAGCCATTCTGCTTTTATTATCTAGAATGTATCAACTTAATCACAGCTCCATTCTCCCCCAGTCCTCCCCTGGGCTCAGTGGGAGACACTGAAAGAAAATTGGAAAAGTATAGCGGGGCTGGAGGTAGGGACGAGTGAAGATGGACAGAACAGGGGGATGGGGACATACAAAGTGTAACTACCATAAAGAGAGGGGTAGAGAGACACAGAGGAAGCAGAGCAGATAGTGAAAGAAAGAGGAAGGAGATAAACCTGTTAATTTTTCATGGCCAGCCGGTCATAATCACAATGTTCGGTGCCCTTAGAGCCTTTGAGTTGGCCAATTCCAACATGTGCATATGTATATGTGTGTGTGTGAGGGAGAGACGAATCGAGCTTCATTACGAGGGGTCCCCCCCTCCCAAGTACCCCCACTCCAACCCCTCACGCTCCCCTGTGTGCCTGTCTGACTGCCCAAAGTTATAGTCACTATCATAAAGACACATTTTCCTCTGATAGGAGACTGCACCATCTTAAGGCTATAAAAACTTCATTTATTTGCCATATATGGCCACAGATATAGCTAATGAACTAACAGGAAAGTGTCAGAGCAATCAAAAAGAATCCCAAATAAAGTTTTTGAAGTTTGAAAATGATTCAACCGCTAGCACCGAATGTTCAGCCAGGAGGTGGTGCCCGACACAGATGACAGGATCGCTTTTTCCGAAGCTTGAAGATGCTGTCACACTTCCATGCTCGGTTTAATCTTTCATTCTCATAAATAGCTATTTTGGGTGTGAATAAACCTAAACCATAGAGAGCTCAGAGCAGTGTGTGTGTGTGTGTCTGTATGTGTGTAATACCTGCCTCTGTATAAACTACGCTGTTCTAGAACATGAGCTCACTCCAGCACACACGTACACACACAGTGCAGGTTAATAATGAGCATAATCACCCATCTTCAGCACACAAAGATACACACAAACACAGTTTGGCAGCACATGGCCATGTAAGGGGAAAACCACAGTGTGTGTTTACACTAAAACACCGCTTGTCGGAGTGGCTTTGGAGCCCAGGCAGAGCGGGCAGCCTTTTTAACAAGCCTTTAAAAAACAGGCAAACACACACATACACACAACCTCCTCTCCTGTTTCTCCTGTGAAGAGTTCTCCATGTACTCTCATCTATCTGATCACTTTGAAATTTAAAAAAGGGGTAATCGTTACACTTTTAGGCCCATCCGTGCGCCTCATCACCTGCACGCTTTACCGAATCTGTTTATCCCAAACTATGACGTGTTTAAAAAAAAAAAAGAAAGAGCGAGAGCATGTGGAGTGTTTGTTGTGTCAGCGACACTTAGCCGTGGCTGCTGTTGACTTTCGTCCCATTCTCGGCCTTTCCCTTTCATAGCATGTGTCTTCGTTATAAGCACTTGCCTCTGTTTCGTCTGCTCGTGGGAGTGCATGTTGTCTGTGTATGTGTATTTATATGCTTTTGGATGTGTATCCCTGCACTAAGGACTGTTTGTGTGTATGTGAGTGTTTCTGCAGGTCAGAAAGGCAGCATTTTGTTCTGTGAAAGCCCATAACATCTGCAATCCCTTTTAAGGGATTGTTTAGATTGACGGAACGGGAAAATAAACGTTCTCAAGGAGGCCGGCACTCTTTACTGACAGAGAAATCTCCGCTACCAGCACAAAATGTGTATGCGTGGGTAGGTGTCTATTTGTGCGAGTTGAGACTAAAATGACAGGTTCGTTTTTTTGGGCGAGAGGGGGTGCTCTGTTTGGGTGATGAGAAGGCTCTTTTGCATGAACCCTCCATGACCTCTCTCCTTCTTCCTATTCTTTTGCCCTACTTCTTGGTAATCTATCCCGGTACATGAATACTGTTAGCAGCTCACACTTTTCCTTTTTTTTGTTCCACTCCTGGTTGTTTTCACCCCCCCCACCATCTCCAGCTCATAACCTCATTAACTCTCACCAGCAGAAACTTCTCACCGTCTCTTCACTTTTTCATAACACTCCTACTTATGCCAAGGAGTTGTTGTGTCTGGGTTGTAAGGAACATGTGCAATATATCAGAAGCCTCTCACTTATTCACATGTATACACACACACACAAACACACACGCGCACACACACAGATCTGGTAGCGAGCGCTGGTCTTCTTGAGAACGTACAGCGTGAGGAAGTGGGGTGTCTGTCCAGCTATGATTTAGGTCAGAGGGAAGCAGGGATGGGAGGCTTCTCTGCTCTCTGTTTATTTGAAGCAGGAGCCATTACTGCTGTCTCTTAGTCGTATTTATACACAGACACAGAACAGACGTACCCTGATACAACCGGACCATGCGCATGTTTCTGTCTGTGTGTAGTTCTCTGTGCGAGTGTAAGAAAGAAAGAAAGGGCGTGCATATTATGTGGCTCGAGACCATGTCTGTGTACAATGCACAGTAAAAATAAACCGCAGTGATTTGTGATCTGGGCCTAATAGAGGAAGGGCCAGTGCTTTTAGTGGGAACAGTGTGCAGCAGTGGGCCTCAGAGTAGCAGCATTAGGAGTCTGCAGGGACTTCTGGCTTCACTCCAGCCCAGTCCCAACATTCTTGATTCACCTAATGAAAGACATCTAATCACCGAACTGGGGTAAAATAAGCAAGCAAGCCCTTCAGCTGCGTAGAGTATGAGTTAAGGCTTCACATCAGCGTAAATGAAAGGGTGTGTTTATGTGTGTGGTCCAGTTATTACTCATGTTATTGGGGCCTAAATATGTTTACACAGTCACATAATGGGCATGTGACTTCCTTATGGGGACAAACAAGCCAGTCGAAATCATAAAATGTCGAGGTGAGGACGTGTTTTAAGGTGAGCGAGAGGCTTAGGGTTTGATTAAGCGAGTAGTTATGGTTAAGGTCGGAGTAAATCTTTTAGGAAACGAATGTAAGTAAGTGAAGTCATGGATACATGACTGTGCATGTGTGTGTGTGTGTGTGTGTGTGTGTGTGTGTGTGTGTGTGCCAGCGGCGTGGTTGCGTGGAATCTGTGCGGTGTGAACTAGTCCCATGGCGTCTATTGCCTGTTTGCCATTACTGCAGGGTTGCCACAGCTTGTAAAAGCCTCGTTAACACAAAGACCTGCTCACATGTTAATTGGCTAATTGACTAATTAATTTTTGCATAAAGGCATGCACAGTGAGAAAAGCCGGCTAATTGAAAGTGACTATAGGTTTAATTATGTGAGGAAAGCACGAGGAGGAAGGAGCTGTGAAGGTGGGACGCCCGGATGCCGCGTCTGGCTCACGTGATTTCTCGTATCCCCCCTGATCTCCACATCTCAACTACCATTTGCTTCTGTTTACTGCTCTTTTTGCTGCCAAGGAATTAACACGCAGTGGAAAAGGCAAGTTTGCCACCAAACCCAGCACTTTGAGTACTTTCCATATTTGAGAGAGATGCCAAGACAGATAGAGGTATTGCGGTGAGTGACAGCGATTACAAAAAAGCAAGATAAAAGCGTCAAGCAAAGGTTCCTCTTATTTACATAAACATTTCTTGTGGACCTTCAAGGCTCCTTCTGCTGAAAAATCGTTTAAGAACGACACAAGCCGCGTCAGTCAGGCAGCCATCCCTGGACTTGTGGTGCGCCGAGGCCTCGGTGTGATCATGCATTTACATCAACAGCAATCTAAGTCCAATTATTGAAAAGTATGTAAAACTGACACACACAACAAGACGGAGACAGAGGAATGTGCAACCGAACGAATTGCACGTTAATTCAATTCCTTCCCACCGCTCGCTAAAACACCGCCACAAATTAAATCGGCCAGGAGAGCAGACAGCTAACAAAGGAAATTAACAACGATGCTGTCTCTGTATTAGGGCATATGGATTCGCTGCATGTTTGCTGCGTGTGCGTAGCCGCAGCCTCACGCCTCTGTACGCAGAGAGAGGGGGGGAAAGGCCAGTTTTAATCAAGAAATCCATTCCACTTTTCTAACCTCTCTTCGCTCCACCCCCTCCTCCCTCCATGGCAGGCTTGTGTGGAAACAGAAGTGCTAAATTACCCTGGAGCAGTCAGACAAAAACATCTTGTTGGGTTCTAAATTGCTTTGCATGCATGTTAATTGGACAGAAATCCCTGCAGTGTATTTGGGTTTGTGTGTGACTACATGGATGTGTTGTTCTGAACTGCATCTGTGTATGTACAGAGTCTGCACGGGTGTATATACAGTCTGTGTGTGTGTGTGTGTGTGCGTGTGTGTGTGTGTGTGTGTGTGTGTGTG
>NW_024582440.1:1819601-1873043 GCF_018398535.1 Haplochromis burtoni
GCTGCAACGGCTTGCACAGATTTGGAGGTTATCTGTTTTTGTTGGTTAATTGTGAAGCTGATAGTATCGAGGGTCTGGGCCAATTCAAGTGGGCTTTCAGCCAAATTACCTCAGTAATCATCTGTGTTCAAGTCCCTGGATGCTTTCACCAAGACAGAGCCTGGGAAGCCCCGAAGTTCAATGGAGAGGAGCAGATCTGACCCCAGTATTAGACAGCTTACACTGTAATTGAAATGATATTTTTTTTCCCTATGCCATTATTGGATTGCTGACAAGATTTCACCCCAAAATTCCATTTGTGGTCAATTTATCCTGTTTGTTTTTAATTAATACGGGCAGCTAATGAACTCAGAAGGGATCTTAGCCAAACGATCAAGAACTTCCTCCATGTTTCTGTGTTATCTTTGAAGAAGTAAGCTTTGAAACTGGAGCATGAAATTGTGTAAAAGTGGGAAAGGAATTCGCTTGGATGAAGCGCACAAACACCAAATCCAATGCACTTTACTTTGACTATAACTAGGAATTCCATTGCTAATGACTAAAGATTATTTTAAACTGTAAGTCATTTATTGTGGCAGAGACACGAAGACCTAATGAAATACACAAACTCTTATCAGGGTTCGTTTTTTTCCAGTGTTGATTTAATTAATTCAGAAGTGGGGCACACTGCACTTTAGCATTTTGTGGGTGCAGTCTCGCGTCGCTTGCCTCGTCTCTGTCTGCCGTCCTCTCGCTTTCTCTCACATGAACAACTGCTGCAGCTGCCCTTGTCAGACTATAAAAAACTGTATTCCAATCATTGACTGGGTTTAGAAAATAAGTTAATCAAATGTGGTAGATGTCTTGATGCTGTGTATTTTTAATATGAACTGGCTTCAAAGGATTCTCATCTTGGCTGTTACTGTTCATTAGGAATGACCATTTATACATCTAATGGAGAGAAAAGGATCAAACGCAACCTTGACAGATGATCTCTCGTTGTCCTCGCGACCCCTTTGACTGCAAACTGTGACTTTCTTTCCCTCTTTCTGAGTGCTTTACTGTATATGAAGCTCTGCAATTGGAGTTTGTTCTCTGGCTACACACAGTGTCTGACTCCAATACTTATTTTTCACTTGGACATCCTCATTACATACTTACCTGCACAGAACTTGCCACTTTTGTGTGTCTTTTCAAATTTGTGTAGAGCTCGGATGGTAAGGGAGTATAAGACGTTCATGTAAAAAAAAGAAAAGAAAAGAAAAACGAGCAACAAAAAGATTTTGGGCAGTATCGAAAAGCCCTTGCCCCTGATGCAACCTCAACTTGAACCAGAAATTAGAGTCGTATTGAACAAAGTAGAATAAAAGTTAAGGCTTATCCTGTTTAGCCAGAATTGGGGTTAGCGGGAAGCTGCTGGACTGAAATGCTTCCATGGTCCTTTCAGGGAAAGAATAAGTTGTCTACTATGTGTTAAGAGTGTGCAGGCCTCCAGGCCATGAATCCTCAGACGGTGACCTCATTTGACCTTCTCACCCTCCAACACACACACACACACAAATAGCCGCCCTAACACACACACATAGAGTACATGTAGTGTAGTTCTGTCTTTTTCTTCTTTTCTTATGTATGCTGTAGCATCTCAGTGTGTGTGTGTGTGTGTGTGTATAACAGAGACACCTACACACGCCTCAGCTGTGCAGACAAATGAGACAAGGTGTCACTCTTTAGCTGTCATTTAGTTTCTGCCGTTCGACTTTGCTGCTGAAGGTTGAAGGAATATTCTGCTGAACACACAAACAGAAAAATAAGTGCGACAAGAGACAAACACACACATGTACAAACACGCACACACGGCACCGCTAGAAGCTGTGAACATAAACACTTAACCCTGGAAAGATTCAATGATGGCGGATAAAAGAGTGATTTGTGTTCTGCTAAGGGGAAAATGAGTAATCCTATCATTCAGCGTGACATGCAACACAACACGGCGCATCAGTCACAGACACACGCACACACACACACACACACACACACACACACGACATTAAACACTGCCTATCAGGATGATAAAAGCATGCCTCACCCACACAATAAAGCGTTTGATTTTTCTATTTTCCGTGTCATTCATTTTTCTTCATGCTCTCCCTCTCCTTCCCCCGGCGGCATTGCTTCTGTCACAACAGAACATATTTGTGTATTCATGTAAATATCGCAGCTAATCTCTCTAAATATATTTATGAGATTTAATACCTTTGTACTGCAATACTGTGCGTGCAGAGCATCAGCTTTTACACTGTCACAAAGACACACGCGCATACCCACACACACACCACCCGTGCATACAGGCACCACACATCCACATATAGCTTGCACTGGGGTGCATACCAATCCCTTGGTCTTTCTGTCTTCCTGCTGGGGCATTAATTCCTGCCCATATTTCCATCTGATTATGGTCCGGTTATACCCGCAACTAATTGAACATTAAATATAAATAAAGTTAATGAAAATGTCCTTTATCCCCTCCAAACTAGGCCTGAGAACGCATCTATTAACTCAAATTAATCTGGCCCTGATACGTGTTGCAGTGAGGAAGATATATGCATAGTTTGCTGCTCTCATCTCCGACCCGAATTATGGTCCCTCTGTCTGAGCAGGACAGTTAAATAAGAGAGACATGTTGTTCTCCTATTTCTCAGTATTCCTGCAAACCATATCCAGACCTTTTTATCTAGTTGAAAAAAATTGTGAGGCTAATACCTTGACTTTAAGCTTGGATTTTACTGGCCTGGGCCCACTCTTTATGGACCACTAGCACACTTCTGCCATTGGTTTGGATGGAAAACAGCCTGTGTGCAGTGTGGGCCAGAGCCTCTTCTGGTTAATTACCAGAGAAGGATTGTGCAGTTGCTTTAAAGGACAGATTTTGTAACACCAACTTACAATACAGTCTCCCGAAATACTCAAAAATAGTTGTAAACCATGCACAGAAATCTGCCGTGAATTGCCTGTGTTTTTTCCTGTGGGCTTGTTAGTTTTGCTCGTTGTGCTTTTCCTTTCAGACAAGCTTCCATTGCAAGCGCCTTTAACAGAAGCAAAGACACCCGCTGTGAGTGCGGTCGACAGACACACTGATGCAAGAAAAAGGAGGAAACAATGAATGGATGGATGCTTTCATTCTGATGAAAGGAATAAATGCTAAAGCATTTATTTTGTCTATTATCTCACTAAAAAGCCCTCTCCATTCCTGTCTCCCCTTGATCCCCAAGGCCCCTCATATTAGCATCTCTACTGGACAGCGAGGGGTTAACTAACCCGTTTAAGGGGAACCACAGAAAACAATACTTGGACCCCAAAAAAGACAATGGCACTGCCTTTCTCCTCCATATTTGTAATTTAACATCAAAAGGCTTCTCTCCCAGCGACCTCTGAGAGCCAGCGTCTCTTTAATGAAGCGCCCCACCCCCCTTAATCACATTCAAATTGGTTAGTGTTCAGAAAATAGAAATATGTATTAGATAGCAATAAATTTTCATCATTGGCTAAGCCTGCTTCTTAATTGTCCTGTCCCAAGGCTTGGGAATTTCATTGTTCGTTAGGTGCTTAAGTCCCCCATCTCATTCAGTCTCTCTGACATTACTGCTGAGGGCTCTAATGCCCAACTAATTTGAATGGGGATTTACATGATAGAGCAGGGAGCATTAAAATGTGGAGGGAAGGGAAAAAAGGAAAAAAGGAAAAAAGGGGGGAAACGGCTTCTTTCACTTCAAAAGTCACTTTGTTCAAAGTCAAATGACAGTGTTTAAAGATGCTCTATCTTTCTCTCCTCAGGATTTTGGACAGCAGTGCCAAGTTTAATGGTTCGTTATCTTAGACCCTCTCTGTCCTCCTCACTCTCCGTAGCGCTTTCTTCTTCCTTTGCCGCTAACCATGCGCTTTTGTTTAGTGGCACCATACTGTTTCAGAATATACATTGTTTTTAAGGGGGTTTTGAATTGCAAAACACTTCTGTCATTCTCCATTATTTTTTTCCCCTCACATTTCTGTTACTCTGCATGTCACTCAGTGGCGCGCCATCAGAGCTTTAAGAACCATATTGAATTGGCATGAATGTTCGGATTTATGTGCACGCATGCACCGAGGAAACGCGTGCACGTGTGCGTGCCTGCTTTGCTGTAGCTGTAAAAGTAGATTAGGCCCATTGCTATGACTTTTCCACGCTGCCATGTAACCTGTTCTGCTTGCTGTTTGTGGCTGGCGGCTTGTGCTCTCTCTCTGAGAGAAAAAAAGAAAATGCTTGGAATTTTTCTGTTTGTTCTGGAGGTATTTTGGATCAGAGGTAGATTGTGTGTATGCTTGTGTGCATCTGTTTGTGTTTCTTCAAGTATGTCTATTTTGGATCGGTGTGAAATGGAAGCTGCGGTGATAAAGAGAATCAGATGTTTTCTGTTGGACTCCATGTGTGTCTGGCAGTGCAGACATAAAATGTCCGTAAGGCAGAGACGGGGCAAACAGTTTGCATGGCGAATTACAATTTTGGCAGTATAATTGTTTGTGCACGTGGGTGTGCATGTGTTTCTCTCTCTCACTCTCTTTCTCTCTGTGTCTGTGCACATTCAAGTAAGACCTGAGGGCTTTGAATGCTCATGCAAGCATGTGCATTGGATGTACTGCCGTGTGCTCTTCCTCGCTCTGTCCACCTGTTGGTAAAGGTATTCAGAGTTTTTACTTCCTGCAGCATTGTGGTAAATATTAGGTTCGAAAAGCTGAATTATGACACAGTGTCATGGCCTACTATTTACCCCGCTCTAATTATTGTTTGCCTCTTTTTCGCTTATAAACACTGACACTTTCCACCTTCGAATCTTCATAATTAGTGCGTTTGGTTTGACCTGCGTGTCACCGGAGATGAGAGGAGGTTGCAGAGGGTCAGAACTAATGAGAGAGAGAGGGGTCGACCTTAGACATCGACTCAACTTGGGGCAAAAAAGGGCATCACCATACAAAGCGTACACAATACCACACAAAACTGTTGCAGAATAGGACCAAAACAAAAAGAAAATGCGGGGAATAAATCACTTCATTACTTTCTGAACCAACAGTGGTGGTAAGTTTGATTCCTACGTTTCAAATCGAGAAAATAAAAGGACACAAAAACAGACTGAAAATCAATCCTGCCGAGGGTCACTGAGGGACTGCCGGTTGAAAAGTATTTTCAATTTACTTCGGACTTTTCACTCTTTATGAGTACGGCATCCTACCAACATATTTAAACTGTAATTTTAAAACACGCTCAGCTGTTGGTGCTTTAATGTTTAGCTTGTTATCCAAGGATATCGAGCTAAATGTCGAGCTGTCTGCAGATCACAGTAAGAAAGTGTAGGGTTAACTCTGATAATCACCTGTATTGATGTGTGTGTGTTCGAGGGAAAACTGCTGGTTCCAGAGCAGCCGACCATGAATGGTTATTGATTCCATCATAAAGACCTGCTGTCTCCTGTGTGTATGGCTCTTTAGGCAATCACCGATGCCTGCTTTCTTTCCTTCTGACAGCTTTGCATCTTACACCTGTCCTCCTCATCAGTCTTTTACAGTACCCCGCTTTAAACTCATTGCACCTAAATTAGTATGCATTTATGTCCCATTTGCCGGCACTGAATCTAAGCCCTTTGTCCTCTGGTATCTCACATCTCATCCTGTCCCTTGCTTTATCCCTTCTCTTTTCTTGATCGGTTTCCCACCAGTGCAACCATACATCCGTTTGGAAACTTTATTCAAAGCTTCACTGCGCTAGTATAGACAGGGAAGCAAACAGACAGACAGGCGACAAACGAGAAAGCACACACTAATCAGGCTTATGATGCTGGTGGGCTAATAGAGCCTTGTGCCCTGCTTAGACTGCTGCTGTAAATGATTAGCCTGGCTCAGGCTGAGCTGTATTAGCTGGCCTGCCATTACTGATAGCTCCTGGCTCCCAACTTTATCGCAGTGATAAAGCCCCCGCTAGAGCTCGCATTAGAAACAATCAACCAATCTCCTCTGGTCTCGTGTCTAGGTGGGAATGGTGGTGCAGATGTCATTACACTGAGAACTGAAGGAGGACGCTCTCCCACGATGCTTGCCTCCGATAACCAGGACCAGATGTATGAAGAACTTAAGGAAGGTGAGAGATGCTTTGTGAAATTTGTAGAAAACATTTACCAGTTAAAATATAAGGAATAGCCCCTAATGGCTATTTTCTGAAGTAGTTTTTAATTATTTTGAGTGTTTGTCCACCTTAACACCAAAAGCTCCCTGCTTACACTAAACAAAAACCTACACGCTAGCACAAACCCAGCTCTTCACTTTTGGACTGTCGTGCAAACGGGAAGTGAGGCTGTATTTTTTTTCTGCTCAACATAAAGACGTGGGTGTGATGCTCTCTGTGTGCTCACATCGAAGCAAAAATGCAGGGAACACCCAATGGCTTAGACAAATAACACACATGCACACGCATACACACTCAGAGCCTTCATACACAAGGTGCAGACACACACAAAGACACAGACAAATGAGACCTTAGTGAAATAGCTCGTGGGTTTTCTGCTGTGGTCATGATTTCCTTCAGGGCTGTGAAAACACTGTGCATATGGAGTCCATCTCCTCTATGGCTTAGCAATGAGGCAAACTTGCACAGAGCATCAACATGTGCACACTGCCACAAGGTATAAGATTTCTTTACTGGGCGTGCTAGTGTAAAGGTATGGTTTCTGGCTTGGTGCAGAAAACAGTGTTTTTGAAATAACGTTGTTGTTTTTTTTAAATGGCCATGCAATTGTGCAAAAATGTATCCACCTAAAGGTGTAAATGCAAGGATATACTGTAGGTAGTTTTACAAGAAATCATATCATAAGGGGGAAATGCGTTAAATGATTAAAGTGAGTTAGCGCTGAAAAGTATTGTAGTGTGGCAGAAAAATCAATAAGCACAGCTGAGTTTTCTTCATCATAGTGCCTGTCTATTGAGTTACCGTAGCTCTGCTAACAGGTTATCAATTCAGGGCATTGTATGTGCGGCTGCGTATGTATTCATTAACATCCTTATCTCAAAACGGGCACATGGAAACTCCACCCAGCTCTGTGTCTCTGTCTCACTCTCTTCTTTGACTTGGCCGGCGTGTTGAGGTATTGACCAGTTGTCAGGGGTTAGGAGCTATTGATTGTGACTTATCCAGCTGTTTATATTTGAACCCTGGGTTTAACCTCCATCGATCAACACGCACCTTGAAGTCTGCAAGGTGTTCAACTCTGCCTTCTACTAATGGGGCTAAATGGTTGTGTGACTGTGTGTGCCTCTTTCTGTGTGTATGTGTGTCACTTGTCCTTCAGGGAGCATGCCAAGTAAAAGAAAATAGGAAAGTGAATTTAAGTTGTTGCTCTGATTGCTTTTATTAGGTGACGTTCTGCATGCTTGTGTGTTGCACAAACTGCACAAAACAAAGCACAAGTAAAACTCAGAGGTCTCAGAGGCCAGTGGTTTAATGTGAATATTCAACTTGTACAGGGAGTGCAGAATTATTAGGCAAATGAGTATTTTGTCCACATCATCCTCTTCATGCATGTTGTCCTACTCCAAGCTGTATAGGCTCGAAAGCCTACTACCAATTAAGCATATTAGGTGATGTGCATCTCTGTAATGAGAAGGGGTGTGGTCTAATGACATCAACACCCTATATCAGGTGTGCATAATTATTAGGCAACGTCCTTTCCTTTGGCAAAATGGGTCAAAAGAAGGACTTGACAGGCTCAGAAAAGTCAAAAATAGTGAGATATCTTGCAGAGGGATGCAGCAGTCTCAAGATTGCAAAGCTTCTGAAACGTGATCATCGAACAATCAAGCGTTTCATTCAAAATAGTCAACAGGGTCGCAAGAAGCGTGTGGAAAAACCAAGGCGCAAAATAACTGCCCATGAACTGAGAAAAGTCAAGCGTGCAGCTGCCAAGGTGCCACTTGCCACCAGTTTGGCCATATTTCAGAGCTGCAACATCACTGGAGTGCCCAAAAGCACAAGGTGTGCAATACTCAGAGACATGGCCAAGGTAAGAAAGGCTGAAAGACGACCACCACTGAACAAGACACACAAGCTGAAACGTCAAGACTGGGCCAAGAAATATCTCAAGACTGGTTTTTCTAAGGTTTTATGGACTGATGAAATGAGAGTGAGTCTTGATGGGCCAGATGGATGGGCCCGTGGCTGGATTGGTAAAGGGCAGAGAGCTCCAGTCCGACTCAGACGCCAGCAAGGTGGAGGTGGAGTACTGGTTTGGGCTGGTATCATCAAAGATGAGCTTGTGGGGCCTTTTCGGGTTGAGGATGGAGTCAAGCTCAACTCCCAGTCCTACTGCCAGTTTCTGGAAGACACCTTCTTCAAGCAGTGGTACAGGAAGAAGTCTGCATCCTTCAAGAAAAACATGATTTTCATGCAGGACAATGCTCCATCACACGGTTCGGGGTACTCCACAGCGTGGCTGGCAAGAAAGGGTATAAAAGAAGAAAAACTAATGACATGGCCTCCTTGTTCACCTGATCTGAACCCCATTGAGAACCTGTGGTCCATCATCAAATGTGAGATTTACAAGGAGGGAAAACAGTACACCTCTCTGAACAGTGTCTGGGAGGCTGTGGTTGCTGCTGCATGCAGTGTTGATGGTGAACAGATCAAAACACTGACAGAATCCATGGATGGCAGGCTTTTGAGTGTCCTTGCAAAGAAAGGTGGCTATATTGGTCACTGATTTGTTTTTGTTTTGTTTTTGAATGTCAGAAATGTATATTTGTGAATGTGGAGATGTTATATTGGTGTCACTGGTAAAAATAAATAATTGAAATGGGTATATATTTGTTTTTTTGTTAAGTTGCCTAATAATTGTGCACAGTAATAGTCACCTGCACACACAGATATCCCCCTAAAATAACTAAAACTAAAAACAAACTTAAAAACTACTTCCAAAAACATTCAGCTTTGATATTAATGAGTTTTTTGGGTTCATTGAAAACATGGTTGTTGTGCAATAATAAAATTACTCCTCAAAAATACAACTTGCCTAATAATTCTGCACTCCCTGTATATGTAAAAATGCATCACAATAACATCTTTGTTATTCCATGCCCAATATTTAATAACTTCACCTTGACTTTCAAGATGGCACTCCGCCGTATGTAGCTGTACACATACAAGCTTACACATCTTACAATGAAGTCGATTCAGAGAACGTTTTGCACACTCTTTCTCCGCTATTTGTTAAACTGTCAAAAGATTCCTTTAAATGTCTTTCTTTTACAATTGGTATTCCATTTTTTTCCATTTCGCTGTGCCAAAGCTCTCATTCCAGTGCCCCAGCCTTAGCTGGTTCAAATAAGCAATTATTATGTGTGAATATATGTGTGTTCATTTTTGTCAGGGACTCAATGTCATATTTTTAGAAGAGGACTAAAAAGAAAAAGTTTAATTTAGATGATGCCTTAGATGCCTTCTACGTGGGTGCGTGTTTGTGCGCGCGCATGCCTGCGTGTGTGCGTATGTGTGCACACTTTCATATTGTATTGTCATCTATGTATGACTGTCTCCCTCCCTCTCCATTTGAAGAGTTGTAATGAGTCATCAGGGAGAGCTGATGTGAATTATTAATATTCAATCATGATGCTGCTCATGAATTAACTGGAGCTGGAGAAGGAGGGGTGGACGGGAGAGAGTGTGAAGGAGAGAGAGAAGGAAAGATGGTGAAGATTCCACTTGAAACAAACATGCAGGAAAAGAAAAGGTCGATCAGGAAGGTGTGCAGCAAAAATACAGGGACACTTATAGAAAACAAAGAACAAAAACACAGAATCTTATTACTGTCCGATATATATTATATTTGTGGGTGATGAGAAATGCAGCTGCAGTAAAAACCACGAAGACGACACATGACAGAGTCGTCATCATCTAAGCAAAGATGACGGCTTGTACCCATACGTGGTGCCGTGTGTTCATTAAGTGTTCATTTTTGTAATTATCTTGATAAAGACACATCTTGGAGTGACATAATGCTCCATTGATTTTCTGCTCTAAAAACCTCAAATTTTATAAACTGCCGAGTGCTTTGAGATATCAATTTGAAATTCCTGGGATTGTTACCTGCTAAAGCAAATTGTGCTTATCCCTCTAAGATGCACCACAAACACAAAAGGGTTATATATTCTCATTGGCTGCCTCGACATAATGACACTGCCAATGTCTGAAATTAAAAAATAAATAAATAAAATTGATTTAATCACCATGACTACTGCAAACCTATCACGTTTAAGCACACAAGCTCCACCCAGGTTTGCATATATTGTGTGATTTCCTGCAGACACAAAAATTTAAACCTAAAGTAATTCAACTGGTGAAGCTAATACTAATTCTGGGGAAAAAATGAATGTGGAAAAGCCTTATGTTTGTTAAGTGATACAAAAGCAGCACAGAACTGTTTGCAACTCAAACTCAGCATATAAATAAGTGAGTCTATTAGCTGGATTGCAGATGACCATTTTCCAGTATGTTTTATAAATTCCCCAGATAACAGGACATTCACTCTATTCTCTTTTTTTGTACTAGTCTCCAAAACTGTGAAAGGCAAAATTTACAAGATAAATTTATGTGGTGACACCTGCTGTGGTGTATGGTTTGAAAACAGTGGCACTAACGAAAAGAAAAGTGAGTTGAAGATATTAAGATTTTCTTTGGAGTTGACCAGGATGCAAACATTACAGATGTGTGTATTAGAGGGACATCTCAGGTTGAGCAGTTTGGAGACAGAGAGGCAAGGCTGGTTTGGACATGTGCAGAGGAGGGATAGTGGATATGCTGGACAAATGATGCTGAAGATGGAGCTGCTAGGCAGGAGGAAAAGAGGAAGACCACAGAGAAGATTTATGATTGCAGTGAAGGAGCACATTCAGAGGGTTGGTGTGACAGAGGAGGATACTTAGGAGAGGGTGAGATAAAGGCAAATGATCCACGACCCTTAAAGGGAGCAGCTGCAAGTAGAAGAAGAAGAGGACTTGTCTCCATAATTTTCCATATAACTGCCTGCTCATACTGAGGCTGCTCAGCTGTGGCTGCCTCTGAGGTAACTTTAGCTTTAGTCATGCCTGTGGTAGCGTCTTTAAAATGTCCATGTTTAGTGAGGTGATTGTTGTTACGAATGCTTTTGTGGTTGTTTACTTGTGTTTCACTTACAGCGAGGAGGTTCCACGCTAATGATAGGTTAACATTTGGCTGTGCATGCATGAAACGGAGCGGTCAGGGAAAATGCTTGTACCTGTCCTGATTGATAAGTGCATCTCTATTTCTTATATCAGTCTTGTGCTCCACAAAGAGCCTGCAGCAAGACATTGCGTGTAATGCCTGTGTATGAGAGATGAGGTCACGAGTGATTAGTCCATAGCTTCATTTTGTTCTTTTGCACATCATTGGTAACAATGAAGTCAAAACTTTAGATAGAAGTTCTTTAGGAGTCGTCTTGTAGTCTGAAGACAACGCTCTGTGAATTTATATATATCCTGAAACTGCGTTGTGTAATTCCTGGTGCTGCTTTGGGTTATAGTAATAGTAAGCCTTGAAACTCATCTGTAATACATATAGGTATGTTTGGTTTTGTATGAAACTGTGCTCTCACTGCAGAGCTGGATTGAGTTTGCAGGTTACAGGTTATCAGATGCTCAGAAACAAAACACACACATGCACACATTTATATGAACATTCACACACACTTTGTGCTTTTAAACCTGACCTGACAGTTCTGTCTCCACGAGCAGACTCGTTCCTTCTTCTCATTTGTTCTCCCCTTTGTACTTCAAAATTTGTGCGTGCATTTGCGCAGTTTGATATAAGCGGTTGCATCACTGCCATCCTGTCAATCTTCATTCGATTGTAAGCCATTTTCACACACGGACCTTGGACAGTTTCAGGAAAATCAGGTCAGGAAATTTTAAACACTTCTCCTTTTGCAGATGTAGCAGGGAGCAGGAAATAGTCCTTCCATACTGTCAATGTTACCTGGTTTTGACTCACTGACTCAGTATGAAATACCACATTCTCACAGGCAGCTCTGAATGGTGATGTCTAAAAAGGTTCAGGGCTGCAGCATCTGTGTGAAGACAGCTTTATTGAGCACAACATAGGCTTTACAAGTTTCATTCATCCTCTCCTTTTCCCCCACATAGTTTGATGAGTTTAAACGAAACTTTTTCTTGATTTGAAGACAAACTGATGAAGATTGTTATTATATGCTTAAATTTCATGTCTCTATTATGCAAAGTGAAAAGAAACAAAATGTAGGCTCAGTTCTAATGGATGCAATATCTATTCATTTCATACAAACCTCTTGAAATGCAAATGATTTTTGTCATCAAAGCTCCACTGTGAGATGACGACCTCTGGAAGAATTGGAGGGAATTTCTCTTTACAGCTGCGACTAGGATTCTCTGAGACTTAAGAATGATATGATTGGAGTTATGTGGTCAAAGGTAAATGTCTCTGTGGCCTTTTACTACATATGAGTCTGGACCGATGCTGGATTTACACTACAATTTCAATGTTTGGCAGAAGCATACAAGTGTGGGGCGGTAATTCCAGTTTCTTATAGTTGCATGGAAAAGTTCAAGCTCCCTGTTGCATCATTTTATAACCTGACTGTGTTTGACATATCTGGTATCTTTGGAAAGTCGTACTGTTGGCTAGAATTTAAATTAAAATTCTTTGACTTTAAACAAAGCTCAGCTGCACAACATGCATCTGTAATGATGGACCCAGGGAAATGCCTGTAGAGTGCAGAGGTTAATCATTTTTTTTTATGAGAGATCTATGATTCTGGAACAGATGCAGTGTCTCTGGTTTGCTGGTCTAGACAGGACGGAAACAAAAACATTTAGCCTTTTATTTAGGCCTTATAGCCTGCCTAATGTTAGCAAGACTGATCTGTGTATAAACAAAAATCTGGTACATCTGGATTTGCATTTATATAAAATTATGTTTGTGTCAAAAGTAGCACGCAAGATAAAAGATAATTGCAAGCAAATAATTCAGTTTTACTGGGGTCTCGAGGCTTGTGATGTCATGCACACATTGCTGAAGAGTGGTCCACCAAATCAGACATGACAACAACAACCGTTTGCTAGGAGAAAAATATGTATTCTCTGACTGCTTGGCAGTGACTCCTGGAGGCTGCTAGCTGTCTCTGGGAAGGTGCTACACCTAAAAACCCTCTGTGATTGCTTTGGTTGCTAGCAGATTTCAACAGTTGGCTGTAGTTTTCCACATTTGTCTGCAAACAATCACTAACTACTAGCCCAGAGGCAGTAAAGCATGTTCTCAAAACCAGAAATATAGAAGGTTACTCTGCCTTCAGAGTAGAAGTTGTGCCTCACAGCTGCAGTCCACGTTTCAAAAGGTGCAACTTTTACTTTGAAAGTAAACTGTCTCCATTTTGCTGGACAGTATTTGTTGACAAATCTTCTACTTCCTACAACTGCAACAATATGCTAGCAACCATAGCAATCACAACAAAGATCTGTCAACAGGTCAGGAAATTCATATTTTTGCCTCATGGCCGTGATTGCCAGGAGGCTGCAGACCAGTCTCTAATCCTATGTAACAGGGGGCCTTATTCACTTCCAGATCCCAGATTGTCACCATAATTGTCACATGTCCAAAACCATGGACAAGTTAACATCCCTTAGCTTGTGGTCATGTGTCTGCAAAACCTCAGTTCATTGCCACTCATGCAGTTAAACTCGTCATGGGTTAATTAAACAACCTGCAGGAGCACACAAAGAAGCCATCACTCAGTGGGGGTGTGTACTAGGCGAGTCCCGCAGCAGATTCACACTCTCACAGGGAGCTCGGCTCTCAAAGCTGAATTCTGCTAACGTGAATCACTCTAACTTTTGACATTTTAGAGGGCAGAGCTCAAAGAAAGAATGATATTAATGTGATTGGTCACTTTCAAAGCAGTGATGCCACAACATCTCTGACTGATGTGTAGTTTACGGTCCTGCAAATGTGTCCATCCGCGTACGCATTAGTGTTTGGACAGCAAACAGAGAAGTGTGTCATCCGTCGTAAACATGCTCCTGTGCAGTCCCCCAAAATCTCAACTGCAGGTTGCTGGACATAAATTACCCAGGCATTGGTTTACTGATGATTGGTTGATGAAGGGCTGGATTAAGAAAAGGCGCGACAGAAGAAGAACGGGAGAAGAGCAAAAAAATCCTGACACATTAAAAACACAGGATAAAAAGTACAGACAGTGGCTCCAGTGGGCCCTTATTGTTTTTACCACTCTGTTTCACTTCAGCTCTTTATGTGTTGTAACGTCGCTCTTCTCTGCAGCTGGCTGATGGACCAACAGCACAAGCAAGAGTGGCCCACAAGCAGGTTGTATCACATGTTTTTGACACTGCCCCTATTGACAACAAACACTGCAGAGGACCGCCTTCGCCTATGCACAAAAGAGGCATAACAGGTTCAGTTTACCATGTCAAACAGAGTTGCACCATCAAGCGACATAAGTGACATTTTACTTTGTAATAATTTACAATTTGTAAAATGAAGTTTGGTGAATTGACAATCAACTTTGTGGGTTTTTTTGTTATTTTTTTGTTGCGTAGCAGTAGAAGCATTTTAAACATCTTTGAAAAAATGGAGAGGTCAAAGGCAAGTTTTGAAGTTTCGTCAATCTTTATTGTATCCTCCCCCCCTCAGCTTTATTTTAAAACTTTTTTCAGCATATGTTAACAAGTTGTAAATAAATGTATGTATTCGTCAAAACAAAATCAAAAGGCTTGTGCTTTGTAATATTATGTGTAATTAACTATTAGGATAATTCAGGTGCCAAAGCAGGGGATCTACCATGTGGAAGGTCAGTGGACTACGCCAGTCCACATACCAAAGTGTCCTTGGGCAGGTGTGTGTGTGCATGTGAATGTTCCAAAGTGCTTATGTGTAGTTAAAAGTACTGTATGAATGTGTGTGTTATTGAGTGAATGAGACTTGTAGTAAGGAAGCGCACTGAGTGCTCCACTGAGTAGAAAGGTGCTAAATAAGCACCAGTCCAAAGTAACACAGCACACTCTGAACCGTGTGCTCATGGAGTCTGCAGACCTGTATATGTACAGTATGTGCTGGGTTTGCATTTGTGACAAAGTATGTGTGTATATGCATGAATATAAGTACGTGTGTGTGTCAAGAAGTGAGA
Source organism: Haplochromis burtoni (assembly GCF_018398535.1). NCBI lineage: Eukaryota > Metazoa > Chordata > Actinopteri > Cichliformes > Cichlidae > Haplochromis > Haplochromis burtoni. The sequence goes on from NW_024582440.1 coordinate 1,834,841, forward strand.
CAGGCCAGTGGTAGAATGGTAGAATACAGTATTCAGTACAGATTAAATGAGGGTTTTGTTCAGTTTGCTCCAGATGTTGAGTCTGTGTGTTTTATTTTTACATTCTTGGCCTGCAGCCCATATATATTTTGGAATGGGCAAGGAGTAATAATATCAGTGGAAAATGCTGCGGTCTGGTACCTTTTAAATAACATTTCCTCCTTTTTCTGCTGCTGTCCTGTTTTTCTTTCCATGTTGTCTTTTATTTGGGAATGAGCTTTGAGAGGTGATGTTTAGAAAAGCGCTGAAATGAAACTGGCTGCGGGGTTCAGGGAATCACTGGAGATCTCTCCATGAACGCACACACACATGCACAGAACATGCGGAAACCACACACACACACACACACACACACTGTTGGTGCTGCTAAATTCAAGGAGCGGGGAAGGAGGAAGAAGTTTAGTTCCTAAATGAGAAAGGTCAGACGGGCGGTCTTTGGTCTTTTGGTGGGCCCTCTTTAGGCTGTGTGTAGTGGGAGATGCAGTTGTACTAATATTTAGCTCTGTCCCCTTGGTCGGTAGAAGAAATTATACCAAAATGTGCTCGGGGACCCACATTTTGGACTTACCTTTCCTCTATTTCTGATTTATTTCTGAACAAATCTGGGCCGAAGCAGCCTAAAATCTGCACTGGAGCAGTTAATGGAGTTGTAAAGTTGGGGTAGGCTCCAGGGAAATATAACCACAAGGTTTAAAAAGTTCTCTCTGTCTGTCAGTCTGTATGCATGTATCTCTTTCTGTCCTGCGGTGGGGCCACCCCTGTTTGAAAAACCTCAGCTCATAGTCAAAGAAGAAAGTTTGTCCTGCATTTGTGTGCAAAGTACAGTACATTTGTGCTTGAACCAAAAGGATCAGCTGAGGTTATCATAGCACACGTCTGTTTCTCAGTATTTGACATTCAAAGAATTGCTCTTTACATTATTTTCTACAGTGACTTGCTTGTTATGTAATGTTTGTTTATTTATTGGCCTTGAAATTTGCTTTGTGCATCTGTGTCGTATCAAGTGCAAAGAGCACCGAGCACAAACTGTTTCCTGTACAATGTCATTCTGCAGCACTAAGGATTAAATAAGTCACTTCTGATTTTGTCAGTGATTTTGTCTGTTGTCTATGGCAACTTTGCATGAAAAATAGTTTGAAGACAGCAGGAGATATATGTTGATTTGGAAACGTGTTCACCATGACTTCATAGTCCACCATCTTAACTGTGCTGACAACAGCCTCTTATGATGTAACTCTAATCAATGGTACTACATACACAAACAACTGTAGCAGTAATTCTAGCCAGAAAATCCCAGGCCACTTTGTACACACAAATCACCAGATTGCTAGTTTTATGGGTTAACCCTGTGTTTTACTGTAATCTGTCCCAGACAAGTTTTTAGAATGAAATATATCCAGATTATCAAACATTTTGGAGTGACCAAAAAGCCTAATTTTCAAGACTGACCATAGCTATAGGTTCACCTGCAAAAAGGATTAGCTCAAATCTTTAAATGGTTTGTTTATAAATAGGCATCCACCTAGTGTTTTCATGCTTTCACTAAAACAATGTAAAAAGACTAATGCCACAGTCACACACACCAGTGGTTGGAGACCACTGCACCTTCCTTAGTCTGTCTTACAGTGATTGCAATCACTCCAAGTGTGACCGCCATTGTTTGGAGACAGGTTGCCTCCCACCTGTGCAGTGCCTAGTAATCAAAAGTGGTCAACCAGAGGTTGAGGGTGGTGTGCTCAACCTCTTGCCGACTAGTTGGTTGCTGCAGCTCCTTGCAATCAGTTGCAGAATGCAAACGATTTCAATTCCAATAATTCCTAGTCGCAAAGAGGTTGTTGTTCTACTTTTATTCTAACATGATTGAACCATAAATATGTGTGTCCCTTGTGTTCAGTAACTTATGTTTGAGCAATTTGTTGTGTTTCTCTTTTATATCTGTCTCCGCCTGCTCCACTCTTTGTTTTCTTCTGACACTACATCTTACTGGATGACGAGTCTGAATGTTGTCTTTAGTAAAGCAGGTAGATGTTGCGAGCGCACACCTTTGTGCACCTTCTGTGCCTAAGCACTCTAGACATGCCACCAAGACATGTCCCAGTGCTCTGCCCTGCCTACACACATTGGAAACAAGCACTGTTACTCTGTACTCTGTTCTATATGTGTGAGATACGTTGGGAAACATGATGAAATTATTATTCACTACACCTGCTTATTTATAGTCAAATACAGCAAATGAACCAAAATAGCTAAAATAGCCAGGTCCCTTTTGACCTGTAATGATTTGCACTACTATATGCAATTTTTTTATAATACTGACCAAAATACTTAATAGTGTTTGATGGAAGACAGGAGGACAAAACAGTTGTGACAGACTGATTACTCTTAGCTGGAATATTCTCACGTTCAGTGTCCTTCTTTCTTTTCCAGTGGTTTCATAAGGACAACTAAGTTATCAAAATTGTGCTGCGGTTAAGCAACGACCAGCCCCTAAAAGAGAAGAGTGTATTGAAGGGAGAAGAAGAGCATCTCTCAACTTTCATGGTGTGGAGGGAATTGAATGAGTGTTATTGAATGAGAAAGGGGAGAGGTGTTGCTGCACTCATGGTCTCCCTGTGACAGAGAGGGTGGGAGGGTGGTGGGGCAAAGGTCAGCAAAGAGGAGTAGGGGTGGGGGTGGTGGTGGGTAGTGAGGGATGAGGGAGTGAGAAAGAGACAGCATCTGGAACCAGAGCCTTTCCCAGCCAAGTTACGTTTGTTTAGTCTAAAAGATGAGTGTAGGGGCGCAGCAGAAGAAAAGTAAGGCCAAGAGAATTAAAGCATTCAGTAACAGAGAAAGGAAGGGGAGAGCAGGTATGAAAGTGTGCATGTGTTTGTGTCTTTTATGCCGCACATACTTGTGCAAGCATGGAGAGTTTCATTTCAACAGCTCGAGCTTTGCCTTTTGTTGTGATTTGTGTTCCCGATTTTAATGCCAACTGAAAAGTAGTGAGCACTCTCCGAAATGCTTTAAAGATGAAGTTAGCAGCTGCAAGCAAAATGTTTCATCAGACAGATGTGAAATTCCCCGATTATGATGCCATTATCCAAAAACTAATTGGGATGCTACGAGTGAAGATGATGACGCCCAGATGGACAGAATGGCTAATCACTTTATGAAGTGAATTTCCAGAACAGAGGTTTTGGATAAAGCGTGGGAAACACTTCTTACTGCTGTGCTCGCAGTAACCTTGTACTGACGCTGGCATAAACCACAGAAATAAGATCCAAAGTAAAAAAAAAAGTGGAGATATTGTTTTAAGGTGTATGCGTTTGCTTGTTTAGCGTGTCCAGTGCTCTCACCTCTCCCCTCCCCCTTTGCACCATATTAAGGCTTCAAGGGAGGTCAGCTCCTCTTGACCTCTGCGTTCCACAGCAAGGCACCGTAGCTGGGCCACACACACATATGCACCCAAACACTTCACACACAAAGACACTATACACACATGCACACATATGCAGCGTCTCACCTCATAAACGCCTGACTAAAAACACTAAAAGCGTTGCTATAAGCAAACACCTAAAAGAAGAAGAGAAAAAGAAGGAAAAAAAGAGACAAGAACTGATTTAATTTTGAAACAAAAGTGTGCCAAGACATATGTCATAAGTAAAAAGCGCAGTAGAGAAAAAGAGAAGATCATCCATCTGAAGTCATCCAGACAGAGGTCAGCGTTTTCACCTATCAGGGTGTCCCGAAGCCTTCATTTTGTAGAATGTACAAATACAGCTTTGTTTGGCTGGAATTTGGTTGTGTGCTCCATGAGCATTCCCCGGCCCCTCACTCAATGACCTTTGGCCTCTAGATACACACAAACACATGCGCACACAGTGATATGTGGGGATTTCTAGGTTATACAGTGCATAACAACAACAGGCACAACCAGACAGGACATGAGTTGAAACTGAGCTGGAAATGATCTCAATGCCAGCTTTTATTCCCCAATAACCTACTTCTGGGTTTGTCCATGCATACAGTGGCACTGTGTCTGAGCTCTGATACTTCTATTAGTACAGTACACTCTAATGTGGTACACTATGTGCTGTGCTTGCTTGTGTAGAGTGGGATTTTAACAGGGCAGTGTTGTCTCAACTCAAACATGGCTCTCTCCTTGCCACATAATATAATGGTAACCTTCTACTGTGATCATCTTGTGAGACAATCACGAAAGATACCTCAACCTATTTAAAGTCAGTGCCTGGAAAAACAACAACATCTGAACTGTTGTTCAACTGCTGTTTACTGGCTAGCAGAGGTAAAACAGACAAAAGCTCTGACAGAGTGACTTCCACAGTCAACTATCGGAAAGTTACGAGTGCAGAATCCAGGTGGTTGTTGGGCCTTTCATGCAGTCATACAAGCAAAAGCATTCATATCAAAGCATACAATCAGAGGCATGGCTTGTGTGTGCTTTCCTTTCTCTACAGTATATATACATGTGCATATGTTTTAGAGAAGTTTTGTGTAGATAACAGTCTCTATGAAGGCTGATATGGTAAGTGACAACAATTCATAGAAACCTGCAGCTGGGGACCTATTGAACAGAGTAAAGTGAATTTTTTGTATGTTTTTTGATGTCAATCTATGTGGCTCCATGACCTGTGGCCCAGAGTCTTGTCTGTGACCTCATCAAAGAGAGACGAGAAAACAAGCATCCCTCTTGAGGACAACGGTCATTCATCTTTCCATCTTTGTTCCTTGTTAGAGCCTTCTGCCCGTCATGAGGCGAAATCAATGTCTTAACAGGATAGAGAGAGACACAAAGATGCAGACACAAAGACCACACTCTCTCACACACATACACATACAAACGAAGCACATAGAGGGAGAATCTGCGCGCGGCGCTACTTTATGAGTTTTCTGTGAGGCCGAAGCCATTGTTTGTACTCAAAGCACTTGACCTTGTAAAGAAAGGAATGAAACAATTTTGCAGCACTGCATTTAGAACCACACAAATCGACTGGTCTCATTGTCCCCTCTGAAAGTTGTTGTGACATGAGAATGTTCTTTGAATTTTTTTTGTGTACATATTAGGTAAAATGACTGCAATTTTAGTCCTTGGTAATAATACACAGGTTTATCTCCTGCATTGGGTTTTGCACTCAAGGATGACACAGCCCGATTGTTAGTTACTGTATCTAGTAATAGGTAAGGAAGCCATAACTGGACTAAGCTATTTTACATATAGTGTACATATACAGTAACTTGGCTTTTCTTTGCACTATGGAAGATATCTTCTATGTTCATCCATCAAATTTTTGGTATTGATATAGAGGTATATTTTGAAATTTAGTCCTCAACATGCTAAGCGATGTTTTGTCTGACTGTTTGATCACAGAACCGGTTTCTGCTGATGTCATCAAAAAAAAAAAAGAAACAATCATGTGACAAAGACTGGCTTTTCTGCAATGGTTGTGAGTTCAAGCCTCACCTGGAGTGTTCTTGATGTTCTCTATGTTTTGGGGTCTAAAAACTGAAGCCAGTGGTGAAATCTCTCTAACAGCCAGCACGGAGCAACTCCTTTGGTTGCAAAAAGAAGTCATTATGTCTTGACTTGACTAACTAATAATCAGCATAAGCTCCAGTGGCGCAATCGGTAAGCGCGCAGTACTTATAAGACAGTACATTGTAGAGCAATGCTGAGGTTGTGAGTTCAAGCCTCACCTGGAGCATCGGTGTTCTTTTGATGGTTCACCTGAACTTAAATCACTGTGGTCCAGCTCTTTGTAACCAAGCATTTAGGCATGAACTGCTGTTCTTGACATTGTGGTTGCAAGAAAGCAGTGATGTGATAAGCATGAGCACTTCTGTGTTAGCTTTTCCAACCTGGAAGCTAGGTTCATTACTCTCGATGTTTTGGGGTCTAAAAACTGCTACAGACAGTGAAATCTCTGTAACAGCCAGCACAGGGCAACTCTTTGGTGGCAAAAAAGTAGTGATATCTTGACTTGACTTAAACACTTTGCGCACAAGCTCCAGGGGCGCAATCGGGTAGCATGTGATACTTATAAGACAGTACACTGCAGAGCAACGCTGGGGTTGTAAGTTCAAGCCTCACCTGGAGCACCTGTGTTCTCTTGACAGCGCTGTTTTAAATGAACATAAATAAAGGTCCACTTGGTGCAGCCAGGTTATCAGAGCCTTCTTGATGAGTGCAAATAAAATTCAATAAAAAACAAAATCGATTTCCTTGCAAATTCTGCCCCTCTTTTTCTTTCCGTACTGTTTACCTGCATTTAAAAAATGAAAGAAGAAAAAGAAAAACTGAAATGTGATTGGTTGATAGAACTTGGACAAACAAGTGGAAAACCTGAAATGAAAAATCACACACTTACTTTAGATTCTGCAAATTCATATGTAGATTTCTGTTAATAGAGATTAATGAGGAAATTACCCTGCTTTGCACTTGATTTATTACCTGAATAAACATTTTTCTATTGAGTTTGTTGTTTTCATCATTGTTAAATGGTGTTCATTTTAAAAGTCATGATACCATTCAGAGTAAAATAAATGATAAAGCAGGCTATATTTGCCTGTAGTTATAACTGTTTCAGTGTGCTGTGTCATTTGGTGTTCTGTCAGAGTCGGAACACCAAAGTACTATTGACTTGACTTGGATGGATTACCTGTTAGGGATTAAAAAGCTAACATGGGATGTTAGCACAAAAAGCAAAAGTGTATGTAGTAGATACTTTCATCTCAACCTTCTGTCACATATAGGGTTATGAAAAAGTCTTATTTTTTTCTATATCTGTCACACTTGTGTACATTCCAGATCATCAATATGATTTTTCTTATTAGACTAAGAAAACTGGGGAAAAGATGAGCTTCCTAGTAGATGTATGAGCATTGACAGCTCATACAGGGGGTCACAAAAGAACCAAGAACAACATCTAGGTTTGTCTTAGTTAAAGTCAGTGTTCATTATTGAACTATAAGAAAGAGAGTGGGTAAAAACAGCATCGGTGGAAGAGTTCCAACACAAAAACCACTGCTGACCTAAGGCTCACATTTGCCAAAATAAAAAATCTTGGCGACCCCCAAAACTTTTTCAGTGATAATGTGATTTTCTGTGGTTGCTTTCCCGCTTCAGGACCTGAACGAACAATCGATGGAAGCATGAATTCTGCACTCTACCAAAATTCCTGAAGGGGAAGTTCAGGCCATCACAAGCACACTTGCAGGTTATCAAGGACAGTAACCAAAAATACACAATCAAGTCCACCTCTGAATGGTTAAAAAAAGAAAATAAAAATAAAAAGAATGTTTTGGAGTGGCCTAGTCAAGCAGTTCATTCATGCTCAAAACCCTTGAAAATATGGCTGAATTTAAATATTTTGCAAAGACGAGTGGGCCAAAATTCCTCCACAGCAATGTGAAAGACTCATTCCTAGTTATTGTTATAGTCATACTGCTTCATTATATAGTAGTTCTTGCTGCCAAGGGTGGCACAAGCAGGTATTGGGTTTAGATGGCAATTGCTTTTTCACATAGAGCCAGGTAGGTTGGGACAACGTTTTTTCCTTAATAAATGAAATCATGATTTAAAAACTGAATTTTAAATTTTTTTTTTTTTTTTTTGTTAAAACGGAAAGAAAGAAATCAGGAAGGCAAATACCTTTCACTGACACTGGTACTCAATCCTCTACTGATTGCCAGCAGCCTTCTGAAACCACACTGAATACCTAAAAACAGTTATTTACATTAAAGAATCCTTTAGCCTGATCAAACAGAAGGATCCTGTGAATGAATGGCTTTCCAGTTAATGATAAATTTAATAAATAAAATTCTTGATACAGTATATTTATAAAAACATTTTAGACACTTTGAAGCTTTCTCTCTTATGTTCTGACACATTTTTAAATGAATTTATTTTTTCATGAATTTGGACATAGTAATCCACAGTGAGAATGCCAAAAACCAGCTCTTTTGGTGTGTTAATTTCCACTCAAGCCCTGGTCCCCTTTTTATATCAGCTGTTTCTGAGATCTGGAGTCCACCTGTCCCTCATTCATCACACATAATTAAAAATAATCACACCAGTCTTCTTTCACTCTTGCATTAGACATACCACTTAACTGTTCTTTAAATCATCTTTAAATTTTATCTTATCAGCCAATCATATGTATGCCCTGCTGAGCATTAGAATAGGGAAGAAAGGCAATTTTAATAACTTTAAGTATTGTTGGTGCTTTACGGACACTGTTGATCAGCTGGGATTTTCTCGCACAACCATCTCTAGGGTTTATAGAAAATGCTCCACAAAAGAGAGAATATTTAGGGGGCGGCAGTTCTCTGTGGGAAAATACCTTGTTGATCCCAGAAGTCTGAGGAAAATAGCCAGGCTGCTTCCAGCTGATAAAAAGATAACAAATAACCACTTATTATAACCAAGGAATGCAGAAGAGCGTCTCTGAACACACAACATGTCAAACTTTGGAGCAAACCGTCTACAGAAGCAGACAACCGTAATGGCTGCCACTTTCGTCTGCTACAAACACAAAATTGGGGCTACAGTTGACACGGACTCACCAAAATGGGACAATGGAAGATCAGAAAAGTGTTGCCTGTTCTGATGTTAATTTCTGCTGAACATTCAGATAGTAGGGTCAGAATTTGATTTAAACAATATGAAAGCACGGAGCCACCCTGCCTTTTATCAGTGCTTTAGGCTGGTGGCAGTTGCATGATGGAGTGGGGCCTTAGTACCAAACACCACAGCCCACCTGAGTACAGTTGCTGACCATGTCCATCTCTATGACCACAGTGTGCCCATCTTCTGATTTCTGCTTCCAGTAGGATGATGTGCCGTGTCTCAAAGCTCAAACGGTTTCATTTCTGATTTCTTTAACATCCTGAAATGACCTCCACAGTCATGAGACCTCAACTTAACCGAGCACCTTTGAGATGTGGTGGAATGAAAAATTCACATCAGGGATGTGCAGCTAACAAATCGGCAACAACTGTGTGATGCTATCATGACAATACGGACCAAAATCTCAAAAGAATGTGAGCAGCACTTTGTTGAATCTGTGCCATGAAGAATTAGTTCTGAAGCAGTTCTGAAGAGAAAAATTGCCAGACAAAAGCCAATCCTTACTGAAAGGCACATACCAGCTGCTGGGAGTTTGCCAAAAGGCACCTACATAAGTCTCAGACCATGAGAGGTAAAATTCAGTTGATCAGCAACATGCATGGACTAGGTAGCTGTATCACAGTTTGAGAGAAATGACACAAAAAGCAAAATATGCAGCAAAACCATGTAAAATGACTTGGCATATCATTCATATTCCATTTCTTGTTACCAAGCTGTTTGTCTTTTCATTTTGGTATATTGTTCTTGAAATCCAAACTGTCAGTTGAAAATTATTCATCATTTCAGGATAAGAATAGCATCCCGAGATCGCAGTGGTCCTTGTGTCCCAACAATATCTCACACAAGTAAAAACAATTTAATGCTTGTTTGCAAGATGAAGAAAACCACTGCCACAGGTACACAAATTCAGGCATTAATTTAATCATAACACCTATTTACTTTACCCTTTACTTTTACACTAACACTCACCCTTAAAAGTGTTATATGTTATAGGGACTTATTGTTTTCAAAGGAGCTTGCAAAGAAAAGCGTCTGGACTTCTTTAAGTTGCTTGAAGACGTTTCACCTCTCATCCGAGAAGCTTCTTCAGTTCTGAGGTCAAATGATGGAGAGTCCCAAACTCTGGCTGATTGGGACCCACACCCAGTTTCACACCTTGGCTCAGGCGATTAGAGGATCATCAGGGGGTCCTTTTGTCCCTCTGTGGGGGGTTACTCCCACTAGGTTTATATCTGGGACTCTCCACCATTTGACCTTAGAACTGAAGAAGCTTCTCGGATGAGAGGTGAAACGTCTTCAAGTAACTTAAAGAAGTCCAGACGCTTTTCTTTGCAAGCTCCTTTGAAAACAATAAGCCTTAAACATCATAACACTTTTAACGTGAGTGACATATTTACATAGGTTAATGATTAAAGTAGTTAGAAAGAATGGAATGTCTATATTTTGTAAATAGTGTCATGATTAAAGTAAGTCTCCAAGAAATGAATGGAATGTCCTGGGCACATGACTGTTGTGTGTGTGTGTGTGTGTGTGTGTGGCACTCTGTAATGGATCAGTATGAATGCCTCGTTAGCAAGCGCCACTAAAACCCTGTCGGCCCTTCAGAATATGAGTACCATTTTAGAGAGCAGCTTTTGCTGTAGCATTCTAACTACCACTTACACATTATGTTCTGTTCTCTCTCTCTCTTTTTATCACACACCCCCACACACACACACACACACACACAACACACACACACACACACACACACACACACACACACACACATCACTAGCACCACAACTCAACAAGCACTTGCATGTGTGGGCAGCTGACTGAATTGATGAAACAGTATTCTGCATCCTCCGGGGAGCAGAAACACACCACTCTATTTAGCATCAGAAAGGCTACATTCACTCTTTTCATCTGAGAGGTGAACTGAGGAATGCCCTCAAGGTGTGGACAGAGGAATAAAGATGGTTACAGGGGTCTGGTGTAGGGTTTAGGTGGCCAGCTGACTCCACCGTTGGTTTCCTGATCATTCCATTCATTTTTCTCTTTTACAGTAAATCTTGCCTTCCACTCTCAACACCCCACATCAGGCAGAGAACAGAGGTTATAACTGTAAACAGTAGCAGATCGTTTCATACCTTCCTGTGTTTGCTGTGTACTTGTTTCATCCTCATTTGTGGTCATGTTTCTCTTCTCTAGTCTCTACAGGCCATTTCCCTATGAAAAAGAAATCCACTAAAGGCAGCACACACACACACACACACACACACACACACACACACACACACACACACACACACACACACACACACACACACACACAGATACAGGTAGCAAAGTTTCTACTGGAGTTTTCATAGCAAAGCCAAACAAAACATGAAACGAAGCAAACGCAAAAGAGTGACGGTAGTGAGGAGGAGGAGGAGAGACGAGAAGGGAAGCGATTTTCTCTGGTTTTTGAGGCTGCACCGCATGTACTTCTGACAGGTGGGAGGGGAGATGAAGCGTGCATTGTGTTCGCTTGCTAATTAGCATCGTTAGCGGGGCCCATCCACTGTGAATGGAAGAGATAGTATTAGTGAGGTTTATGCACAGTGAGTGGTAGAGATAGGAAGAAAAGAGTGTGGTACAGCCAAAAGCTGTATATGCTAACGCTACATTAAGTTTGATAAACTTGCAGGTCCTTTAATGGACTCAGAAGAGGGAGGGAGGGAAAGACGAACAGGGAGAGCAAGGACGTGTAAAGAAGTGTACACCAGGCTGCTTCAGGCTTTCCTTTCAATACCCTGAATACAACTACTATGGTGCTCATAAAACCATGATGACACATGCATAGAATAATGAGCTATTGTGTGTGTACGTGTGTGACTGTGTGTGTGTCTTTATAGAGGTTTAGGTGTAGATCAGACTTCTCTCCTTTTATCTTAGCTTTTGTTAGGTTACACATTGGGTGTAGGTTACAAGCCATTGGCTCTATGAGAAGTCCTGTTTGCATAGGATTCATATTACAAACACACTTATAACTCTTTTGAGCGAAGGGATATCCTTCTAGTAAGTGTTTCGGTTTATATGTAATGCTTTTATGTGTATTAGAGCAATAATAAGAGTGTATAAGTGTGCATTCATTTTTGTGTTTGCCAAACTGACCCAAGAGGTAACATAAAACTCTCAGCATCATCCAGTCACTCAGGGGTTTTTTCACGCTGCCCTTTACCCCTCCCTTCACTTGGTTCAGCTCGCTTTCTTTCAGTCTCTTCATTTTATCCCCTCCAGTGTCAAGAAAAGGCCCTTGAAGCTGTTTTGCTCTCCCTTTCTAAGTACAGGCAAGCACACGCATGCAGCGCACACATACACTCTCGCTAAAAACCCAAATGTAGAGGACCATCGTAGAAGTTTGAAGAGAATGCGAGGAGGCTGTTGTTTGTGGTGGTGTTTGTTCTGTCTACCAGAAATTGTTATGCTTATATACAAGGAAAATGTATTAGCAAACTGGTTATTTAAGGATAGTAATCGTGGCTGTTATTGGGAACAGGTAGTATTATTATGAATTTATTAATATAGAAAATGTTCACTGTGAATCCAGATGCAGCATCTGATATTTCCAAAGACTTCTCTTATATAAACTAACAAACTGAACTACATTCACTACTTCATAGTATAATTCATGAATAAGACTTTTTATAAGAGTCACACACATAAACAGTTTGCATATTTCATTTAATATGGTCTTATATTGTACACATGAATTTTGGAGAGAGAAAAAAAAACAAATTTATGAAATTTAAAATGTAACTATACACTCATGGTAATAAAAAAACATACACCTGCAGTTTGTAAGTCTAGGGCAAAGAAAAAAGACCAGCAATGGTCTTAAAGAAGCAACTGTTGGTATCTATCAACTTGAGCAGACAATTTGAAGTCCACCAAAAGTGTAACAATCAAAACAGGTACCAGTTTTCCCATGAGTGGACATCCCAGAAAATTAACCCCAAGATCAGACCATGCAATACTCTGAGAAACTGTAGTGATTTGGGATTTGGAAGTGCATAATATATGATAAACAACGTACAGATCCTTTATAAATTACACCTTCACAAAATTCTACTCTCCCCCCTGATCATCAACATAATTCTGGCCACATGCATGATAAAGAAAAGACAACAAAAGCTTGTAAGTTCTATGTTTAAAAGTTTTTAACTTTTTCAAATTTAAAATTAAAACTGTTACTGTAGCAATATGCTAGCAACCAAGGCAATTCTATAGAGGTTTTTGACAAGTTGGGGAAGACCACTTTTTTTTTTAGTGACCGGTGGTTGCCATGGGAGACTGTGCAGACCAATTTGGGGTTATGTATAACTGGGCCTTTAGCATGCAATTCCCAGTGATTACCATCAGTTTCCCGCAAGTACAACTAGTGGGTGAATACCTACATCACAATTAGTGGTTGGTTGTAGACCAGTCGCAGGACTTTATTCACTTGATCCTACTTGTCACCGTTTTGTCACAGGTCCACAATGGCAGGTTAACGTCACATAAATATGGTCATGCATCTGCAAAATCTCAATAGAAATCAATATAACGTGCTGCACTCAATATGTACACCCGCCTGGTTGCATAGCAACATGTATTTTTTACATGCTATAACATGAGCAATAGCTAGCCTGATGTCATTGACAGATAAACATATGGGGGACCGTAGTTCGATAATAGTTGCATAATAGCTGCAGCTCTGAATAGGTTGTAGCTGTGATGCTGGCAGAGCAGGGCAACATATATCGCTGGTTGGAGGCTAAAGAGAGTCCAGAGTCCACATTGCAAAGGGCTAGTCCAAGTCAATAAAGAGTCAGCAGATGAAACTTAACAACTTAACTTCTTCAAGAAATGACTTCTTTGCCATTGCTGCTGTTGTTGCAGGACAGAATCAAAATGACCTTCCCTCAAAGTTCTGGTGTTAAATTGTCATTTAGCTGCATTGACAAATGAAAAATGTACAATAAACATCAATAAGACAACCAGTAACCCCTCCAAACCATTTATATAAACTAAACTTTCCATTCAGCTGTTTAACCCTCAGTGACAATTTAACGATTTTTTCTTGTTTAAAAGAAGACTGTTTATACCACCACATGCAATTAAAGATGACAAAGATACGCTGTGGTTTATGTCCGGGTAAACAGCAAAATGAGCAGCACATTTTGATTGAGAAATCAAAGGAAGTACATAAAGAAACCGCTTTATAGTAATGCTGCATGTATGGGATTACAGTTTACAATTGCTTTTTAGCTCTGATGAACACTTCCCTCATTATCCCCAACTTCAGTGCATTACAAATCCCTTCTGATAACAACATCTTGCAGGCCTCTATCATCCTTATACAGTACAGCACAAGAGCTTTTCATTACACTGTCACCCGTCATAATCCGCCGACCAGCATGGCCCTCACGGAGCATCAAACAGATGACTCTGGAACAGAGGAGAGGAGGAGGGCGCGAGAGCTGGAGGCGAGGACGGGGGTGGTGTAATGCGGTGTGTTTGTAAATAATCTCTCTGTCACGGTGGTAAATAGCAGTTTATTTAACAAGCATCATATCACAGGAGCGCTTTCACCCTCCGCCACCCCGTCCCTTCTTCTTCCTGCCTTCATCCCTTTCTCCTTTCCTCCTCTCCTCCGCTCTCATCTTTGGCTCTGCGGTTACAGCAGAACATTAATAATAATAACAATGATAAACAGAGAGGAGAGATAACCACAGTAGTGTGTGTATAAGAGGCCCTCACGCTCAGCCAGCTTACAGCGCTTAGCCCCCATTAAAGATGGGATGCGGAGGTGTGGGGGGGGTGCAGCAGGAAAATAAGAAGCTGTTATTTTGCATGATATTAACCACATGAAAGCATACAGCTGCCGAGGACAGTAAAAGTCGCTGAAGAAGACAGAGGGAGGGTGCAAGAGAGGGAGGCTTGGTGAGGGAATAATGTAAATAGTGACTGGCTGCGTTATTGGGCATAGCACTGTCAGACGTGTGTGCATGTGTGTGCGTTATCATACGCAGCGCTGTCAGACGGTCCATTGTTTGGGAAGCGATAAAAGGCAATTTCCCAGAGTCCCTTGTAGAACCACACGCTCGGCTTAATTTGAGGGCCATTTTCCGTGACAGTGTTGACAGTTTATACATCTCTCTCCCTCCTTCCCTCTCTTTTCCTATGTCTCTCTCTCTCTCTCTCTCTCTCTCACCGCCTTTCCTGCATTTCCTTGCTTCCTCTGCTCATCCTGTGTGCATGCTCACTTTGTAGGAAAGAAGCTTGTATTCATGTCTGTGTTTATTAGTATCTCACCCCCATGTTTGGCATGTTCCCTTTGAAAAGCCAACAATACCTGATACTCTAATACCTGTCAGCATGCACACACACATAACCACACACAGGTGCGCGCACACAGAGCCCTCCACGTCTGATGGGAATGTTTTTCCCTCTGCCCTGTCTTAATCTTGCCCTGACACGGAGCATTGTGAGCTGTGCTGCGCAGCCATCAGAGGAGAGCATGTCCTCTCATCATCCTGAGAGAGGGCCTATTAGGAAGCTGAGGATGATGGGAGGCAGAAAGGAGAGAGGGAGAGAAGAGAGGAGATCGCAGGTTCAGGGCAGGATAATTGACACGGAGGCTCCTGTTGCCTGCGGAGGAGGTTTATCTGTACAATGCCTTTAGTGAGAGAGCAAACAAGACACTGTGAACAAACACGCACACAGGCAAACACATGTATAGTACATTCACACACACACACACACATATCTGAGCAGCTTATTCCTGCTCTTGAGGTTGGTATGATCTGCACTGGTTGTTTAAGTTTAGGGCTTGGCCCCTTAAGAAAAGCAGGTTAATGAGTTCAGTGAAGTGTTTTTGTTTGTTTGTTTGTTTGTTTTTTTACTTTAACCTTTGCTTTATATTGATTTATTTTTCTACTTACAGGAAACAAGATTATCTGGCACAAAGTACTGTTAAAAAATCATTCTATGATCACTGATGCAAAAAATAATTAGTCTTTGAGTTTTAAAGGAAGGATTTTGTTGTTACTGTCCAACATAAATAGAAAGACTTTGAAAATACTTATGAAAGACTAAAGTTTTACACCCTTTCACATCTGAAGAGTAGGTGTTATAATGCTGAGTTTTTAAGACATAAAATATAAGATTTTGTAAAAACTGGGGATCGTGGAAAGTTGCTATGTAGATGAAGAAAAACTGTTGAACAATGGAAGGAAGAAGCTACCCATCTGAAAAGTCCCAAAACTAATAAACAGGTAGAAGAGAAGAGAAGTGATGTAAAGACAATATTACAGAGAATCCCCAGAATGTTCCCCTCTAAGCATTTGCAATGGTGGGGAGGAAGAACCCATTTTAACAGGAAGAGAACTCGGGCAGAACCACTACCTAGGGATCGGCAGGGATCTACTGTGAGACAAGAGCAAAAGATTATAGAGAGACAAGGACAAAACTATGGGACAGAGCACACACAGTTAATGATTTGCAGTAATGGTACGCAAACACATCAGGAGTCACGTTCAGCACACCGTAGTCTTTAGCAGCTAAACTCAGTGATAGCCTAGCGTCACCTGATCCAGTTCTAACTACAAGCTTTATCCCCAAAAAAGACATCTTTAAACTTAATCTTAAATTTTGACATGGCTCCTGAGCCCAGACTGGGAGTTGCCTCCTGTGGAATCAGGAAAATAACTATGAGGTCTTTAAATTATTACATAAAGTTATGACATTGGTTGAGAGAATGGAGAGAGCTTATGTGACTATGTTGACACAAGAAGTTTAATATTTGCATGAGCCAAAATCTTAAAGGTGTTTCATTTTGTCAAAAGGGAAGATAATATGACCACCTTACATGAAGATAGCTGTAAAATATGCCACGTTAGCTAAACACGAAAAAGAAATAGCTACACGATTTCATTTGTCGGTGGCGCTGAAATAACTTGTATCAGGCTACAGTAAAAATTAAGTATGGATTTAATGAGGATATAGATAGAAAGAAGAAGTAATAAAGACGGTGGTAGTGGATGGAGATAATGTGACAGATTGGTAGCAAGCTGCAGTCTCACATGTTTAAGTCTGAAGTTTTACTTACCTGTCCATTCTCCCCAGCATCCTCCCTAGTTAATATCACTGTGACCACACTTAGTCACATTATACATGTGTTTTGGGGGAAAATAACTGTTGCTGCGATACTTCTTGAGAGGACAGTCTCTCCTAATCATTTCACTCTTATACATCATTGTGTGCATCCAAGCTTTAATAGAGAATGTGCGACATATATCACCTCAGCAGCATAGGTGTAACACTGTTTGCTGCACCTATATTAGAAGCACAGTATCGCCGCATAGCATCCGAATCTGGACAAAGGTAGGGTGAGACTCTGCAGGAGTTGTTGCATTTCTTCTTCTAAGCCTCTAAGTCAAGTAGCAACGGAGTAGCTCAGACAAAGATAAAGCTGTGCGGGTATCTGCTTACCATAATCTATAACCTACAAAAAAAGATGAA
Source organism: Haplochromis burtoni (assembly GCF_018398535.1). Classification (NCBI taxonomy): domain Eukaryota; kingdom Metazoa; phylum Chordata; class Actinopteri; order Cichliformes; family Cichlidae; genus Haplochromis; species Haplochromis burtoni. The sequence goes on from NW_024582440.1 coordinate 1,852,041, forward strand.
AAGGTTCCTGGCCATTCTTTTCTTCAGCTGTGTTATCATTTTTCAAAGCTGAGCTCTCTTGCTTTCTTTCTTACTGCGAGGCTGTATTATTGTATTGTCATGAAAAAGTATTCTTATTGTATGTATTTTTTTATTATTATACTTCATTGTCTGTGGAGAATTCCCCATACCGGCAGTCTGGTGAGCAAAGCCAGTGGCAGGTGTTTGATAAAGGCACATTTTGAGTTTGATGGGGCACTATCTGCCCTTTCTGAGTGATAAGTCACTCCTCAATGAAAAGTGGATTTAAAAAACTGTATATGCCACAATCTATTCAGTCTCACAAAGTTGCAGACAGCAGAATAAAGGCCAAATACCATAAAGACTTTATAAAAGTAACACAAAAGGTTTTGCTTATTATCTGGAGCCCACAAGCTTTAACGTAACAGACGTTGGTAGAAAGACTCAATACATTCTCTGTTGTTGGAGGGACCGTCCTGTGTATAGACTCCTCTCCTCGCCACATCACGCTTCCTCTCTGTTACAAATTGCTCCACATAGGAAATAAGAATATTGTTTCAGATTTAATAATGTTATAGGACTCCATCAAGACAACACTGCTCTATCAAACTCCTGCTATCTCCAGAGATAATTTAATCACTAAATGCCAAACTGCCACACCACATTTAGGTGTAATTTTCATCTATGCAAAGGTAATTTGTTTCAGTATTATGAATTAATTAAAGCCTAACGAAGATGGAGAAGGCTGTAGAATGTCTAATCAACGGGCCCTTGAAGACTGATTGATTGTCTCTCCTGCACACTGTGGCCTATCCTGCTTACTCGTTCTTGTTGTCCCATCTTGTGCGTCTTCTTTTCTGTCATCCCTCACTTTGTGCCTTTTCGTGGCTGCATATGTCTTTATATGACTTTGTCTCTGTGAGTATGGTGATGTAGACATCACCAAAGAGCTGAAGTCTGGTCTTATCAAGTCGTAATATGGTTCTGGTTTATTAGACTGACTGTTTTCACAAGAAGAATGACACCATTAGTCCTTTCAGCAAACACCCAGGAAATCATGTGACAAAAACAAATTACATTTTCTTTCAGTTCTAAGGGTTTTTTATATATCAGGAAATATTAAAAAATATCATCTGTTCCTCTTAAATCAAGTCAAAATAAAGACGTAGTATGGAATAAAGTAAGTACATCCCATCATTCGATAGCTTTAGAGCCACCTTTAGCAGCAATAACTTGAGATAGTAATTTTCTGTATGACTTTAGCAGTCATCATGGAGGAATTTTGGCCCACTCCTCTTTACAGCATTTAGTCCATTAAAGTTTGTGAGAAAAAGTTTACACACAGCTCTTTAAAGTTCTCACCAGTCGAGTTTAGATCTGGGAACTTTAACCTGGCTGTCAATTCTTTTGTTTTTCAGCCATCCTGTTGTAGTTCTAGTCCGTTTGCCCAGGTTTGATCAAGCTTTAGCTATCAGACACACAGACTCACATTTGTCTCTAGAGTACTTGGGTACTGAGAGGAATTCATGATCAACGAGGGCAGTTTGTACTATAGTACTATGCATTATGGCCAATCATCTCCACTTTGTTCCTGTCTCTACAAACGACATTGTGGTTGATTCAGAGGCAACTTTACAAACCATGCTCCCATATTCTTTATTAAACACAACCTTTCCAAACAAGCCATATTTGTGTAGTCTTGTTCTAATTGTGCTGTAATTAATTTTAACATTTAATATTCTTCTGATAACATCCTGTAGAGTCTGAGATGTTTTTAACATCCTGAGCAAGAATATCTTTTTTTTCTGTTTATTTTTAAATTTGGAAATATTGCTTGTCCCAATTGTCACTGAGTTTCTGTTTATAGATCATTTCTGTCTCTTTTCCTGTTTGTTACTTGCTTACTCAAAGTGGACCCAATGTGTTCATTTCAAGCTCCGCATATTTATTCTGGGAGTCCAGTAGAATAGCTTTGCCTGACTCACAGTTCCAAAGAATCCTTATTTTCAATTCAATTCCATTTTATCTATATGGCACTTATTTATGTGCCTCATATTGGAAGGTAAAGACTCTACAATAATAAAAAGAGACCCCGACAATTACACAATTACGACAACAGGAAGGAAAACCTTCCTTTTAACAGGAAAAAGTCTCTGGCAGAACCCGGAACAGGAAGGGGCAGCCATCTGCCATGATCAGTTGGTGGTGAGAGGAAAGAAGAAAGCAGAAAGAGAGAGAGAGGACTTATTTACCCTATAGCAGCTCTGCATTAGTCGTTCATAAAACTATAAATAAAATAGTGTCTAATGCAACTTATGGTAACTGTCTGTTACCATGTGGGGGCAAAGTCGAACTCTTGCTCACATTTGTGCTATTTTTGGTCCTTTGACTTAGCTAAGCCACAGGGAAGAAAGAATTAATAGTAACAAAAACCTTCTTGGTGGTGAAGTGAAAGCAGTTAAACCAGTTAAACACTCAGTAAAAGCCCTTTCAGCTCTGCCTTAGAGTAGAAAAGAACTTCATAAGGGCCGGTCCATTTACCAAAACAAAACTGCTCGCCGCAGTCATAACTTGTGCTTCTTGTCTGCCTTCTTTGATCTTAGTAGCCTCTGTTTTGGTTGAATTCCCGTACGTCCTCGCTCTGTGTAGCCTGAGATTTATTCAAATGGAGACCTGGCAGAACTGTAAATCAAGCTTTAGCTCACTGTTACCACCGATAACCTTCACAAATATCAAACAGGTTTCGAGAATGGACAGAATAACAAAAAATAAATAGCTTAGCCGGATTGTTTATGCTCAGTATCCTCACTGAAACAGCACTAACAAGCTATTTGGTCTGACAATCAATACAATGCAGACATTTTATTATTATAAGGCAATTTGCGGCTTCTGACTCTTCAACATGACTCTAAAAGACAAGGCATAACAGCCTTGTCTTTTAGCATTATCCTGATCAGTAATTATCTCAGGCTGAAATTTGTTAACTAAAAAAATCTTTTTGGAAGTGCTGTGAATAAACATGTTGTTTTTGGCCAGTGTAGCGTACTGTTAAGTAGAGCAGTGGAAAGATTTCAGTCCGATTGAGCACGAGCTGATTGGTGGAGGTGCTCTACTTAGATAAAAACGCTGCAAAGCAAAGGTTTAGAGCAGTATTTATCTGAGGGATTGGCTCACAGGTCCACTTTAACTATACTCTCTCTTTTCACTACATCGTAATTCCCTGCGTCTTTTCTTGATCAAATGCTATTTGATATTTGCTGATGTTTAATGGATACAATTCTTTTTCCCATATCTTTCCTGTATATGACAGAGTGAAATGCACCAGGGTGGAGCCCCGTGTCACTCAATCATTCTTGCAGCTGCTCATCCCAGGGGCCCAGGACTTTGTTTTCACATACATGTACAAGCCGCAGGGTGCCTGAAAGCGTCCTTTTCAGCCCTAAACGCTCGCTCACAGCATAAAGCAGCGCAAAAAACCACACTACACCATAAATCACGATTTTCAGACAAGCCTCTCTCACGCACACGCCACACATCAGGTGTTATCTGTACTTCTGATCTTCAGGCATGTGCACTTTGTATAGTCGCTCTGAACTACACACAACACACAGACATTCACATAAAAATGCGCACGCCCAGACACATGCAGTAAATACAACAAATGTTTTCTCATCTACCAATAACAGCATTCCTCACATCCAGACCTTAATAAAGTAAATATTTACACTGCAAGCTTGAGATATTCAACACAAGCTACGTGGTTGAGACAAAAGTTTCCAAGACCGACACGGCACAGTCAGTCCAGGTTAACAATGGATGAATGAAACCTGCAAAAACTCTGCTGTTGCAAACACAACAAACATGATCTGAGATTACAGAAAATGCTGAGGAGAGACTTTGTTAAGTTTCAGCCGCTGATTTATCCTGTAAAAATAGTTTTGACATTCTTGTCTCTTGGTGAAAGCAAACTGTCAGACTTCTACAACAGCTGGCAGCTGAAATTATGTTCAAGGACCAGATGCAGCCGGAGTGGCAGGGTGACAGTACAGGCTGAAACACTCACAAAATTGTAGGCTTTTGAGTGCACCCCTGAATCACAGCGCACTGGTGAACACTGTGTATTTCCTGAATTTTGAAACAGGATGAAATCGTTGTTGAAATGTTGCAAACTGATCCATGTTCAGGTTTATGATATGAAAGGTGTGTGTGTGTGTGTGTGTTTGTGAGTGCTGCTGTTGCTGTTGTTTGCATTGCTTATTTACTTTAGAAAAGATTGATGATATCTGGTTTTAGAAAACAAAAACAGCCAAATTCAAGCGTTGACGCTTCAAAACTGTTGTCCGCGGTAGACGTAATATTGATGTCACAGTGGCTTCTGTCATCTTTTATATACAGTCTGTGGTGGTTCACACATGCCTTTATTGGTTTCACTTTCAAATGGTTTCCTAATAAGTTCTGTGTTTTATAGTCTGGCCTCTCTTTCTTTGAATTTTTAGGTTTTCTACTCTTTGTTTGTGGCTCAGCCTAAATCTTGGGTCAGAACTCTTACGGTAAAGAGGAAGAAGGAGGAAGAAGTTTGTCAGTGTGAGGTGCTGCTCACTTTTGTCACAGAAGCAAAAAAAATACTGAGATTTCTTTTTCTAAACAAAGTGGGAATCGTGTTGATGCGGACATATAGCTGTAGGTGTAGTCCTTTAAAAAGAAAGGCAGAAGTGGAAAAATCGAGTGGGAGACCAAGGTAATCAGCGACTCGGTCAGAGTGAAACTGGTTGAGCTCACTCTGTAAAACAAACAACACAAGCATTGTTTAGTGACAGGCACCAGGGTGTGTTTATTTGTGTGTGTTTATTTAGACTCTATGCACCACCATGGGAAATGCAATAGGGAGTGTCACCAGACAAACAAAATAGCATAACCTAGCTCTCAGCAGGCAGCTATTTAAGGGCTTAGTTCACCAAATTCCAACTGAATAGTTTCCTAATTGTGTTAAGGCCATGTGGGCTATTTTGCGACACTACGGCAAGCTTTTGAGATCATTTCTGCTGTGCGGCACTTCGAGGGAAATTAAAAAATTTTAGGCTGTTACTCTGAATAGTCCACAGACCTTCATGTCACAAGTGTTCAAAACAGTTTGCGGTGAGGTGTGTGTTTATGGTGTAGTTTTTTCCTCCTGCTGCCTGAAACTCCATCTGACAGCTCACCAACAGCGTTGTTGTTTTGTAGACATTCATGTTTTACCAGTCTTTGCTCTAACATTATCCTTTTTTAATTGCTTTTTAATTGGATTTTTTTTTAATTGTTCACTTTTGGGTCGCTGCGCGGGAGCTTTATTTAAAAAAGGGAAACAGAGATATTACTCTATTTTTAAGCTTGGTTCGACTACAGCCATGGCAGGCGTGGATGTTGATGATACTCAATTGATATCAGTGCTTTTTTTTTTTATATACGTTATTGCTTTGAATTATTTATTTATTTTTAGTTGGAAAAGGATGGACCTTTCCACTCAAAGTGTACACACTAAATGTCCATTAGTATTTGGACAATGACACGTTTTGTAATATGACCTTTGTACAGCACAGCACTGAATTTTAAATCAAACATTCAAGGTGTGATGGAAGTGTTCATTTGCACTGATACCTCTGTGGATATCATATTGAGGAGTCCAGTGTTAAGATGCAAGTTTCAAGCGCCGCATATATCAAAGTTTAACATTAGGCATGAACTCCAGATCTTTTATATTTTATATTTTATATTACATACATATTTATAATATGTATGTAACTTTGCAATTTCAACATGTTGTCACCTCTTGGCCAGGACTCCCTTGAAAAAGAGGTTTTTAATCTCAATGGGACTTTTCCTGGTTAAATAAAGGTTAATAATAATAAAAAAATATATGTTTTGTTTCATGAAATCATGAGGGAAACAACCTCTCCTCCTGCTTGTCAGCCAAGCGTTCAATTAGTTTTGAGCTGCTGAAAATCGGGGACTGTGTATATAAACGGCTGTAATTCCTAAACAGTTAATGTCAGAAAATGTCAGCTATAAATGGCAATAAAGTGGGCGGGACTTCACAAAGTCCTTAAAGATTATAGCCTCATTGACCTAAAAAAAGCCTTTTCTTTTAACATTTCGGAGCCTTTCACTTCCATTTATCCCAGCTTGCTCTGTGCATGTGTGTTTGTATTGTCATGCACATATAGTTCAATTGAGCTCCTGCAGTTAATCTTACTATGGTGACAGGAAGCAGATGACCAATTTTAAATTCTTGGGCAAACATCCAATCAGAATTGAGCTCTTTGAGTCTTCCACTCTGCAGTCTGCCACTGCTTTTTCACAGCTCTTCCCTTATTCTGTTCTTTCCATCACACTGAGCGACAGGGGTCTTTTCACCGCGCGTGGACACACATTCAAGGAACACGTGCACACACGCACACATAAATGCAATACACCTTATTACTCTTTATTAATCTGCTGGGCGTTAATTGAAACCCCCCTGAGTTTGAGCCATACCTGCAATTCCTCTCTCATTATCAGTGAAGGTGCCTTTGGGGGGGGAGAAGGGGGAGGGGTGGTGGAAGGAGAGGACTCCCGAGTCTCCTGTGACAGGCCACTTGTGCATCCACAGTTCAGGCTGGATTCAACTGCCAACTGCCACTCAGTGTCTGCTTCCCCTTTCCACCGTAGTGCTGGGCATTTTACTGGTGCCCTCCCACTCAGGAGTCACTCATACCAAACTTACCCAACATATGTGCATGCAGGCAGCCATGTGATTGTTGGGGTTTCTTTCTATAATGCAGGATAGTTCCCTTACAATATAACTCACCATGAGGCAACTGCTGTTGTGATTTGGTGCTATAGAAATAAAATGCAATTAAATTAAATTACTTTTCCATCAAATTAGAGTGTTAGCCAAATTAAAAGCTAGTAATTACTGTTTCTTCCAAATCTAAAATACAACTCTTTTTCACAGCTGAGAGACACTAGTAGGCAATAAACAAATCCACTGTGGATTTCCTATTTGATTTCTGCCTCCCTCAAAAAATGAACACAGTTCAATGTCTTAACAAAGTGTCGCTGTGAGCTAAGATCTGCTTACAGACGATACAATCACTGTGATTCAGTGTTTTACTCAAGCATGATCTTTTCAAAAGAGTTACAGTATTTTAAAAAGTTATAGGTAATAGGCTTTGAATATAAATCTTCTCTATCTCTCACAGCACATGGGTGATTACTGTTAATTCAGTTTTTTTATCCAAGCTGAATAACATTGTATGAGTATCGTATGCCACTTGTGCCAGCATTAATCTGACGCACAGTGTGAAGAACTATTAATAATTACAAACTGAAAAAAGACTACACAGAATTTCTACTTGGCTTTTCATTCAAGTATTCAAGCAGCGGTTTAAATTTTGCAGCAGCAATGGTCCACCTCTACACAGGTAAGGATTGCGTCTATGCTGGCACTGCTGAGAGCGTGTATACACTGCTGAAGAGAGGAAAGTGTGTATGAGTAAACTCCGTGTGTGTATGTGTGCATGCGTTTACGCCAGGAGAGAAGAGGATCCGATTAGTACTACTCTGAAAGTAATTACCTTAATTAAAGCAGTAATGTGTGGAGACAGAGGGGAGGAGGGGAGAGGGGAGGCAGGGGAGAACCTGCCATCTTTTATGGGACAGTTTAGAGACTGTGTGATTTAAGGGGCACACTCGACAGAGAGAAAAGGGGTAGGGACAGAGGGATGGAGAGCCCGTTGGGGATGAAAGAAAATTGTTGCAGATTGAGGATGACAGTCGGGTTCTGTTATTTTTGTTGGAGGAAAATAAAAACATGTGAGGGTGAATGCAGAAGACAGAGATCGGGGAGCGAAAGAGCGATCTGGCCAAATTCATTTTCTCATGTCTTTCCTGTCTCCTGTGTGTATGTTTTCACTTAATCTCTAACTATGCTCTCCCACCTGTGGCAGATTTAGAAAAATGTACATGAACATTTACAAATATCCACAAAAACACTTTAAAAAAATCACCTTGTCTTTTAAGAAAACAAAAACAAGGTGATTTTTTTACAATCATTAAAGTAGAAAAACTTTGCTTACACCCTGCAGTACTCACTAGCAAAACAATAGCAATTGTGCAGAGGTGAAAAGTATTTTTAAGTTATAGAAGGTGCTCCACACACACGTAAGCTTTGACAAACGAAACCCAAGCACACGCATGGAAAACAATAGAGAAAAGCTTTGATTAGACACTGTTTAACCTCATGTTGCAAAGTACCAACACTATGCTGGCCCTTATCTGGCCAGGCACATTTCTCAACCCTCCTAAAGCAGACAAACTTCCTCTGCAATCTTTATGTACAATACCACACACAAACTCACACACAGTATATCAGCAAGTGTCAGCAAAGTGATCTGTTCAGATATTGTACACTGTGTTACACAACCATGCATTTGTTGTTTTGTGCGAGCAGTAGGCAAACCTCTACAGGCCTTTATTCAGGTGAAGCCTTTGGCACATCGCTGTTGGAAGGTCACAGTGGAGGCTAAACACACACAGACATCATTACATTTAACTGTGAGTGTGTGATGTTGGGGCGATGCCACTGACCCACTACTCAGTCGCCTCATATCTGCATGTTTTTATACTTTCCAAGGTCCCGCTCTGTCTGAAGTCTGTGGTTTGACTTGGCCTTGCATGTCTGTACATACATGTATTAGAAAGTGTTTGCGTGTGATCCTGTACCTGTGCGTTTGTGTGTACATCTTTGGTTTTGCATAACCAGACAAAGGGATGGAGAGCAGCTCACACATTTGCATGAGCTGGAGGTCTCACTAATGGTTTCTAATGGAAATCAAATAACAACTTGCGGAAGTAGCGTGTCCTTGCACCGCACACAGCCTACAGGTGTGGGTGTGTGTGCGAGCGTGTTGTGTGTCAGCATTTGAATCGTAAGTGAAAAAGTATCTTTTTGATAGAGTGATAATGAAAATAATAACATCCATGACAAAATATTCATAAAGGTAATGATGAACGCCATATTTCTGGGAAAGATACATCAGAGGCGTCTTGGTTAAAAGAAAACAGTGGCCGGCGTCTCCCACACCCTCAAATTATCTGCTGCTTTCACATTTCACTGATAGCATAGATGAGAGCTGAGGAAAATGGACACACAATTATGCTCACTTGTCGTATATTAATACTGCTTCTTGACATCTTCCATGGACCCTGAGCTGTCATCTCTTTGTCTGCTTTAATTGAAAATTAATGGTTAGTCCGTTGCCAAGGCAACAGCAGCAGTGGTGGTGGGTAGTGAGCCACATTCAGACAGACACCAGTGGCATTGTTTGTCCTGTCTGACCTTGGAAGTCATAGGGAAAAAAAAGAAAGAAGAAAGGCAGAGGAGGACAAAAAACACATTAAAAAGAGAATAGAGAGGTAAGGGTTGAATGTTGTCCATTGGAGCGAGGGAGAAAAATAAAATGAAGTTATTGTGGTCGTGTTTTGGCCAGGTAGAGAGAAAGAAAACTGTGGTAGGGTGACTGAAGAGAGGACTGAAGATATGATGTCAAAATGCCAAATGGGGGAGAATTATGTTTGAGTAAGAAAGCAGAAAAGGGCCTGGTGATTCTTCTCTGAAGTGACAGGATTACCTTTGTGCTGATGGAGTCAGAGGGCACCTCATGGCCCCGTAATCATCTGGACACAGGTGTGAGAGTGAGCGATTGCCAAAGGGAAAAATTGTATGTGTGTGTGTAGAGGTGCGCGTGGACATGTTGGTCCTACTGTTTACAAATCCATCAGTGTGGACACAGTGCCAAATGGACACTGACTTCAAGGCCAGGCATCCGTAGATTGACAGAGAAGCTTATGGGCGACATACAATTTACTTCATTGTAAAGCTGTCTAGGACAAGATGAGGAGAGAAGCAAGGGGTTACAGTAGGCATGATAAAAATCATTTATAAATGTATAGAATTCATTTATAACTCTGATTTACTCTTGAGAGATGTCAACAGCTCTGCTGCTTCTCATCATTAGCTGATTTAGAAAAGGTGCTGTGGTGAAAATAGACAAGATAAAAAGATATCTTGATACGTCTAAAATAATCATCGATGGCATATCCTTTATTTTCTTTCTAGAACAGAAAACAACTCTTAAAAGTTGTAGTTTAATTTATGGAGCATGTAACATCACTTGTTCATGTTCTTTTTTTCTTTTCTTTTTTTGAGATGATGGCTCAATAGTGGGCCTTCATGAACTCCAGTCACACAGGCCTAGGGACTGGTTAGCAAGCGTCTGGCAACCACCAGTCATAAGGTACATGTGTTTTCCCCAATCAGTGGTGAGTGTTTGCAAGGGCTTTCTGGTATCCACTAAGAAATACACAGCTAAAACCCCATTTAGTCCCATCCTTGAAACCAATCAGTAAACCCCAGGAAACCATTGCTAGGTAAAAGTGTGTGTTCAGCAACTGATGGGAGAGTGGTTTCTGGAGGTCGCTCCTTGGTAATGTGAAACTGATTGCAAAGAGGTGTGAGGTAGTGCATTGAAAACCTCCTTGTGATTGCTTTAGCTGGTGGTAGATGAAAGGCTGGAAACTGGTAAACTGCTTGACTTCGACGATATGGCACAACTTTTACGCTGAAGGCAAACATTTCCTATTTCTGGATTGGCATCACACTTTTTCAGGTTGTACTCCAGCACAGAGGGTAAATTGGCAAGTGTTTGCAGACAAGTGAGCATTTTTAATGCAAACTACAGGCGATTCCATCAATCAGCTTGTGATCAAAGCAATCACAAGGAGTTATTTGTGATCGATTTTATCCTGTGTCAGTCAGTACAATATCATAAAAGAGCAGAAACTATGCAGTTTTTGATGGACTTACACAAACAAAGCAACAACATGTAAATGGATATCTTAACCAACTACATTTGCCATAAGAGAAACTTGCTATTGTGTTCCTCAAAAAATTGCTATCATTAAAAAAAAAAGCTTAATACAGTTCACAAATACAGATCCATGTCTTGTCTCTTCTCTCAATCCTGCTAGGTGGATGCTGCGTCGAGATTTTCAGATTATAGTAATCAACAACCAAATCTTAATGGACTCTTTGGTGAATGCTTATTTGTTTCCGCACTTTTTACAACCTTATAATTTAATTCCCCTTGGGGCACAGACGCTTTAGAGAAACAACATCTGGATGTTGCGTTACATCCAGATGAACAGAATCAACTTTTTGGCATTTTCTTACCTGGATGATTGAGCATGCATCAAAAAACATCATCTAAAATTGTTCTGCACTCACTGCTGTAGCTGTATGTGAACAAAGCTTGTGTATTTTTAAGCGATTGCTTGATCACAGCCCAAATACACCCACCAGCCTCACAGCAGCTGTGAAGAGATGTGTTGGAATGAATCATGGTGATGTACAATATATACAAAAAAACATTTACCTCACAAGCATGCTCTCTATACTGCATACACAATACTGCCTTTCTTAAGGTTACAGGTTTCCAAATGTAGACTTGTATCAAATCTAACACAGTCTGCGCATGTATGGACATAGATGTCAGCTGAGCATAGTTCAGTGTGCATATTTGTGCGTTGCGCATCACTGTGGCCAAGATTGAAAAACTCTCCAAGGGCTAGAAGGTCATGGCACATTTATTGATTGCAACTTTCTTATGCAGACATTCTGTGAAGGTTGAGTGCCTTTCCATTCCCATTGTGCATTCTGTTACAAATGTGACAAAACAGTGCATTTGACAGGTCACATAACATTTTATTCTTTAGCAAACTCATTCAGAAAAGGGTTTTTTTTTTGGCCACATTCACACAGCGTTTCTTCATTGTCATAACCCAGAGCAGACCAATCAGTGAGTCACACTTTATGAAAACCAGTGTCCAAACATTCTACCAGCATGTTCTGCTAATGGGACAGTCACAGTAGGGAAAACAGAGGTCAGAGACTGCGATTCACTCCACTCCAACTGCAATGTGTTGGCAATCTGTCTTCATTTATAAACGCGTTATTTGCAATCCTTTGCTTATTTGTCTGAGAGTGATTTCAGGGGATTGCGATTGTTTGGAGACAGGTTGCCTCCCACCAGGCAATCACCTTGTGATAAAAGTGGGTGCACAGAAGTTGAGGGTATTGATCAGCTACTTGTAATCATTCACTAAATATTAAAAAAAAATGTTTTAATGCAGTCACCGAGAAACTGCTGATTTCTTTGCTAGTTGGATGCAGTTCCTGTCCTATCTTTACTCTGATGTGACTGTGGACTAAAAACTTCTGACACATAGGCATCACTTTTCCACACAGATACTATGTCAAAGTTTGTTTGGCAGACATTTTCAGTTTTTGCCATAAGTGATATTTTTACTTGTGGGTGGAATTATCAACATCATCTGGTGGTGGTCAGAGGGGCCGGTAGCGCCAGTGTCCGGCAGCCTCGCCTCTGTGGCTGCAATGTAGCTTGCCATCACCAGTGTGTGAATGTGTGTGTGAATGGGTGGATGACTGAATGTGTAAAGCGCTTTGGGGTCCTTAGGGACTAGTAAAAGCGCTATACAAATACAGGCCATTTAAGTCCCAACAATGGTTTTCGCATTGCCTTAAAAAGTAAATAAATAAAATCATCATATTGCATTATACATCAAGAATATTTTTAGGTATCTATCATTTGCTTTGCTCATTTGTTCATTTTATGTGTATGACCCACCTCATCTGAACTGGATTTTCCCTTAGAAACCTTTGACTATCGCGTAATGCCATTTTATTTAGAAGTATATGAGATCTTATGTGTTAGACAACTAATATTATGAAACCTGCCCCCAAACTATAGTGTATTGGATTATATTTGAATATTAAAATTGTGATGATGATGATGATGATGATGATGATGATGATGATGAGACAAAAGTCAAATATACACTGGTGAGGTAAGAATTGTCCTTAGGGGAAGAATTGGACATATTTAAGAGGGGACAACGCCCGCTGTAACAAATCAATATCCTTAGGCTGTCAGGTTTTTCATCAGCATGGGTATTGCTTGGAAGCTGTCTGCAATTACATCCTTATATTATTATATAATCCCAAAAGATCATGTTTGAGAAGTAGTTAGTCCTGTAAAACTATCAACTATACAGTATTAAGACTGACAGGCATGACTTCAGATCAATTCAGCTTTTAACGCAGCGTCAATTCACAACAAGAAGACTTTTCATTGTAAGGTAAAGACCCTACGATAACTGTCAGGCAGGTGTTAAAAGAAACTTCAAGCATTAGAAATAAAATCACCTTGATTATTTATCTTGATTAATTGATTAAAATTAGATGTACAAAGCTCAGAGATAAATAAGTGTCCCATGGAGTGAGTGAAGATTCGTTTTCTAACATCTAAGGAACATCAAATGAATCTTTTCAAACTACCAGAATAATTGATTTTATCAATAAGGTCTAATAAGGGTGAGGAAGGATTTTCAAACAGTGTTGGGACTGTTTAAAGAAGTGTGTCAAGAATCACCTGCAAAAAAAAAGAAGTAATGCATTACATAATTACTCTTTCCTTACACTACTTTCCCACTCACCGACATAAATCCCAGCCCTAATGAGGACACATAAGGAATCTTTCTTTTAATGTTTAAGTTTAAATAGAAGGATGACAAAACAAAGCAAAATTGAAAAACAGCAAAAACAGACTTCACAGAGATTCTGCTGTAGAAACATGTACAGATGGAAATGGAGGTTGATGTTTTGTTACGGTTAGTACAGCTGTTTTTTTTCCTGGATGCAGTTTGTGCTTTACCACTCTCGTCCTTTTGTGTAATAAAAATAAAGTCCCCCATATACCTCCTTTCTGCACACTAATTGAAATCAGCTGATTGTAGTGCAACTGCACAGCAGAAAGGTTTTTCTTTCCTTTCTGTCTTCCTACTGTGCAGATAATTGAAGCACATTTGTAGCAAAGTAATAGCATTATTATAATTGTAATCTGATTACTGAATTTAGTACAGCAATGCATTTCATTATTGTGTCACTAAAAAATGTAATGTGATTACAGTAACATATTACAGCCAACACTGCTGCATAAATCCCACTGAGTGATTCTTTTATTAACTGCTTGTGATTGTTTAATAATACAAGCAAATATAAAATATTACACCACATGTGCAAAGTTATTTTTTAGATGTCTGCTCCAATTTGCATTTACAACGTTGATACAAATACAGGCCGGTGTGTTTTTGATTAGGAACGAGCATTCCCGCCGATATGACAACACTGGCAGGTTACTCGAAAGTCTGTGCACACATAAATTAAATGTACATCCAAGCATGAGAAATCATGTTTACATTTTTCTTTTATAACGTGTGTGCAAGTTTGCTTTCGGTTAACTGATGGCAGTAGCAATTATAAAATAAATTAAAATGCATAGCAATTACTGGCGCACAGGCCGACATCAGTGTGTTTATAAAGTCACCTCTATTTCAGCCAGTGCACAGAAAATTCCAGTGTACTGGAGTTTGTGCATCTCACAGCACAGATTTTTGATTTATGTGTGACTGTGAACTGTTGTCACAGTTTTGCAACACTAACAACCTGTTGGATTATATTTCTGGAAATGGGAATGGATGGTCTGGCTGCTACAAACTGGAAACTATGTAGATTTCTCTAGTTGCAGCAATTTTACCTCTGCAGTTTAAAAGTACGTAAACAGATACAAAACAGTTCAGAGATGAGTCATCTTCACTTGAGTACTGCTATTCAACGGATTCAAGTGAAACTCCTGATTACTGATTCCACATATATAATACTTCTGTAATACTGTATATGGTTCACATATTGTTTTAGGTCAAAATAAGAACATTTATCTTTAAAAACATTTGTGCTTCGTAATTAGATCTTATACTTAATACATACTTAATTTGAATACTACTGGTGTTTTTTTAACTTTCTGCTCACTTTATGAATTTCTTTTGTTACATGGTACAAAATGAGCCATCCTGTCTGTCACACCAACCCAAGATACATAATAAACATCTGAAACACTCAGCTCAAACATTTGGTTCCGTCTAGAGACCACGTAGCTTGCATGCAATGAATCTATTTACCACAGTTTCAAAAGCGAAAACTAGATGTCACCGATGTTCATGGAGGTTTATTATTAAACGAAACTATAACTAAATGTGGACATCATGATTTTGCCATAGGAGAGTAGAAGTGTGAAGTCACAAATCAAACAAAGTGGTGCATATACTGCAAATGGTTGCAGCACTGGTATCATGCCACCGAAATACAGTGAAAATAACATGCAAATGAGGAAACAGAGGGAAATGAGGGTAACAAGGTAGAGAGTTAAACGCAGCTTAAATTTGAGGTGACTAACTGAAGCGACTTCCAAAGAAAGCAGGGGCTGCAGTTAGCCCCATAATGAACATATTTGGCCAATGACACAATTCTTGTAATCTTTCCCTCGCCACAGTGGATTTTAAATCAAACCATCAATGTGTGATCAAAGTTCAGACTTTCAGATCTAATTCAAGGGATTTAGCAAAAAACATTACATTAACTGTTTAGGAATTACTGTCATTGTTCTACATAGTGACCCATTTTCACAGGCTCACAAGCTACTAGACAAACATACTCAAATCATCTTACTCAAAATCTCTGCCCGTTTGTATGTTTGCGCACAAAGTACTCAGACAAAATCAGTTAAGCAACCAAATCTGGCGCACATGCACATCGTAGGTACCATAGATTCTTATCTATGTCAGATATTAGGACGTCTTTCATGTTGCAGTAAGCACCTGAAAATGTTATAAAGGCCTCACAAAGTACATCAGTTTGTCAACAACACAAACAAACCAAACAATGCTGTGGCATGGGGATGTGGATGAAGGTCAAGGTGCATCCAAGTATTTTTTTTAATGCTTGAATAAAAAGCTTTTGTTGTCATTGAAAGGTCTAGAAGGTCTAGAGGTAAACGTCATATTTCCAACTTGAGATGCTCTGCATCCACTTTTACCGCAGCCACTTGCTTGTTTGTGGGCTTTCTCCTTTCAGTTTTGTGTTGTTCTATTGTGTTGAGTTCTGATCTGGCCATTGAAGAATATTGTTATCCATTTCACTGTAAAGTACTGGCTGATCAGTCATTCAGCACTTGGCTGATTCTGAGCAGAGAGTGCATGCTTCAGGATTCATCTTGGTACTTCTGTTAGCAGTCATATCATCTAAACACTAGAGACTCAGTTCCGCTGGCAGCCTTACACGCCCATGTCTCCACCATATGTAGCAGACGGTGTCAAACATGGTGGAGGCAATTGGATCGTGAGCTGTTCTTTTCCTTCTCCGTGTTTGTATCTCGCCATGATTCTGGTACAAGCTAACCTTGGTTTCAAGTGTCAGTTTCTTTTCAGAACTATGCAAGTCCTCTGTGAGATATTTTATAGTAAATTCTGAAATTCCTAAGCAGTATTTAATCCTTTGAAGCCAAAAGTGACGTGGTGATTGACACATTCACTTTGCAAGTGAAAGGTTTGTTTCCAGCCAGTGACACAAATGAGCATACATCCTAAAACTTGGCCAAACATGTGGAGTCACCCGCTGAAGCAAAATTACAAACACTGTTTAATCATCCAGATTTTTACCTAAAATCAGTTTTGACAAATTGTAAAAACAATATAGTCTGTTCAGATGATACTGAGCAACTAACAGTAGTAACACTACTGTAATAACACTCGTGCTCACATGTCACAACAATAGTCACTATATGACTATCGCTGTGACATGTGAGCACGAGTTGTCACAGTGATAGTCATCTAGTGAACACAAACCAGGCATTGTGACAATGAAAACACATCCCTGTACAACTACTTCACCAGTTTTCTTTATTGACATTTGCAAATGACAGAAAGAAAGTTATCGTCTGATTCAGTGTGTTCACTGACAAACACACAGACTGCAGGTGCTGACGGATCCCTCTTTACAGGCGCATTTTAATACATTTGAAAAAAAAATATATCATATTTTTAAAGTTGAAAGTAAAGGTAAAAATAAGCTACATGTAATAAGTGTTCTCTAATAAATCAGAGAAAAGCATTTAGCTGTGCAACAAAAACAAATCTGAAAAAAAAAACAGATGCATGTAAAAATGTGCAAAAAGGAGATTTTCAAAGTAAAAATATGGTTGCTTGATATGTTCTCCAGCTGTTATCAAAACAAGGAGGACATAAAATAGAACGATGCAGCGCAGGGTTTGCTGTCAACTTATAAATATCAAAGACTGTAGATGCCTAAACAGAGGGAGTCTGAGGGAGGGAGGAGGAAGCGTCGTGAGTGATGGGCGACTGGAAAAAGCAGTTGCTTTTATGCGAAGGTAAGGAACCGGGATCGGAGAGAGAGGGGGAAGACAATGGAGAAGGGAAAAAAGCGAGATGGATCACTTTCCCATATTGCATGTGTAGAAGAATCCATCATCTTGTGGAGCCAGATGTGCGTCATTCACATCAAACTTTCCAAATTAAAAGGCCACCTCACCCTTCCACTCCCCTCCATAATCCAGGCTCCATCTCCCTCTCTCGTACCATTAAGCCTCTTTCTGCTTTTACACACACACATGCTGGCAAACTTAAACACATACTTAAATGCACACGTGCTGTACATTGAAACTCACTAACTTTTTCTTCTTATTTTTCCAAGGGAAGTTGCTGAGAAAGCTCATTTCTGATGTTTTTGCAACAGCGACATAGCCTTAGGATGCAAAACATTTCTGAACTGCCAGACGAGGCATTGTGGGTTATCTTATCTGATGTGAAAAGGGGTGGTGAATGTTATTTGCATGCTGCATTGATGCTCAAATAGCAGTTTGAATGCTTCCTCAGCAGAGGAGAACTGTGATTGTACATTTGGCAAGCAAACAAGTGTATCAGATGATATCAGCCTTGGCCTACTTAACTGTCCTGGGTGAGACACAAGAGTCTGTACCATAAAAACTTCCCTCATCTCATACGTACATCTTTATCCAACTCCAACTTTCCTCAAACTTACATACATATGCGTCGTTTCTGTGTGTTCAAGTTTCTCGACCCTTTGTCTGTTGCACTTTATGACAGCGTTATGTTAAAACCCCCGCATTACAGCCATTAAAAAAAAAAAGTAATAGAAAAGCTCTGTAAGTTGCTGGATGCAGTTTAAAGCTGTGGAGACAATGCTGCCCTTTAGCCTGATACACAGACGCACACTGGACTCGTTGCGCTGCCGAAGCCCTGTCTGTATTTCACGCGCACGGGAAGTGACAAAAGCAAGAGAAGCCAGACGAGAGAGGATGGGAGACAAGTACTTTTGGACAGGAGAGGAACAGAAACAAGAAGGGAGATGAAAGGAAAAGGTGGGAGAAAGACAGTAATAAGGAGTTGAAAGTGAGCGAATTGTAAATGAGTAGACGACATTCTGACAGCCGAGCAGCCGGACACATGATGGAACTTTCATCCTTCACCGTACTGTGTCATTGCCCTAATAAATGGAGAGTGAGAGATATACTTTTTTCCCCACTTTCCTTGGGATAGGTGGGCACGTGATAAGTGAAAAAGCAGAGAAACACCCTCACCCGAGAGTCTTTTGCTCTCTTTCTGTCATTCTTACACACACACACACACGGTAAGGAGACCAACTTTTCCTTTCTTTGAGGGACTACTCTTTAGCTGCGCTGCCAGATGAGGTCTGATACCTGCGATTCCACAGTTAATCCTGGTTAGAATTCAAATAGCGGGGAAATTACGGTCTTTCTCTTACTTTCCTTCCTTGCTTCCATTTTCGCTGCGACATCTCCCCTCTTTCAATCTCACTCGCTCTCTTTTCTCGGGGCCGGGCGCAGAAAAAGCCTGACCTCTGCGTTTTCTCCCGTCCTTAAGATTGGTTTTAAATACTCAGCAGATTAAAGCACAGGCATGAAAGCTCACATTAGCCATATATTTAAAAATCCCCCTGGCCGATAATCCATGTATTTGTCAGAATCAAACAGGGGAATAGAAAAGGAACCAATGACATGATGAGTAGCCTGAGCCAGACGTATTGTGAAGGGGAATTAGAAGGAGAGAGATACATTTAGTAGAATGTGGCCCAAGAAGAAAAGTCCTTCAAGATGATTATTGAAATTCACTGAAGACTGGCTCACGTGAGCGTTTGACAGGACAAAAAGCACTGTTGCAATTTGACGACCTCTGATGGCCTTCACTGTCTTTCTATTTCTCTCTGCAGTGCACGCACACACATACGCACACGTATTGCGTGACCTGTTATGATGAAGGTCTGATCTAATGTGTATTTCCTGCACCCTGCACAATGCTTAAAGGCAGTTCCTATTCTTGAAATATTAACATTCACTGTTTTTCTATAAAAAAGGCAATTTTTGTAAACCAGAGGAGAATGAATATTAAAGCCAAAATGTGCTCTGTATTTTTATTAATATTCCCAGAAACCTAATATTTGGACATTGTTAACCAGTGACATAAACCTACAGTAAAAATGCATTAATTTTTTTTAAATTATTAAGTTCAGTCTTCAATTTCAGACTCACCACCACCGTCTTATCTGATGCAGCCAGACCACAAATTGCAAATATTAATTTAGGCACTGTTTGGATATTACACTTTAAATACAAGCAGAAATAGGATGAATAAATTATTGTGGCATGTATTTGTTTGATGTTCTTGTTTTACAGAAATTTGCAAGAACATTTTTACCTTATATGTGTGTGTGTGTGTGTGTGTGTTTATATATGTGTGTATACATAATACAGTGGGTAATATTCATAAACAGTCGTTAGCTAAACTACTAATATTAAGCTGCCAAGAGAAATTAAAGACGGGCAGATGAATAGTCTGGGGAACTTAGATGGGTAGGTCAAAAGAAATCATTGAGCCTTTCACAACCACAGCACATATACACAAACAGACCCAGCAAATGTCAATAACCAGATACATTGAATTGGAGATCAAAACTTATATTAAAAAGGCGTGTTGCATTCAATGGCATAAAACATCCAAGGTTGCAAAAAAAGAAAAAAGAAAAAGAAAATACAAGACATTAATTTTTATTAATTATTTATTTTTTTATCCGATTCATCTCCGATGAGTGAACTTTATTAAAGAGAGCATTTAATGACACAAGGGGACAAAAAAAAATTGCGATGCATTCTTGAATGATTGTGAGGGGAGAGTGGGCTTGTTTGCAATAAATGAAGGCTATGTATTTTCAATGTCAACAACATCATAGTGATTTAATTAAATGTGTTTTTTTTGTGCGTTTCAGTTGTCGGTCCTTTGAAGTGTGGGTCAAAGGGCAAGGAGTTCTGCAGCCAGAGTGTGAATGTGCTTGCTTCATTGGCTAGGTGTTGCTTATAATTAGCTTTTCTCACTTCATTCTTTACATTTTTTTTTATTATTTCTATCCCCCTTTGGTGATTCGTGTCCTTTACATGCTGATAAATTCTGATGTTTTGCATAAAAATGTGCAGCTCTCAATCACAAAATTCAGATTTGACTTTCACCTTATTTTCTTTTAATATATGATGGATGATGAATATTCATTTCTGTTTTATTCCTGTAAAGCAAGCATTTCTTTCTGACACCTTTCAACTTATCCGGTCTAGTTTGTTGTTTTGAGGTTGTTGTATTTGTCAGCTTAATAGTGACAGCCACGCTAGTGTGCCAGAGCTCGCTGGGCTAAATCTTCAATACAGTATAGAAAAGCCACACACCACATCTTCAGAAACACACGCGCACATCAAAAAGGTTGCCCAAGAAAGCCAGTTCTATCCTATCCTTTCTCTCCATCTCTCTATAGCCTCTTTCTCTCTCTCTCGCTCTCATTTCTTAAACCAGTCGCTGACAGCACACAATGCAGAGGTAAAAATCATAGAGGCTTCCACATCTTTCCGAGTGTGTGTGTGTGTGTGTGTGTGTGTGTGTGTGTGTGTGTGTGTGTGTGTGTGTGTGTGTGTG
>NW_024582440.1:1875518-1884630 GCF_018398535.1 Haplochromis burtoni
CCCGAGCTTGAAGGATAAACCGCCCGCAGGGGCGTGCTGGGTGTTTTTATATATATATATAAATAGATAGATATATATATAGATATATACATATATGTGTGTGTGTTTAAATTTTCACTGTGACACCTGCACCATAACACATAATAAGCTTCATCACCATATTGGTATTAAAGATGAAGTAGGAATATGTGCCTATATGAATGCTTACTCGTGTGTGAAAATATCCACACAGAGATGCTTTTAAAACGTAAAACAGTGTAGACGTACACTGCTGCACATTTTCAGGCTGTGGGGCCATCTAATCTTATGCTTTAAACTTGAACTTTAAATGTGTTTAAGAAAAGAAAATGTATAAACTGTCATAATCAAAATGAATCCTTGTGCTTAATAGTCAAAATGCCAAGATTTTAACTTTCCCTAAGAAAGTTCAAATAAATGATAATTAAAATCCTTCTCCAGCTTTGATTCAGCAGCTACTTGGACAGTTAATCCTTCACTCTTGAAACACAATTCTTTTTCTTAAAGTGTGTATTTTTTATGCTGAAAACTTTGCTTCAAAGAAAATGATGTTTTTGCTGGTTGAGGGCATGGGCTTTCTCGAACGTATTCTTTAGCTCTTTTCTGGGTAGCCTCGGTTTTTCTTGTGTTTTTTTGTTGGCGTGAGTTTGTACCTGTCAGATTTCCACAGCAGCTTGGCGGGAACTCATTCCCTTGAATCGACTGCTCGGCCGCAAGTGCTTTAAAGTAAAGTGAGTCCTTGAGTTTCAGTCTCTCTGGCCATCTCTGCGTTTTGGAAGAAGTGTGCGGGTGTGTGTTAAAGCAGCTTGTTAACACGTACGCAACTGCCTTGGCCGAGCCTCTCTAATTATTCCCTTCCAACGAAGGGCCGAGACAAGGAGAGAGTGGTGATAAACACATTTTCTTAGCACGTCTTTCCCCTTTCCGTTTGCTTCACTAAGTGTGCGCCTGTGTGTGTGTCTGGTTGTGTGATGCTGAGCAGCTGT
Source organism: Haplochromis burtoni (assembly GCF_018398535.1). Taxonomy (NCBI): domain Eukaryota; kingdom Metazoa; phylum Chordata; class Actinopteri; order Cichliformes; family Cichlidae; genus Haplochromis; species Haplochromis burtoni. The sequence goes on from NW_024582440.1 coordinate 1,876,523, forward strand.
GACAGTAAACAAGTTAATGAGTGGCTAATAGAAAGCAGGTGGTGATTGGTTGTGATCCTCCCAGCAATCAGTGTATATTCAGAGATTTATACAGATGCCACTGTCTGCACCAAGGTCACATAGGCACAATCACCCTGTCTCCACAGTTTCTGTACTAGAGCAGATGAAGAGATGCCCTGTAAAGATTCACCCAGTCAATTATTATTGTTGCATTCCCAGCTGGGAGATAGCATTGGTGCATTTGAGCAACAGTCTGCTGCTGTTGTCTTTGCATAACCACAGAGGCGGCGTGTGTGTGTGTGTGTGTGTGTGTGTGTATGCATGCTGCCTCCCCACTTTGTCTTTATTTGTAAACATGCACACTCATATGTGTAGGACAGTGGGTGTATGCACATATGAGCGTGTTTGCGAATGTTTGGATAATTTGCTCTCTGTGCACTGTTCCCTCTCTGTTTATTTGTATACGCCTGTTTGTGTGAGGCCCCTCTCCGGGTTCGACTTTCAAGGCATTGTGGGAGATTTTGTAGGAGTTGTTTGTAAACATCAACAGCAGTAAGTTTTATTTTATTGTAGCTTTATTTTATGACATTATTCCCAGATGGCTGAATAAAGCCTGCAGTTTTGTTTTTTTTTGCTAATGCGTCTACCACACATCCTGCAGTCCTTTAACTCGTCCTCGCCACCACGCAGATGTTTTCTTTTTCTTTTAGATGCAAACCGACAACACGGTCTTTCCTCTTTTTTTCTCTCTCCTCCTCTTACAGTATACACCCAGGACCAGAATCCCCTCCTCCTTTCTATAAATCCCAAATCCTGTGTTGAATGGATCAGGACTTATTCAAGTTGGAGGCAGGAGCTTTTTTTTCCTCATTTTTACCAGCTCTGTGACACTGTGGGTGAGCGCTCCCATATTTCTCTTTAATTAAGCCAGGGAAAACCTTGTAGTACAGCCAACCCAGCTCATGTAGCCACTTATGTTTTAATTTAATTACCTGTCCACTTTGATAATTATTCCTCCTGATTAACAGGGAGAGAAGGGTTCCTAAATGGGATGGAAGATGGGTTAGAGGTCCAAACATCGTTTTCCTCCTTTCACCAAGAACAAGAATGAGGGTACCGAATTTAGATGTCCAGGTCAGCTTGGACTGGCTTGACTTTATTCAGGCAGTGCAGAGCACCGAGTCCTCTCATTTCCCTGTTTTATATTTAATCCTGCGATTTTATGCAGCTGTAACCCCAAAACAGACAACAACACACAACTCATCATTCTGCAGGCAGGCGGGGGTGATTGAAATCTTTAGTCAAAATGTCAGCAGTTACACAACAACAAGCACAAGAATGATTCAGCCTCTTTGCTCTCTGCTGTGCTTTGCACATAGTTTTCAGATGCAGGATGCAGGTTGATGTTAACTAAGCATGTTCACCCTGCTGGGATTGGGTTAGAAACTTTCTTTAAGAGCCCTTGCGTGGGTTTTTCCAGATCCAACTTTAAAAAAAAAAGAAAAAAGGTGCACCTTCCTAATCACATCCACTTAGAAAAGCATCACTCATCACCATCCAGTTGCTCACATTAGCGCCCGTCAATTCTCGGGAGATTTATTTCAGACATATGACAAAGTGTTCCTGGCAAAATCCGTCAGGCTCAGAGGAGTAAGTAAAGGAATATATGGGTGCTCATATACACTCACACACGCAAACACACACCCAAACATTTGCACGCCGACACACACACATGTGGAGACACACATATTTTTAGTGCTATTGATCGTGTTAATGAATGTGTTGTGATTTACTGCAGTGGTGGCCGATTGTTAGGTGGTGTCGTGATGGACTGCCATCATTTTCCAAAGGTAAAAGCATAGATAGAGGAAAGGCAGGAGGGCAGAATCCCATTTAATGGCCAAAGCAAAATTATTCCTTGATCTTTCTTTGAGTTATAGCTTCGTTTTTTTCTCCTCCTCCCTCCCCCACTTTTTTTTTTCTCCAGCGACAGGTATGATGTAATTTCCAAATTTCATCAGAGACAGTAATCTCAACACTGATTATCCTGTCAATTAGTAAATGAATGTGGTGGCAAGGGGGGGGGGGGGAAGCTGGTAATAACTCTGCAAAAAGGAGTTGTCAAGCTTCCAAAATACATAAAGGACACAGTGAGGTAGGCAGACAGTAAAATTTATCTAATCACAATATAACTGTCTATTCTGAAGGGAAGTGCATAACAAGAGTGAACCTACTAAAACGGATTTTATACCTGTTTTTATTTTAGGAATACAGCATTTTTTATTATTATTATTTTTTTAGGATGGCATAAATCTTTCTGACATAAATCCATATAGGATATTATTTGGCATAAAAACCTCTTTTTTAATGAAATTACATTAACAAAAGTCAAGAGGAACAAGCATCTAAGAGACAATAAAGAAGCTATATGGAGAATTTTGCCATTTTTTTTTAAAGTTTGCAAGGTTTATTTATTCTTTTTACGATTTACTTTTTTATTTACAGATACATTCGTAACTCTGACATGCAGACACGTAGAGAAAGCGATCATTTCATGGCAGACTTTGTCCTGTTTTAAACGATCGTTCTTTGTTACTGGTGGGTTTTTTTTTTGTTTTTTTTTGGGAGCTCAAACTTTGCGCAGGATAACATCTGTTCCTCTCTGCCGCCACAATAGCGCAACTCAACCAGGATGCAAAAGCGAGGTCAAAAGATCAGTGCCTTCCCCTCATCCGTGCGCATGCACGCCCACACACGCGCGCACACTTCTCCGGGGAGCGACGGAGAGATGCCTCTCACTGGCTGCTGTTTTATTATGCGCCGGGGCTTTGCATGGATAGGACGAAAACGCGCACCTGCTTTAGAGGCATTACGGTAGCACAGCAAACTGTCCTCCCGCAACACACACTCCGCACTCGTACACACACTCATACACACATACAGCTCCAGTGATTCAACCCTGATTTCCAGCGAACGAGCAAGCAACAGACGGGATGGCAAAAAAGTGAAGACCGTTGGAGAGGTTATACGCGCTGAGTGAGCCTGCTGAGGAGAGAGCTGGGGCTTGGGGGGAGAGGAGAAAAAAGCGGAGGCAACTAAACAACAAACAGAAACGAGAAGCTGCGTTGTTTCTCCGCGGCAACTTGCGCTCAGTGCCAGAGTTTTAGCGGCAGTATTGTTCTGACTTCACTCCAGAGGGGCCACTCCGAGGAGAGAGGACGCACACAAAAGGGGAAAGGAAAGGACTAACGAGCACGTTTTTTTTTTTTTTTTTTTTTGGTCGTTTAAAGTAATGGTCCTGCCGTCTTAGATCCTAGATTTCTCTGTCTCTCTCTGCTCTCTGTTTCTTTCCACTTTTATTTTTATATATATTTTTTTTAAATTTTACGTCCCTTCGGTTTGTGTCCCCCCTTTTGTCGCCGCGAGAGAGTGGACGCGCCGGGGTTTGAGGAGCAGAAGCGGGGCTGCCCACATGGTCCAACCACTGGCGTGAAAGTTGACTTCTTCAGAAACCAAGAGAACAGGTTGATGCATTATCTACACGTTTCCCCCTTCTTCTTATCTTCCTCACTTTCCCCTCACTCTGTGCTCCCATTGAAACTCTCCGACACACACGCTGCTAGACGCTTTTAAAGCGACGCACTTCAACTTTTCATGGCACGTTGTGAAACTCCTCCAGGTCTGCCTAATAATGTGATAGAGTATTAAAGTAGGTACGATCCAGCGGCCACACTAGGGAGGTTTTTGTTTTTCTCTTTTTCTTTCCCCCTCCTCCGTACTTTTTCTGTTTCATTCTAACTCTGACTTTTTCCTGGCGTGAAACTTTTTTATTTTTATTTTCATACTTTCTGTTCTAAAAAAGAAAACATATTTAAACCAGCTGTTTTCGTCCTGTCAGTGTTCTCGGTAGAATGAAAACTCGAAGTTTCTTTCTACCTCATCACTAGTTTCTCACCGACCTATATCCACAGAGTTCAAATCCAGCCTCCTTTTAATCGTCGTTTATTTAACTGGATATTACGGTGTAGTTTGTAAATTCTCTAGAGCCTACTTTGGATGACTCGGAGGGATACCATTTTTTGCGTAATGTGTCATTGTCCGAGGTTTTCGCTTATGAGACCAGAGAAAGGAAAAAAAGTTTATTTCTCGCAGGTTTAGGACGAGCTAAGATTTCGGGAGTGGACTCAAACGTAGGGAATAAACTTGTTGATATCGCTCGTTATATTTGATCATACGCGTGGACGTGGCTTATGTGGTGGCAATTTTACACGAACGGTCACAGGCAGCCGTGTGAGAACCACTTGCTTTGCCATCGCTTCATACCTCTCTACCTCACAGCTGGGTTTAGTGTCTTTTATTATTGAACTTTAGTTTCCTACAATTAAACAGTAACGTTTAAAAATAAATGAAAGGCAGTTAAACTTCTTACTTACAGAAAATCCCTGAACAAAAGAAACAAAAGAACAAACAACTTTCTTATTGACACGTTTAGAAGGTCTGAGGACGTTAGTGCCTTTAGGATTTAGGACTTTTCTCTGACCACTGAGGTTTGAGGTGCCCGTTGTGGTTTCCTTATTTGAGCTGAATTAAATATCCTAAATGATATCTTAAATAATAGCAGCTCTGTTCTTTAGAGAGGGACGTTTTACCAGCTGAACGTGGAGGAAAACTTCTCCCTGCGTTGTAAAACTTCCAGTTCCAGTTTCAACGTGAACTTTTGAACGCTTTATGAACATAAGCAGGATTATGGACAGTGATTTTACGTACATTATAACCCTGACGCGTTTAAGGTTTTTTTTTTTCAGAATCTGTAATTTAAAGTGATTTAATTAAAAAGAATGCACGTTATATACTTTCTAGATTATAATATAATAAATCTACTGACATAGAAATTTCTTTTTTTTAAGAAATTGAACACAACCTCTGTGTGACACATGTTTTCCCTTCTTCTCGCGCTCATAAACCGACTAAAAGTAGGCCTGCACCACAAAGGAAAATATTTCTTTTTTCTTCCCGCGAACTGCGACTTGTTTTAAAAAATAAGAAAAGTATTCTGCAGAGATAAAAACGTTTAATGTGGATTTTCTTGTGTGCACGGCGTGCAACACAAAAGCAACTTTTGGGCCGTTGAAACAAAGTTGCTGATCTTTTTGTCTTTTGAGGGTTTTTGATTTTCTTCCATTTCCATGAAATAAAATTGCCTTTATCAAATATGAGATATCGGGCCGGGCACACAGAGACTCTCGATTGAAACCTTCAGATCAAGAAAAAAAAGAGGGAGAAATGAAATGACAATTCGTTGCTGTTAGTTGTCTGTCACCGAGAGAAAAGCGTACAGGCCGTGTGGGTGCTCACCCTGACACGGGCATTATTGCCCCGTGATTGATGGGCGCCGGGGCATTTGGCATAATTAATTTTATTTACTGTGTCCTCTCTCTCTCTTTCTCTCCCTCTCTCTCCCTCTATCTCGCTCGCTCTCTCCTGTTGTGCCCCCTCCCACCCTCCTCTGTGGTGGCATTTCCGCGACGTGATGACATACTTTTAATTGCACTTTAATAGAAGATCCAGCGGGAATGAAAAAGCTCTTAATCACGTTTTATGACCTTGTCACAGTTCTGGTGTCAGACAGGAAAGCAGGTATCTTGTGGTGGCTCCGAGCCCGTGCTGTAAAGTGTATACCGATTTTCTTTCCTTCATTTTTTTTTTTTTAAGATTATTTCATCTTCATCTATCACGCCACAAGCTGTGGAAAACGCACCTTAGAATAGTTAATGCACAGTGGCCTTCATGCAGATACAAACCCTGTTGCTGTTCATTTTAGCCATCTATCCTGGAAGGGAATTTAAACTGTGTGTGTTGATTGGTAAATGTAGTAGAAGAGGCTGACTGCATGTTTTATAAGATGTTTTATAAGCATATTTTTTTTAAAATCCTGAATAACTGGACCAAACCAAGCTGGCAGTAACTCAGTACTATCAGATAAACTTTTTTTTTTTTTTTTTTTTTTTTACAGGCTTAACCATTTTGCCAAATATGGTAAAATGTTTCCTAAAATTATGGAAAATGTAAATCTTATATTTGTGAAGGTTATTAATATTATTAAATTAGGTATTTCACAGCTGCCTGATCTTTCAGCTGCTTAAGTTCTTTTTGTTGCAGTAAAAGCACAGCAGCTGTGTTGACTCAGTTTAAGAATGATCTTTGGAGTTGGAGCTATGACTTCTCAGCACCCATGCCAGGTTACTACACAGTTTTAGCTGTTTTTAAGTTTCTGTTTCAAGTGACTGCGTTATGAAGAAGAAGCCTCATGGAGCTCAAGTAGAAGTGGGAAACACTGCTGAAGAATAGAGTACAGGATTGTTTTTATTTCTTCTTCTTCTCCTTTAAAAAAAACATTTGCCTACCACATAAAGCCTGAAAAAAGATCGGTGTGAAGTTATCATTTTCGTGTAATGCTTATCATTGATAGGCTATCACATTAGTGACAGGCTTTTCATGAAAACACAATAAGAGACAGTGAAACAAAAGAGTGTTTGAGAGGCAGAAGTAGTTATTTAGTTTTTTCTTGTTGTAAAAAGAGTGTACGTGTGCAGGAAGCCAGAGGTGTCAAAGGCAGATTGACTCTCTGCTCTTTGTCGGGTATTGTTTGCCTGTGTCTGTGTGTTTGCTTGGCATTGCCACCTTTTTTTCATCTGACTTGCATCAACACTTTTTCCCGTCTTTGGTGGTGTTTTTCTTCTTTTTTCTCTCCTCCCTCCCAGCAGCTGTGTCTTTTCCATGTCCTGTTTCTCACATACTGCTGATTTTTAATCGCTTTCAGACGCACAGTTGTCTCTGTTATGCTTTCTGACACCTTTCCTAAATGATGATATTTTATTTTTCAGCTTGGTCCCAAGTATGTGATCGTGTGCCGGGGTGTGACTGGAAGAGTCATGTGCGAGACCGTCTAGAGACGGGTAGTAATGGCTTTGAATCTCGTGCGCTTTAAAACCCCTTCAGCAGGATTAAAAGCCACCAACATGATTGTGTTAGTCCATAAACTCGCTCAGAGAGTCCTTACCTCCAACATGAGCGCATGGGAACGTATGTGTGAAAAGAGTGTATATATCAGAGTGCGGGAGTGTGTGTATACGAGAGTGCTTTTTTCTCAATTCACCTGTCCTGCTCGAGTGAAAATGGACATTATTTCAAGTTTTAAATGTCCTGTGCGTCGGTAGCATTGATGGCTCGCCTGTCCGTCTCTTCATCTCTCGTGCTCTCTTCATTAAAACCCTCCTGCTATCCGAAACCCACAAGTCTGAGTGGGCTTTTGGCTCCAAAGTGATGTTGAAGAGCACCCGTATATGACACTGCTATACATGTAGGATTTGACCTGTGATAGATATTCACAGATTTACTTCTATTGCAGCACTTAGTGCTTTACCTGCTTAAAAAAAGCTGAAATGGTTAAATTTTCGATATCCTTTATTTGAGAAAAGCAAAAAAAAAAAAAGCCCAAAAAAGGAAGAAAACCCGTGCTGGGAGAGAGAGCGTGTTTTTAGATGGGCTTATTTCAAGTGTCGGTCCTGAAGCTGACATTATTGCAGGGCTGCATGTATTTGAGGTGAACATGCGTCGGGCTTTAAGCGCGGAAAAGACAAGGATATGAGATATTCTGCTGATCATAGCAATTCTATAAATGTTTGTTAAAATTTCAATTTGAATTAGGTGTATCAGAGATTTTCATAGAAATGTTTTTTCCCCCTTTTCACATTTTTCTGTGATTTAAAAAGAAATTAAGTGTAATAACAATTTGGCATTACAGTATAAATTCTTTTACATTGTTAAAAAAAAATTCTTGAAATTTTATGAACAAATGTGTGTGTTAGGTGTATGTGTTATTGTATACGGACAGCTCAGAGGGTGGGTTAATGTTCTGGTTGTGAATTAAAGTAGGTGAGTGCACAGTGAAACTGCCGGCACATTGCTTTAGACTGAGGCCTGATTATACATGTGGTTCTAATTGAACCTGTTATTTAGCAGAAGTTAAGGGCTGAATAATTTCTATGAAAGCGTGAACATCTGTGTGTGTGTGTGTGTGTGTGTGTGTGTGTGTGTGTGTGTGTGTG
>NW_024582440.1:1884715-1924279 GCF_018398535.1 Haplochromis burtoni
ATGTTGACAGGTGTTGTACAGTGAAGTTTCAGGAAAAGTAAAAAGAAAAGAAGGAAGATGCTTTAGCAAGTTGAGCAGCTGTGCAGGAGAGATGATGTTGTTTGCTTGCTTTTTCCTTTGCCTTTTGTGGCTTTTGAAAGAGCTGTCACTGCTTATGTGGTGACAGCCGAGCCGGATTCCTCTCTAAAATTTAGGCGCTCTTTCCCCCGCGGTGAATGATAAGGTAATCATTTTGTCTGACACGGTGGTTTAGCCTGTGGTCATTAACATGTCAGTGCATTTATGATGAGACGTTTCATACGTTTTTCTATTTGTGTTTGGGATGACTAGGATGCAGGCTGGCTCCGGAGATGTTCCTAAAGCTCCACAGAGCGCCTGCCCATTAACAGCTGATTGATGTGGGAAGGAGTGACCCGAAATCTCAGAGAGGAAGCGACTGTTTCCTATGGGCGGGGAGTGAGGGTGGTGGGGTGTGGAGAGAGAGATAGAAAATATGAGAGAAAGCCTCTGCGAAGTGAAGGAAACAGCGGCGCGAGGGTTATAGGCATGGGTTATTATAGCTGAGGAAGCATTAGATCAGCCTCTCCAGAGTGTGCTTGGCACCTGAGGCCATGTGAAGCAGAGAGTTGGAGCTGAAGGAGAGGGCCGTGGCTGTGGAGCTCGAAGGACTGAAAGCAGATTGCGAAGTAAGGCAGTTGTGGCGCTATCAGGTTTGATTTCAGAGACAGAGAGGGAGGATCTCAGAAGATCGTGGCGTCAGTGGCACTGATCAGGTGGAGCACTTGAGATGGTCAGTGTAAGCAGAAAAAAAATTGCCCTCAGAGAACGCTTTTGTGTTCATGCGGAGCATCTTCATAAAGAGAAAAAAAAAATCAGTGGTTGCATCCCCCGCTAACTCTGCATTGCTTCTGACAGCTGTATTTGTGTTATAGATTTTCCTTCACTCTATCCCGTCTCCCTTTTCCTTTTCCCCTGCCTCCCTCTCTCAGTAGTCGGCTCCCCTCCTCTCCATCGCCTCCACCCTATGACCTTTTGTAAGCACTTCATCAGAGAGCTGTTGGTGTTTTCTAAAGCACTGCGACAAACTGACAGGGCAGCCGTCAATCGAGCGGGTAACCGAGGGAGCGGAGCAGTGGAAAGCTTCACTCAGAGCAACAATGTGACTAAACTTTCTGCAGCACTGCTTTAATGTGTATTGAAAGGATGGCTGTGAAGGGTAGGTGACAGCTGTGAAGCACAAGACTCAGGATCATATAGATGCGCGCACACACATTTTTGCACATTTCATAAACGCTCTGACTGTAGAGACGCATTAAACAGCACTTGAGTGCTCGTTTGTCCGTGGTGCTGTGGCGGTATAATCTGCCGAGCGGATGAGTGAACGCTCTGATGAAACGCTAAGATTCACACCAGAGTAGCGCGCAGTCCATAAAGTATTACCTACAAAAAAACCCTCCTAAAATCTTTACTTATTACTTACTTTCGACATTATAATTTCTTTTTTTCAGATCTAGCGCTAGTGTGATGCATTTTACCTTTTTTTTATTAGCTTTTGTGATTTGCATCAGATTCTTTGAATTACCTCAACAATAACGACTGTGGATTAACACACGATGACAGGAAATAAGCACTGCAGCAGTTTTCCCTTGTTCCTGTTGTTTTCCATCCTGGTCCAGGGAGGTAATAACCATTCAAACGCGTCTCATTATATTTCAAATCCGTAAAGTATCGGGATGTTGGCTAACCCAGGCGAAAGTAAGGCTGGATCGCTGGCATGCACTCCTCTTTTATGGTATTAGTATTTGTGGTATTAGTTCCGGGGGACATGGGATGCCTACTTAAGCTATTAGCATGTGAGGCGCCGTGGGATGATCCATCCCCTGACAGGACGAGCTGTTAACCAGTGTTAAACCAAATCACAATAGGCTGCCTGGGTTGACGGATTGACGGCGCCTCTCACCACTTGACTGGGCCGCCCCTTCCTTCCCTTTTCTACACTTCATGCACAGATTTGATTTTACTTCCTTAAAACTTCTGAAAGAGATTTTTAAAAATGTAAAATAGGGGGGAAAAAAACGACGATTTGGCCAGCAAATGCCAACTCTCTCTCTTAACTTCTCGCTTCATTCTGCTTACTTTTTGCTTTGGTCTGAAGGTGAAGAAGACTATGCAGGCTTTGCCCAGTGGGGTGCGGACTCTGGCTTTTGTGGTGGGCTTTCAGATAGTGAGAGGCAGAGGAGGGGATGACAGCTACTGCTAGAGGTTCGCTACATGGGGGATTGCTTATAGATGCAAAGGACACAGTTGTGGTCCGCATGTGCGTACCCTTATTTTCTCTGCATGTAAGCGTGCACATCCAACTGCAATTAACTGTCAGTCAGTGGGTGACCCTCCACCCCGTTCTCTCTCCCTTTCTCTGGCTCTCTCCCAGAATTCATCAAGTTTCGGGCTTTGTTTTTCAGACAGCTCGCGGAGGGAAAGAAAAGCAAACAGGTCGTTACTTTTCCGACATGTTTTTTCAAAACGTGTTTAACCGATAACGATGCTACCTCTCGTTATTTTTATAGGCTGTTTCATCTGCACTGAAGACCGATTTAAAATTAAGGAAAAACACAAAAAAACTTTTCCGTGCAGATTGTGCGAGCTGTGTGCTTGAGTAGCTTCTGGAGCTTCACTAGCGGCCGTTTTTTTTTTCTTCCACCCTTTGGCTGCTTGCTGAGCATTGAAACTCTGTTAGTGCGCATACACATGCAAGCCTGTGTGTGGTGGGCATTGTTGACCGAGAGACATCTGCCACTAGATTATTCCCAGCTGTTATCTGAATAATTGTGTAATCCCCCCACCACCGCCACCGCCGCCACCCCCACCGCCACCCCCACCCATCCTCGCTGCCTCTGTCTTTTACTCCCTCCTTCGATTCCCGGGCTCACTCCTCCTCCTTCTTCTACTCCTTTGCTCCCTTCTTGCCCCCACATCTCGTCTTCCTCAGACTGATGAGACGGAGAGTGATGAGTCTCTTTTCTGGGTGTCACACTGGGCCTTCTCAGGAGTGTTTATGAATGTGTGAGTTTGAGTATGTGCACATGTGTGTGTGTGTGTATGTGTCTCTGTGGCTCCTGGTCACCGGTCATTGTCTGACATTTGTAGGAGGATTTGAGCACACCCCACACATGCACACTCACCTCCCTCCACCTCTCCTTCCCTCTCGGGGAAATAAAAGTAGCCTAATCCTGCCAGATCAAGGCTGCTGTCCACCACAGCTTTACCAGCCTGTGAATTAGAGCCCGCTCTCATGTTCCTGAGGAGAGGGAACGAAGAGCATGTAGGTGGGTGTGTTTGCGTTGTGAGCCGCTGGCCTGTGAAGCAGCGTTAACTGTCTGGAGGGGGGGAGGAAGACAGCAAAGAGCGATGAGAAAAAAACAAGGTGCAAACACCAGTGGAAAAGCAGGAAACGTGATATTGGTTGGAAGAAGTTGGGTCTTTTTGTTTTAACAAAATGCACCTACACTTTAAAAAAAAAAAGAATTTACATGTGCCGTAGTTTTTTTTTCTTCTTCCAGTTCAGTGCATCGACTTCAGATTTAAAATGAAAAACAGAGAGAAGCTTTAGTTTAGGCTTTAAAAAATTAATTAAAATCATATTTTCTTGGATTAAAAGAAGAATACATCATTCGAATACACTTCTGTCACATTCTCACTGTTTCGCTGTATCTACAAAGGGACAACACAATGTTTAAACACAGACACTTTTTCCGCCTTCACAGACAGTTTCGGTTGACTTTTAATGAGACACACGTGTGTCTCTCATTAAAAAAAAGAAGAACATTTAATCAGGTCTTTTTTAAAAAAATATATAGTGATTGCAGTAAACAGTCAATTTCTTCTGCTCTGCTTTTGTGTGTGTGTGTTTTAAACAGGCTGTTATACAAATCTATCAGGTTTGCTTCACTCAGAAGGGCACTCGCGTATACTCAGCATGCGTGCCTGCATTTGCTAGGGCTGCCTTCTCTTCGGGTCCATGGTTGGTCGAAAAGTGTTCTTTTCCCTGTTGGAGCTCCAATAGTCGCTCAGTGTGAAGGACTCAACACTTGCTGTCTGTCTTCTCTCCTTCTTGCCTCTTATTGTGTTGCACTTTCTCCTGTTCATGTGTTTTTTTTGTTTTTTTTACCCCCCCCCCATCCGCACTCTCCCTCTCCGGTACTCTCCTCCTCTCCTTGTCAAGCCCGGTGTCTAATTATCACAGCTCTGTGTTCCCTCAGCCTCTTCATTACATCCAAGATGTCATCACAGTTTAACTCCAACATTTGCTACCTCTGCTCGGGCCTCTTTTCAATAGCTATAATTTATTCCGGATTACTGAAATGACAAGCGTGTGAGTGAGAATTTTTCAAAATGACTAAAATGCTTTTACAACAAATTTAAAACATTACAGAAAACAGCTATAATAACCCGTGCCTTTCTTTTCTTCTTTTTTTTTTTACATCTATTTTTTTAAAAGAAACATTTTATGGAAGTTTATGCAAGAAAGGCAGGCAACTATTACTTTATTTTATATTTAAAAAAAAAAAACGGCACACATCATTTTTAGCTGCAAACTTATTCAACTGTGCTTCTACTCTTTGAATGGATTATGTCGGTATGTTGAAATACATCTGAAAATTTTATTCAGTCCGGGATTGTTAAAAAATATTGTAGTGTTTTGTCAGCCCACCTACTTGTCCCTGGACAAAAGGTTGTCCCTCGCACTGTAAAGCTACACAGACCTTAGAAATAATTCTCTGACAAAAACAACATAGAGGAGAAAAAAATAGATTTCTGCTTTGTATTTTGCCTTTATTATTTCCAGAATGATGTGTTTTTTTATTAAGAACTGGAGTGAACACTAGAATATTTTTTTTTTCATCCAAGATTAAGAGGTTGAATAGTAGGCGTAGGGTTGTGAGATTAGCAGATGCCACAAGGCCGGTTTTTCCCGCTGAAGGTCAGTACTGCCGTATGCAACCTGTAGCCCTAATCGGTAACTTCTGCTGCTGCAGGTTTCCATTGTCTAAAGGTCAGTCAGGAACAGCGCATTAGCCTCGGAAAGTAGTTAGCATAAACGAGGGAGGGGACTGAGGGAGGAACGAAGGACTAAAGTACAAAAACGAGGACAGGAGGGAGGGTGAGTGGCAATGAAACCCTGGCATGCTTTGTGGTGTCAGGCAGGCGTACGGCTTCTGGGGGCTTTGTGAAAAGTTTGCCTGCGAAACTTTGCTGAAGGCTGGGTTTGGTTTGAGCAGCTCCCCCCGGGGTTCGCTCAGCGAGAGAGAGAGACGGTGGAGGTGGAGGAGGAGGAGGAGGAGGAGGTGGGAAGGGACGCGAAAATGCAAAGACAAGGAAAGGGGAGCAGAGCACAGAGAGCGGGCATGCCATCACAGTTGTCCGTTGTTATGGGGCACAGGCCCTTAGTCGCTGATCTAAGAAACACAACCATTGACTCACGCCCCCTCCTAATCCCTCCCCATTTTTTCCTCTTTCCTTTTCACCCTCCCCTCTTTCCTTATATTCTCTTTCTTCCTAGTCTGCCTGACTTCCGTCTATCTTTTCCCTTATTTTTGTCTTATTTAATTTTCTTGACAGATCTGCGCTGTGGACTGGGCACTGGTTATTAACATACACTCTGATTTGTTAGAGCACTGGCTGGGACTATTTACTGGTAATGAGGATAGGGGTCCTGTGCTGTTAGTAACTTGCTTGACCTCCAGTCGCGGGGTCAAGTTCATCCCGAGGAGGCGCAGATCTCTAGTTTCTTAGCCCAATCACGTGACTGCACCATCAGGGGTTGTCGAGGTGTATGTGTGTGTGTGTGTGTGTGTGTGTGTGTGTGTGTGTGTGTGTGTGTGTGTTGAGGGGGACCATAGTGGGAGGAGGTCCTCTTCATCCCAAATTTGAATTTCTCATCCCCTTCTCTTCCCTCTCCGTCCGCTCCTTTGTCCCCTCTCTTCCCACAGGGTTAATTGAAGGGGAAATTGATAGTTCTGTGCAGTAATTGTGGCTTTGAGAATTCTGCGTCTCCCACAGAGAAAGATGAGGGCAGCTGTACCAAAGACAGTGTAATGTGTTGTAACAGGGGAAAAAAGAGAGAAAAATATGGTCAGAGAGGCAGATGGTAAAAAGAAGAAGAAGAAAAACGAACACCCACACCTCTACCATTTCCCCCCTGGGTGGGGGTTTGATTGGTTGATGAGGGAGCTGGTTGATTGGCTGATTGGCTGATGAACTGAGTTTTTTTTTTCTTTTTTCGTGCAACTTTACTAGCCAGGCTCTAATAATCATTCAATTCATCATCCAATCAGAGAGACTCACCACAATGCTCCGTATCCTCACTGATTCTCCTTTTAATTCTCCTTTTGACCACCCCTCACCCCCTCCACCCCTCTACCCTTCTCCAATCCTCCCATACCTCCCCGAGGAGTCTGGGATGGACAGATGAGAGGAGCCCGCTGTATCTGTTCCGTTCTGCTCTGCTGCTTTCTGAAGTAGAGAGAGACAAACTTATATTCCACCGATACCAGCCCTGAATGGACTCTCTCTCTCCTCTCTCGCTCTCTCCTTCAAGAGGGGCTTTTCTTTCCCAGGGGCAGAGCTTCATAATTAGTCTTCTTCTGGAAATAGAAAACTAGTTTTCTGAAGTGACGTCAACCTCCGATGTGTATTTTTTTTAAGCTGCACATCTGAATTAAAAAAAAAAAAAAAACTGAAGTGAAATCTGTTCTAGGTATCACTAAATCATTTTTTTACTACCATTCACTTTGTAGCATTTTCTCCTTCTTTTTTTTTTATCTGTCTTACAAAAATGTCAAAACTGACACTTGGATTTCTCAAATTTATTGACTTAAAGCGAGCATGGTTGGATAGAGGTTTTCTTTTTTTTTTTTTCCTTTAGGAAAAGCAGGTGTTGTTTTAGCTCCTGCTTTAGTTGTTTAGTCTCAGCTCAGGCCACCTCAAGGCTGTCACCCAGGCAACATTTCATTGTTGTCTTTACACTATTTAATTTTCATCAGTGTGCACTAAAAATCTGTCAGTGTATTCATTTCTCTCTTTGACTTTATCTCTGCTATTGATTTAGATTTTTCTGCCCTGTTTTTTTCACCTCTTTTTTTTTTCTCTATCCCCCCCCCGCCTTCAGCATCCACACCCACCCGCCCGCTCCCCTCTGTCTCTCCCCGGCACTCTCCTTTTCTCTTCCCCTCCCCTTTTCCTTTCGCTTTCTCTGTCCGTTAATGAGAATGTGTTAACGAGAAAGAAAGATCTATTGGGTATAGCACAATTTATCAGAAAGGCAGAGGTTTGGTAGGGGGAAAAAAAAGGCGACGGGCCCTTCAAAGAAGTCCTATTCTTGTGGTTGTGAATGTTTGATGAGACAGTGAAAAGTTCCCCCTCTAACGTCATGGTGTCTGAACAGAAGAGAACAGAACCGTTCTAATCATGCCGCACAGAAAAAATGACTTCCAACCCGATTTAATTAACTGATAAGAAACGGCTTCAAATTAATTTTTCAAGGATGTTAGATTTTGATTAAGAAACTCCTAAAAGAAATAGACGAATAATCAATTTTTTAATCAACTTACCCAAATGGTAACTGGTTAATATGATAATTCTAGCAATTAGGGCAAATATTGTCGAGCAGCAGTTTCTATGCATCCTGTTAAAGGAATTATAATATCTTTACATCTAATTATCATGGTTATTTAATTTTTTTGTATGGCTACCTCTCAATTTTACCATTCAATTTTTTTTCATCTGCCATTATAGGGATAATGAAAAGAGAGTTGGAAAGTGTAATAAGATGAAACTTTTATAAGGGCCAACCTGAATGGGGCTTTTCACGCGCCCTGATTGGATAGATATTTAGGAAAAGGAAAGGCGAGTTGCTCAGAATGACATTATTTCAGCTCGTTTTACATGTAAAGCTGAGATGGATCTTTAGATGTGGGATTCTTTTATTTCGTCAGCAGGTTAAAGTAGCTAATAGCTCCTGGCTTCTCCGTGTGTAGCCTCTCTTATTCATAGGCAGGCAGGTAGGCGCGCCCATGAATATGCACACCATGCCTAATCCGCAAAGTTTGAAATCATCTATTTAATGTGGAGAGAGAGGGGGAAAAAACAGATGCAGCTTTTTCAAGTGAAGGAAAGGTTACGCTGTTCACCTGCTAGTGGCCATAAAGTGTTTGCGTGTATCCATTTGTGTGCACATGTATGTGTGTGTGTGTTTCCCTAATTGGACAGGTACTGTAGCAGAGGTGAAGAGGGGCCAGTTAAAGAAAGGGAGGTGGCCGGGGGGAAGCACAGAGATAGAGCTGGCAGGGGGTCTGGGGCTTTGGGAGAGCATCAGAGAGACAGAGTTCTTTACTTCAAAGACGGCTTACAGCTTGGACAAACGCAAACCGTGCTCACATGCCACTGCAGCACACACACACACACACACACACACACACACACACACACACACACACACACACACACACACACTCCACATTCAGTGGCTCTTTTGCCTCTCATGAGATGAATATCCATCCCCTCTCGTACTCCTCTCTCTGCGTCTCTGCTATATCCCTCGCTCCCTGCATGCTGAACATCAGTGGAGTCATGCGTTCAGAGGGAAATATTGACAAAGCGTTTGGAGAGATGGAATGGTTCCTTTAATTATATGCTGCTCTTATGATGCATGGTGTTTCTGTCTGGCTGCTTACGCACCCACACATCCAGACACACACACAGAGGCACGAGCGTGCTGATCAGCTGAATAGGTATTCCTGGCACAAGCCCCTGTATTGAGCGTACATATTCAATTAGCAAAACTCATTAGCAAAACTTGGCATTTGTTGTTGTTTTTTTCCCCCCGCCTTGCTGAGAATTAATGGTTTTGATATGCTAATTAGCGGGTAATTTAATTTCAAAAGGCCTCAATTAACAGCAGCGTTGTGGACACGACGAAGTTAAGCAGCATAATCTAATTTGCATTAGTAACGAGCAGGGAGTAATTAGTCTCTAATTAGCCACTTCAGACAGCACTTGTGTTTACTTTCCTAATGAAGTGGAGGGCCTTTCTTTTTTCATGCAGAGAAGCCCACGTGTGTACATGCAAGTGTGTTTATGAGGGGGCAAGCGTGTGTGTGTGTGTGTGTGCGTGCTTGTCTGTGTGTTGTTGTGCATGACTGGTAAGGGGGTGGGACCAAAGGCAGAGCGGCATATGGCTTACAGTTTGGCTCCAGTTACACACAGCCCCCCACCACCCTCCACACACAAAAATACTTACTCGCACACAAACAAACACTCAGACACACTCGAACATAGAGGTTAGGCCTCGCCGTCTTACGTAACTGGACACGCACGTACAGTAGCGTTCGCTCCATTGAAACATCTCTGTGAGCTCATTTACACATGCCACAAGACACTGGTTGAGTGTGTTTGAGTGGATTTGTCTCGATAGTATTTCCCCTGGTGTCATTTTTTTGTGTTTGTGTTGCAATAGCTTGCAATGTTTACCTCTTTTAAATATATATAGTCATGTATTTTCTAATGGCTCTTTTTATATTGCGGTGTGTGTTGTTACAAACCCTTGTTGCCTGTTTGTCTAATGCAGGGTTTATTTCTGGTACATGGTTGCCTGTTGTTGACAACGTACAAAAAGCAGAAAGGAAAGGGCAAGGAGCGGCTCTGCAGATGGATAAACAAACAGGCCACGTGGCTGTTTTTATTCTTTGCATTGTTGTGTTTTAAAGGCTCTGGAAACTTGTGCTGAGTAACGATACAGGAAAATATTGGACAAAATAAAAATGCAGATTTTTGTGTGTGTGTGTGTGTGTGTGTGTGTGTGTGTGTGTGTGTGTGTGTGTGTGTGTGTGTGTGTGTGTGTGTGTGTGTGAACAGTTTGAACTTTTCCATTCATAGTTGTGTCAAAAACAAGTTGAAAACAACAGGCTTCCTCCTGGGCTTTTGTTGGGAATCGAGACAGTGTGGAAGGGTTTCAAGGGGAGTAACATAGTGGGGTTTTAGGGAAGGGGGGACAAGCAGCTGCCCTCTAAGCCCAAATCTGTTGTTCCGAGGAGGTGGAGGAGGGTGGAGAAACACCACAAGAGTCCCACAAAGAAAAACGCACACTTTGTTCACTTTGTGTGTAGACAGGGCTAAAGTCTCAGATTATGCTACATATGTTTATCCCTAGATATTATTGTCTCATAATCTTAATTTTTACCCATAATCCAGTGCATAGGACATCAGAATACTTTAATCCCTAAGGAAATTATGTAAATTGGTGAACAACTAGAGCTCATCCAGGACATTAGAGACAATGCCAGTAACTGGTAGCCACTCTGATGGAAGGTGTTTCTTCTGAAGGCTTTTCTCCAACCTTCCCTGGGAACAATACACACAGAGGTCACAAAGTTTGGTGACTTTCTTCTGAAAAGTGCAGGGTCAGAGCGCTGGTTGGCAGAAGTAGTCAGCACTCAGTGGACAGGACTTGGAAGCCATATAAACACGCGCGTGCACACACACACACACACACACTGTGAATGCACGGCAACCCGTAGTGTTGAACTTGTATGATTTACACGCGCCAAGAGCAGAAGCTGGAAAGAATTCAATAAATATAATGAATGAAGGCGCTGCAGTGATTATGAGCCTGTTTCCAAAGCTGACCTCTACCATAACACACACACTTGCAGATTTATAGGCACAAACATCCACAGATATACACGGAAACACTAACACATACACACCCATAAATAGGCAACTGATTTA
Source organism: Haplochromis burtoni (assembly GCF_018398535.1). Taxonomy (NCBI): domain Eukaryota; kingdom Metazoa; phylum Chordata; class Actinopteri; order Cichliformes; family Cichlidae; genus Haplochromis; species Haplochromis burtoni. The sequence continues at coordinate 1,895,501 of NW_024582440.1, forward strand.
CAAATGAGCTGACCTGTGTGTTGGCCTTGCTCTCAGATAGGCTCGCATCCCCGCCAGGATGCATAAATCACTATGGACATGCATATGCATGAGCATCTGAGGAGGTGGGATAAGTGTGTGTCCGCATGCGTGTGTACGTGTGTGTGTGGAAAAACCAGGCAGCAGCAGTGTTTGTATCGATCATTGAGGCTTAGTTAAGTGCCTTTTATTTCACTGAGTTAAAGTCAAGGACCATGGACAGGCCTCTCTCCAGAGCGCGTTGGTTTTGAATGGAGAGAAAGCAAGAAAGAAAGAAAAAGGAAGAGAAACTCTTAACTGTTCTTTTTCCCTCTTTTTCTTTCTTTCTTTCTCTTTTTTTTAGTGGCATCTAGGGATAGCACATCACATTAATGGAACAGAGATGACGTTTCACATCTCGTCTCTCTCTGGAAGAAGTGGTTTTTGGGGTTGGACCTTTGCCTGATGTATATGTGTGTGTGTGTGTGTGTGTGATGTGAGCTGCTTTAACCTCCTCTTGTTTTATGGACTTATACATGGCTCTGGATCTCACTGGCGCTAGATTAATTTACACACCACTCACATAGGCTTGCCAAATCTCCCTCTGTCTCTCTCTCTCTCTCGCTTCCTCCCTCCATCCAAAGACAGAGCAGAAATTGCCTAGTGAGGTAAATAAATTACTTCCATCGATTGCTGTAGTTGTGGAGTGACTTTATCGCAGTTTGACTTGTCCAGATACAGATCAGCATGTGACAGCATGTTTTTATAATGTGCCACTACATCTACGTGTGTGCGATTTAGTTTGTGTGTGTGTGAGTGAGGGTATTTGTCGGCTGCAGAAATCACTAATTGATGGGTATCTCGGCATATTAAAAGTTACTCTTAGTGGTGCAGCATTTTCCACAAGCCGTGTGTGTGTGTGAGAGAGAGAGAGAGCATGTGTGTCTAACTGAAACAGGCCTCCATATGCTATGCATATTGAAACACAGAAGAATTAGGGTTGGTGCTTTTAGAGACGGGTTTGCAGCCCACATTATGGCCACATAAGTTGTTGTCTGATTGCGTTTATTGCTGCTTTGTTATCCATCAGCACTAAACTGATAGCAGCTGCAGATAGATGATATCTTAATATCGCTCACGCTGATACCCACCTCTGATAAGCTTTATCTCATAGCTGTTGCATGTGTGGACACTGCACTATGTGTGTAATAAGCCTTTAGGCATACCCTAACCTCGATGCTCCAGATTTCACCTAATTGAAAAAGGTTAAAAGTTCACCCCAAAAAAGTGCAGAGGCCTCGCGCCCGTGCATGTATAGCAGTCTGGGCCACATGCTGTTTTAATAGTCGCTGCGCTGACGTTACTGCCAAGGCCAAGAAGCCACCGTTAAAAAGACAGGGCTCTGGAAAAAGAGTGAGAAAAGGCCCCATCTGTTTGCGTTAAACAGTGGAAGAACTGACCAGTGAGGGAGCAAATGAGCGGCAGACTGCTAAAAGATATCTGCCGCAGCTTTTCTTCACTCGTTCTGCTCAACCTTGATTGCTCAGTAAGCAGCTTCTTTTATCCTACAGCTCTTCTTTTATCTCACTAATTTAACACTTTTTTCCCTCATTGAGGTAATGGTATTTGCTTTTGTCTGACAGCATTTTTTCTATTCTAAAATAAAGACACTTTAACGGGCCTAAAAGAAAAGTAGCACGTGAATGCAGTTCAAATGACAAGGAATAAAGCGGTTAAGCCTGAGAGCTGGCAGCTTTTTAAAACTATATATATATATATATATATATATTATAAGTATATATATCTATGATAATATATATATATATGCATTTTAATTTACTCTTAAGCATTTATTACTCATCGTTTTATTCTGACCGGCCTGTCTGTCATCTACCCTATCAGATTATTTTCTGAATCAGATGCTCCTGATTTGGGAATTAATTAGGCAGTGCGGTGGCGTCAGGGTTGAGATGTTGGGCTTGTTCGCTCGCTATTTTAGTAGCTAATTACTGAGGGGGAGAGTGTTAATTGGAATTCTCTTAGATAATGTGAACTCCTCTTTCCCTTTTCTCCACCACCTCCATTAGAGTTTAATACAAAACTGCAGAAATAACAGACTCTCTCTCTCTGTCTCTTTTTATTCTTTAATTATTTGTTTATTTCCTTGATGTTTCTGACAGAAGCTCAGCTGATCCACTTGGACAGGTCATGCTGGTTCTGTGTACACGTGTAGCGTAGCCTGTGGATTCGTGTTGTACTGAACTGACATATAGATCAGTAATCCACTCAGACTTCAACGGGATATAGACTTCTTTGCCCTCACTGACTAGCAGCCTGTTAGCTTTAACGTGGCACAAAAGGTACAGAGACGCAGTGGCACAGAGGCATATCACGCCGGCAAAGAACAGAAGTGTTTTGGTAAAAGAGGGCTCGATTAAAACCCTCATTTAAAGTTTAATTTCATTTAAAGTTATGTAAAAAAGTGTAATTTTGATAAAAACCTTCTATGAGGACTTGATCGTTTTATTTAGTTAGTTTTTGCTGAACTTAATTAGCAAAAGTGGTTTAATGTGCATTTTGAGTTATTTCATGGGGGGGTGTTAAAATGCTAATTCTGTGGTGTGTACGTAGGAGGATAAAACAAAAAAACAACAAAAAAAGATTTCAATTTTAACGACTGGAATGAAACAATAGTTGCATTTGGATGTTGTTATAAATGGAGCGAATGGCTGACTAGATAAACAGACTTCTATTGCTGGCGCAGGAGCACCCACTTGGGGGTCTTTTTCATATCTGTGCTCTGTTTAAAAATTTAACTCCTAGCCAGCATTAAGCAGAGAGGGTAAAAATTAATATACAGCGAAAGAAGACTAATCAGAGATCTGTGGTTTTATTAGAATTCCTCCGTCGTGTTAAACTGTGACAAAAACATTATTTAACATCTTTACCTCCACTTCAGCCACTCAGAAAGGCTCAGCACACACACACACACACACAGAAGGCCGTACAGTATTTTAATATCACTGCTTGTATATTCTAATCCTGACACCACTTGAAATATAATTCTTTCCCCTATTTTAAATCATGGATGTGAAATTGCATTAAGGCAAGAGTGTGTGGGCATGAAAGCAGGGATGTTAAATGGACATATGAATGCAGGGGTGAATCCTAACCTATTAAGTACTTTCCTTATTATTTCTGAAAGTGGAGCGTGATAATTAGTTTGGTTGAAATCCTATAGTGGGGTGGAGGTATGGGTCTCAATAGTTGAGCCAAATTAATTTCTTCTGTCACCTTGAGCATACGTTCCTCTTAATAGGTTTAATTTATTTCACGGTGATTATCTTCTTCTTCTTTTTTTTTTTTTTAAAACCACTTGACTGTGATGTTCATATTCACAGCAAAATCCGCTTCAGCCTTTTGCACATGAATGGTATATTCATACCTAAATATGATATATCTGCACAGCGTCATTACTGCCTGGCTGCTGAGTCTGTGCGATCTGAGAGATGGCACTGCGCCGTTTTCCCAGGGGTCCCTGCTGCCGCTGCTATTGCGGCCTAGTTGTCATGTGATCCATGTGTCTGGCTAAGAGCTCAGTTTTTCTCAGGAGTCACTCCAAGTCTTTTTAGTCCTAAAAGTTAACAATCATTCTTGATGTTAAATCCATCAGAAACCTCCATGTGCCACGAGGTCGCTTTAATAATCTCCCCTCTGTGTGTGTGTGTGTGTGTGTGTGTGTGTGTGTGTGTGTGTGTGTGTGTGTGTGTGTGTGTGTGTGTGTGTGTGTGGAGGTTAGGGTGGGCCATGGGAAAGTGGCATACCTGAGCGGATTACAACGATCCCAAGGACAGCTTTCCGTGGGACAGATTGAAATACTAATTTCTTGCAAATCCGAGCACAGTGCCATTTTGTAACATCTCACACACCCCGGGCCCTTTTCTATCCAAAAGAACATGAGTCACTGCGAGACGAGCATACCTAGAGGGTATGCTTGTGTGTGTGTGTGCATTGCGCCCCACCCCGGTATGTATGGTTTGTTTTTGATCCTCCAAGGATCACTCTAGTTGCCCTCTCTGGTTTCAACTTACACTGGTAAATTACACCCAATCACTGAAATTACATCCTATTTGCTCTCTCTCTCTCTCTCTCTCTCTCTGTGCGTGTGTGTGCGTTTGTCTTGATTGTTGACGTCATCTCGCAGAGCTGTTCTCGATGTCAGGTTTGATTAAACTGAATGAAGTCCAACTGTTTTTGTGTTTTCGTCATTTAGGGGAAGTAAAATGGAAATGCAGCTGTTGTGTTGTGCGCGTGTGTGTGTGTGTGTGTGTGTTGGAGAAAGCTGGTTTGTGGTGTGCGCCGGCGAGTGTGTAAGACTGGTTGTCAGCTGGTGAGCAGCAGAGACGCGGTGCATATAGAGAAACTGGTGTGCAAGTCTCAGTTTTCATTTGAGCTGCTGCAGTACGGGAAGTCTGATGGGTTAAAACTCAGATGGAGAAGCTGCAGTCTGCCAATTAGTGCACCAGATGTCAGTTATTGTTGGACTAAGATTATGGCAATAACTACAACAGGCCAACGGTTATGAGCGTGTGTGTGTGTGTGTGTGTGTAAGTGAGCTAACTCCAGCGTGATAGATTTTAAACAATCTTCGTTTGGGACTTGCTCTCCTATTTTATTACTCTTCTGGCACCTGTAGTGTTTTTCAGAATTCCATCTCTCTTCTTTCTCTCTTTCTGTGTAGTTTTTCTGCATTTTGGAAATGTAAACACTTACAAAATACATCCAGATGTTACCAGCTGTGCTCCGCCACCGCAAACACTGGGCAGGCAGCGTGTGTGCGTGTGCGCCTCAAAGGCTCCTTTCTCAACTCTTCACTCTCAGACAGACAAAATGATTCTGTTGTATACCTCTGCTTCTTTGTCTGAGCGCGAGCAGGTTTTTAACTATGGTGTAAAACAGTGTGTTTTGACTATTGAACTATCAAAGTTGTTCAAAGCTGCTGAATTAAAGGCTCAAAAAAGTAGGAAAAAGAATGATTTCATCAAAAAACCGACCTCATGTAGAGCCCATCTTCTGCTCCTCTCTCTCCCTGGCATAAGCACGTGCTCCAGCACGCAGCCTCATCTCCTGCAGGACTACCCTTTTTATGGCTCCATGCAGATTTGCCATCACGACAGATTGGACTGAGTTCAACTACTCTGCGTAGGCGACGGCGATAAGGGTCTAATTGCGAGGTGAATGGTGTTAACGTTTGTTTACAAAATGCCCTTTACGGCGTGCACACATGCACATACGCAGCCTCACACACAATTACCTGTTCGGCGGCGTTCTAATTAGCAGATGTCCTTCGTTAATGATACGATGGTATTACTGGTGTTTCTGCCTCGCTCAGTCTCACAAATGCTCCTGTACCCAACAGGTGAACATATTTAAATGCCAGCCACATGCTGTTTCAGATGTTTCAGCATGCTGTATATTTGGATGATGTGTGTGTGTGTGAGTGTATGAGTGTGCATTTTTTGATGCGCTATGGTCATTGCTGAATCCTTGCTCCTTGGGGAGTAATTACAGAGGAGATCTTCTGGCCGCTTTCTCTCATTAGTGTGAATATGGAAAGAAATTGTAGGACCTCAGTTTGCATGAGTAACACACAAAACACACACAGAGGTCTGTGTGTGTGTGCGTGCGCGCGGTGCCGAGGCTAATGCCATGACTTCAGCCTGGAAGCACACGGTGCACTTCTTTTGCCACATGTCTATTTCAGCCATCGCCTCTGTGTGCGTTTGCATCTGTTTGTGTGTGTTTCTCCTATTCCGCAGCATCTGGCCTGAGCCCTGCTCGGTCCTTCAATTCAAACTGCAGGTTGTTTGTTTGGGTTTGCCCTTACAAACACACCATTAGCCATGTCCTCTGCTCTCAGGACTATTCCTGGCTCTGGCCTCAGTTTAGCTCAGGCCTGCTGCCTGGCTCACTTGGAGGTCCCTGCAGGCAAACCTCAGTCCTACCAGAATCCAGGAAGATCCGAACCACAGCGCACCGCCTAGCCACCACAGGGAAACTCTAGCTGCTTCGACCAGGCTCACCCCACAGCAAGCCTTAAAAGTCAGCTGGAGGGCTTTAATGTGTGTTTTCTAAAGCACATCCTTTCTGTTTGATAGTCAACCAGTCATGATGCAACAAGTCCACTTTTTTCTGCAAACAAACAGGAACGGGCAAGATACAGGCCCCAGCCTTTGTGACTAACACTCGGGTGAAAAAACAAAAAGGATTCGGGAATGAGAGATGAAAAGTGAAGGAGCCAAAGAGAGAGTGAGAGGCAGCAGAGACAGAAAGAAAACAACAAAGGTGGTCAGGACAAAAGCAGTATTGTATCACTGGAATGACTTGTGAGTTGAAAGCCTTAAAAGTCCTCCCTAGAGCCAGGTCATAAAGCCCAGAGACGGGCTTGGCAGCCGAGGCCAGAGCCAGACAGCCCTGGCAGTCGAGCCCAGAGAGCTTCCAGTAACAGGAGATGTAAAAGTCAATTTGCCGTGAAAAAGGTAAACAATCGGAAATGACAAATATGCAGGTTCTTTCCATTGCTCTTTTTTTCATCTCTTGCTATTTTCAGTGTTATTACAGAAGACAAATGCAGGAGAATGACTAGTCGGGAGTCATGTAGCGAGGGATCCCAGAAACATTCAAGGGGGAGAGTGAGTGAGAGAGAGAGGGATTTTTCCCTCCCCCTTCTTTTTCACTTCCTGAAACAGTCATGCTTGACTTTTCCTCTCAGCAGTTGAAATACATAGACTCCACATTTGAGTGTGAACACACAGTTTTGCAGAAGGACAAGTAAGCGGTCCTGATTAAAGAGGTGTAGGTCAATACAACCATGCGGATGGAGAAATGATTGAGGGATTTGGAGATGACAGGAGGGAGAGAAGGGGGGATGATTCCCTGGGGGCCTGTTTAGTGGTTAGGGGCCCTTGGGGGCCCCGGCGGAGAGCTCCATTAGTGGAACGATCTAAGCATAGGGGGAGCTGGTCCTGTGGCGGGCCTTTCGAGGCAGGGGCCGATCTGTTTAGCAGCAGTTTGCCTGCATTGCTCATAACATTGATCCTGTGTTGAACTGCAGCCGTAGGAAAGCTCTTTGCTGCTGAATAGACTGAGCAGCGGAGTATTGATGAAGCAGAGTGGACCAGCGGAGAGCCCTGCATCCCGTTGGTCATCGGTTAAGACAGACAGATCTTGGTCAATACATACACCCTACGGCTGCCTTATGGCATGTTAAATCGGTCCGCATACGTGCATGTGTGAGCAACATTTAATGTCTTATTGAATGTAATCCTCTTTGCTTTCTCCACTCGTCCTTCTCAGATTAACAGATCTGCCGTGACTGGCTGGAGGGAAAAGAAAGAAAGAAGGGGGGGGGAGAGAACAAGTGAAAAAAACAAACATGTTTCCCAGGCCCCAATTAGCCCACTTTTATTGACCCTAGATGTACCCCCTCCTCTTTACTCTATGAAGTCTTTCTAGTCATAGTGCACCGCAAATTGGCCCCTCTTTTTTATTTCTTTAAAATCTGCACATTTCCAGATTGAGACACATTGACGGGAGCCGTGTTTACGTGTGTTTTTATATGCGAGTCTTTGCCACCGTCTCCTCGCGTCCCCGTGTGTCTGCACTGTAGGATATGTGTGTTTTGCGGTTGTTGTGTTTGTACAACATCAGTCGCTGAACGCTCACAAACAAAACAGTAGAATCCTTCGCACAGAAGCCCTCAATTCTTAATGAGATAATGACATGCTAACATACTCACAGCAGCAGCTCTGTTTACAGATGAAGACAAACCACAAACAAGACACAGACATGCTGAGCCCTTTAGCTTTCTTTTTTTTTCCTACACGCTTTCGTTTTTTTTTTCTTCCTTTTACTCTTTTCCCCTCTTCCCGAGTTATGACTTTGTGTGTTCGCCAAGACATTGTGAGAATAACAGGTGGGGAACATCTTGATGGTGTGTGTTTCTGTGTGTGCGCGCCCAGTGAGTGTGTCTGATAGAAATGCTCATAGGCAGTAATGAGACAAGCGCTATAATGTGGCTGCAGACCAGATTCCCTAATAAGAGAAGAATGCTGTCCGTGGCATCCAGAGTTTTCCACTGGAATCACACATTCATCCAGCCTGTTTCCTGCCCCGGGGTCTTCCTCTCGGCATGAGCAGATGAGGAGAGGGAACCCTCTGTCTCCCTGTCCTGCTCCCTGCTCTTCCCATTGTCCCTATCCCCTCCCTCGCCACATCCTTCTTCACATCCATTTCATCACCCCCCCCCCATCGGTCGGGGTCAGTTGATGTGGGCTATCGCAGCTCTGACTTTCTTTCTCTCTGTTGGATCGTGCTACTCTGCCTCTGGAGTGAAAAAAAGCACATGACTCACAAAGTGAGTCAGACCAATTCTGGCTTATTGCTGAGGAAATGGTGGTGGATTAGGAGGGAAGGTGTCTTTCTCGGGTTGTTACAGGAAACACACACATACCCACGCACCCAACACACACTTATGCGCGCATACAGCTGAGTAGCAAAAAAAAACCAAAGTCTCCGAATTAATGGAATTCTTAGTCTAGCTTTAGAGCAACTTTAAACAAACCAAGACAGAAGTTTAAAAATTCACATTCAAACACTTTAACCTTGAAATCTCCCCTGCCAAGGCACTAGCTCCCTCTTTTTTTTCATCTGTTAAATGTTTGAGTGTTTGATAGTTTGAGGTCTATAGCAGAACCCGCCCGGGAATTAATGTCATTCATATGCCCTGCGGAAATTACTTTTGAAATGCATATAATCTAAAACATGCAAATGAGGCTGACTTTGTGCACCCTGTTTAATATGAATTATCATTTTGTGAATACCTATTATTACTGCGTACATTTCTCCAATTATATTGTTCTTTTTTTGTCACTTTTGCATACGAACGCACACGTGCACATCAGGAGCGCCAGAAACGAGCGTGCACGCGTGTATGCTCGGTCACGGCGGCGTGCGGGCGCACACGTAGGCCCGCACGCGCAACACACACACACACACTCAGAAGAATGTCTTTGTGATGGGTGTATTTTAATGAGGAGTAATAAGGATGGTAATGACCCAGTCCACTTCACTCACTCTCAGTCTTTGTTACTCCCTCTATTTCCCTGCGTCTCTTGCCCACTGCCTGGCACACAGCTGTTAGTTTACATAAAGCCAATGAGAAGAGTTCATTTAAAGAAAAAAAATGGGGGGGGGGGGCAAATAAATGCATGTAGATGCCTTTTGCAGATTCTGCACAACTCCAAAAGTCCTTAAACAGCAAATGAAAATAACAAGGCAGCAAATACAAGTGTTGCTCATCCAATTTTCATCAGCTGACTGAAATATTGATGCGTTTTAAAAGTGAACTGTGCGTGTTTAGTTTTGTCTCTTCCTTTTCTGTTCTGGTGATAGAGCACAGCTATTAATGTCCTTGTCCAAGAGGCAGACTTCTTTTTTTTACTCTTTTCTCCTAAATTGAATTGAAGGCATCCCCTTTTCAAACGAATTACTCTATTAATTTATTTATACTGTGCCATAAATTATTCTATTAATATTAGCATGTACCAAATTAGTATTACTTCTCTCAGTGTTCCTTCTACTTCTATTAATTAGCATGCTTGTCACTATAACAAAGATTTTTCTTTCTCTGATAAATTATAAAGGAGACATTTTTTAATACAATGAGAACTGCCTGAGAAATGATTAATATTTTAGTTGTGGCCTGTAAGACAAAAGTCAGGAGAAAAGAGCGAGAAGAACAGAAAAACTAACAATAACATGCAATACATTACAGACTTTCATTGGTTTGCAGCACTGTTGGTTTTTATTTTTATTTTCTAAAAAGGGGGGGCACAAGAAGTTGTGTGAGTGCTCTGAATGCTCAGGGATATCATCTTGTTTTAGCACTTTTGGATAGAATGTGAGTTAATTTAGTCTGTAGCAGCTTGGACCAAGTTCAAAAGTACTAAAATCCAATTAATTTGAAAACTGGACATGCTATCATTTTCTCTGCATGTCTCCTTTAAAGTCTGGCCTGTTTTTACTGTGGACTTATTCAATTATATTTGATTAAACTCGTTCCGATCCAATCTATTAATTAACTAGGAAATGCAAAGTGCCCGACTTGAAAGCCGATGTACAAAATTATATCATGTCCACTTTGATATTTATTTATTTATATTTTATACACCACTATTTTTTTTCTTCGAATAATCCATCATAACCCTTTATTATTGTAGGTTGCTCTTCCCCCATTTTACGCTAATATTAAATCTTTTCACTTTATCTTCCTTTCAATGCAAATTTTTGATCGTAAATGAAATTTCGCCTCACCTAAAGGCTACTACGACACACGTACGCGTCACGCTTCCTCTTTCTGTTTCCTCCACAATTTTGCCTTTTCACGCCATAAAACATAAAACGTCCCATTTGATTGAAATTAGGTACTTGGTAATTTATTCAGTGAAAGTGGAGGATATCGGTGTCAGGTTTTTCTACATATTAAGCAAATGAAATTCCACTTTTTACACACACACACGCACACGAATGTACGGGCATATTTGTCTTATCAAATTTGAAAAGACTGAAGACTGAAATTGTGTTAGAATGTGCGCATTTGAATTCTAACATTAAGGGTTGCATATTAGGTCACACTGACCACATCGCATACTGTTTACGTGTCACTTCTGTGGCCCAAATATGTAAATCTCAACATACTTACGTCTCAGTTTACTCATCTGTTTCACCTTCATGTCATGTGACTGTGTCCCAGCTGACACCCTTCATCCGTATTCCTCAAAAAAATTTCTCTGCCTCTCTCTTTCTTTGTCCCTCTCTGCACCCCTCACCCCTCCCTCCCCCTTCACAGTGAAGGTCATTCTAATAAAGAGCTCTCGTAGGACAGAGCTGCTAATTGCTCCGCGGCGCTCTAGCTGGTTTCAGATCCAAATAAAGGCACATCGCCTTTTTCAAAAAAGCTCCTTTCCTTGCCCTGCATTCCTCCACCGCCCTCTTCACCTCTGTTCCACCATGTTAAGTACAATCTGAGTAATATTTGTGTGAACCGTATTAGCCTGACCCTCAGCCTCCATTACCTCTCAAGACAGAGGGAAGAGATGAAGGTAAAATCTGGGATTTTGTACCTTCATGATCACGGGGGGATTTTCAACTGGCAAATGGGCACATGAAAATGCACGTGCACAAGTTTTACCTCTTTAGGAATGTACAACCCGTGATCTTAGGCTGAGATAAATGAGGTGTGCATGAAGCCCATGCTTTCTACAAATATTTGTGTGTGTGGTGCGTTTATGTATGTGTGTATCTTTGTTTCCAGTATTGTGAACAGACAGCAGTCTCCAAGCTGGTAAATCACTTACTGCACTCTAAAAGAAGGGTCGAGGTGAAGGCAGGAGTGTATGTTTGCCCCGGTCATACACACATACGGAGCGATCTCATCGGTGCGGAATGTGCTGTGTGTTTACCTATGGCTCCAGAACCCACCTGACCGAGGGAGGCTAATCTTTATGGGCTCTGTAAACAGGGACTTTGTCTTCTGAGAACTGCAGGAGGGCAAGAAGACACACAATTCACACAGCATGCAAACATAGACATGCACAATAGATAGAAGAGGCAAAAAGCATACTGCAAGTTAGCATACATACTCTACAACAGTACACAGAAAGGCGCACATGCATGTGCAGAGACACATGCACACGCAAAAGTGCTATTAAATGCTTACCCAAACTAAACACCATATGGCAGACAGTCCTGCAGAAGTATAGAAAAACTCCTCGTGTTTTCATAGTGAGGGATTTTCTTATCATCTGCACTCTGAGCCCCCTCTCTTCTTCTCTCCACTCCCTAACAAAAGCACCGGCTTCTTCATTAGCCAGCTGCACAGCACAGTGGAGGTCAGAGTACAGGCCAGTGCTGCTAGCTCCTCTTTCTGGGTTGATGATGCTCTTTGAAGCCAGTCAGTCAGCCAGCCAGCCGGTAGTAGATATTGGCCCACATCTGACTGACTATCTGTCTGGGATAATGGAGTTCACCTGTTAGCACTGGAGCAGGGCCAGGGCAGCCGCAGACATCTAGCATTAGCCCTTTTGCTGTTAGCCAACCTGTTAGCGCTGGCTGACAGCCAAAGTAGCCCGGAGCAGTGCTGCTAGCAGCTGCTAGCTTTAGCTCTCTGCTGAAGTCTACCTGGCTGGTATATGTCTGGTTTATGCGGACACGTTTTTTTGTTTTTCTTTTGTGCCTGTGTGTGAATGTAGTGTGTTATTTCCTCACTTCACCTTTGACCTCATTCTTTTTTTTTATTGAAACTAATACACGTCAGCTCAGAAATGCCACACAGATATCCCTCCTATTCCTCTTCCTCTCATTCTCTTCTTTCGCTTTCTTCTCAAGGATAGAAGGAGAAGACAGCTTAAGATCTCTGAAACATCCACAGAGGCTAGGTGAATATTTTTGGATTAAACTGAATGCAACAAAGCAATTCGGTGTCTTGACAGAGAACTGGTAACATTTTGTTAATAAGCAGTGAAATAAGGCAAATATAGTTAGCACTATGAATATGCTTCACAACAATGCATGCTCTGTTGACAGTAATTAGTTTAACTGACTTTAGAGTGACTGTTCTTAACAAGTCTGCTAAGCATGTGCTGACACGCACACGGTAGCCTCATTGGTTAAATAGTCATTTGCTTGTGTAAAAAGGTAAAGCGTTAGGTGCTTTGATAGCAAGATGTTGTAGAACTCCTCCAATAGTCACTGCTTTATTTATTAAAGCAAATATATCTACTTATTGCTTTTCATTTCTTTCTATTGTTTTACACCCAACAGCAGAGTATGTCATTGTACATATAAGTACAATTTGCTCAGTGCTTCGGGTTGTGTTTCTCACTCATTAACCAACAAATGGATTTATGAAGACATAAGTGGCCAGATCTGATAGTTGGATTTGTTCTGGCGTTTGGGGTTAAATCAGATTCCCTCGGGGATAGTGTCACAGTTTATTTAGCACCGGAGTCTGACAGCTTGTTGGGTGAGAGTGTGAGAATATGGGCGTGTAAGTGTTTACTAAATCATGATCTGTCTTTGCATGACAGTGTTCCTGTCCTTGTCAAAGCGCAAATGTAGAGCAGCTTAGGCTCTTTGTAATGTTTTCAGGAGACAAATCCTTTAGCTTTCCCCAGTGACAGTAAATAGGACGTTCTCTGGACAGAGTGACAATAACGACTGCAATTCCCATTCCTTCCTCCGAGACTGTCATTTGTAATGAAGTAAAGTCCTCGCAGTTGTAACAGTTAACCAGATATTTTGTGCATCCACAGAGCCGCTCTTTGTCAACTCTGAATTGAGATTCCTGATTACAAAACAGGTTAGAGCTGTGGCTCCTCAGATACTGTCTTCAGAAGACGGTCTCACTTGCTCACAAATATTGATTGAACTATCAGAGATCATAGACATAACCTATGTGGGTTCTATTTCAGGGTGAAAACTTTAATGTTTTCCAGGGTTGAACCTGCCACTAGTTGCCAGGCATAACCAGAGGGAGAAAGACGGCATGAAGAGAGCAGGAGAGATAATTCAAGAGTCAGATGAAAGTAGATAGATGATGGAGTGTAGATACTGGTACAGACATTTTTCCCCCTTACCCCCTCCCTCCTCCACTCACTCTCCCTCCCACTCTTATTCCCTCAGTTCTTTGCCTAATAAGCAGCGTTCCTGTGAGCTGATGCAAGGCGGAGGAAACAGAACAGGCGTTCTGGGAGTGCAGGAAATATTCCCACATGAGGCATAACATGATAAAGACTTATTATCTCACTAAGCTGCTGTAAACACAGATGCACACATAAATGCACGCCGTACACAAATCTCTCCCCCGTCTCGCACAAACACACATGCATTCGCAGAAAGTGAAACTGGTCCGGCTTTACAAAGTTCCTGATGAGCAGTGACCAGGAGGAATCTGACAGAGCAAATACCACAGACAAAGCCTGGGAGTCAGCCGCGGTGAGCCAGCTTACTGGGCATTTGGCTCGGCTTGTTTGAACTTCACACACCCAGAGCAATGGGAGGAAACAGAGTGAGAGTTTTTTGTTCTGATCATTATTATTAATGCTGTGTTTTTGGGAACATCTGAACAAGCTACAGTACGTGTTGCAACAAGACTCGTCCCAACGCCTCTCGGCTCATCAATCTCACCAGACGCACACATAAACACATGCACCAAGCGTTCGCAGTGAGCTAATCCATTACAGTACAAAGGTAGGTGTCAGCCTCTTAGACAAACACACACAAACACTCACGTATACGCCAGAGTCATCAGAAACATGTTGAGTCCCATTACCCTCCTTCTCTTCTCCATCCCAATTAAAAGGCAAAAGAGGCCTTTTATTTCCCTCTCTTCCAAACACATTCTTTATCTCTCTGATCTGCACTCCGCCCTCCCTTGCTCAGTCCCCTCGGGGTAGTGGGAATGTCTCTCCCCACACACTCTCAGGTCAGGGGTTCAGCAAGAGAGGGTCTGAGTATGTAGCGAGATTGAGAGAGCAAGAAAGAGGCGCAGATTGAGAGCGGGGTAGCGGGCTGAGGCAGGCCTTTGCACGGGCAGCTCCTCTTCGCTGCCAGAAACACTTAAATGTAAAAATCGTGTGTGTCTGTGTGTGTGTGTATCATAACCCTAATCAAAGACTTCAGGGTAGATTTATGCCCCTGCCTTTTTCCCGACCTCCATTACACCAACTTATATACACCCATTACAGGATATGACAGAGTACACACCCTTTAGATGGGCATACCACCACACTGGCCTGTGTGTGTGTGTGTGTGTGTGTGTGTGTGTGTGTGTGTGTGTGTGTGTGTGTGTGTGTGTGTGTGTAAAAGACAAGGCATGTGCTTGCAGCTTTAAACACTTCCCACTTTCCCATTAGGTCCTTGTCCACCTGCAAGCTCCATCTCTCTGTCTGTCTTTATCTCTCTTCCCCTCATTGCTAATAAGGTCAATGAGAAAGAGTAAAAAGCAGATGGGTCTACAGTACATTACGGCATGGCACAATATAGTGTGGGATAGATAGCAGACCGGTGATTCATGCGTAGTGAAATGTGTGATGATGTGAGGAGTTTTCTACCGCAGTGCAAAGTCAGTGGACTGTGCGGCGAGATCTGTTGATCACTCAGCACTATGCCTTGCTTCATAATATTACCTCAGGGAGTAGTTTGACCTAGCAGGGGTCTGGATGAAGGCGGGAGGAGATGAGGGGTTGGGGTGGGGGTGGGACAATGAAAAAGAGAGCGAGAGAGCGCACTGAGGAGAGGAGTGAGGTTGGAGATTAAGTGACTAGCTTTAAATGTCACAATAACGCTCTACTTCTCACTCTTAACTTCACAGGCGGATGGGTGCCAGGAGGGAGACAGGGGAGAGTTAATGGGGAGGAAAAATACTGCAGTGTGATTTGTGGCTCTCGAATGGCGCTGCTTGTTAGGGAAGAGTCTCGAACTGGTGAAATATGTCAGTAAGCACCTTGTACTTTTAAAGGTTTCGCTCGCAATATTTTAAAAAATAATAATCCGTATGGCAAAAAATGGTCTCGCCACAGTGGCCAAACAGTAGCTCGTCTGGGACTGAAACCGGAGAGAGAGGTTTTCATATAAACGAAGACATTCTGAATCCTTCTCATAGAATTCCTCGATGATCCACGTTCGCCCGGTGCGCTTAAGTGGCACTGATAGCTTGCATGGATTTATTTCCACGTTCTAAGGCCTTGAGACGCTTGCCTCCAATACTTTTGATTCTATCCCCAGAAAAAAAAGTGATATAGAGTGGAACTGACACAAAAGAGCGGAAAATTTATATCCGGGTTTTGCAAAACCTTTAAAAGTGGAACCAGACTATCAGCAGGGCTGGAGACCTCATCAATGAGAAAACCTGTTTTGTTTTGTTTTTTTGGGGGGGAGTATGATTTGAGAGAACTGACCATTTAACAAGCCCATCCACCTGCACACACTTGTAACCTCCCCCTACATGCACACAAACATGCTAAGGTCCCTATCCCCCAGCAAACATTTGGCAGCATTCCATTAACAAAGCCACCAGCGATTTCTCACCCTCACCTGCTGTCAGAGAGAAAAAAAAATATGCACACACACACTCATCTTCACCTACTCTTGCCTCAGAGGAAAAGAAAAGTTAGATTCTCCCATGAAATAGCTTTTATTGTTTCCCCAGAAGGCATGGGTTGTACGCCTCTGAAACAACACACACATGCGTTACACGCGCGCACACAGACGCAGACGGCAGGTAGAATGCCTCGATGGCGTTTTGTGTACCCACTCCGGAATGCTGAAGTAAAAGCAAAGAGAACTTTCCCCTTTTAAAGTGTGCACTTGCATGTTTGTGTGTGTCTGTGTGTGTTAATTTCTAAAACTGGATGAGGCAGAAAGACGAGATTGAGCTTGTCATTAGGAGTTCACAGCCTGCGTGCTTGTGTGAAGGTTTGTTTTGTTTTGTATTAGCTGAGCTTGTGTGTGTTCGGCGCACGCAGAGTGTGTGTCTCTGTGTCTCCTCTCTCCCACGCTCGAGCTCCTAACGATGGCAAATGCGCCTGTGTGTTTGCGAGGCGTTGTTTCTCAAAAACAACAACACATCCAGGAACGGCTCGTTTTGTCGGGTTTTGTGGAAGGAACACGCTCTAATTAGAGAGGCCCTCTGAAGGTGCATCAAACAGATCTTTCTCAAAGAGCAACCAGCTCATGTCTCACACACAGCGCACACATGCCACCTCTGATTATTGGAGAAATGTGTGTGTTATTTAACTATATAGCAGAGTATTAACAGACTTGTCAGTTTAGATTTGCTGCACATGTGATCCTAATCCATTGTGTATGCTCAGAGACACACACATTTACATGGAGACACACACAAAAAAAGTGTCTGCTTTAGGTGTTGCTTTGTGGCCTCTTGGGCAGGTTTGTGCATGACCGCGAGCCCTTTTTAGAAAGGAAAGTGTATATGCACATATACGCACACTGTTCTCTCTCTCTCTCCTTCAGCATAACTTTAGTTTCCCAACTTGATCCGTTCTATCAGATAAGAGCTGAAACTGCCCAGGTCAGTTTTGTTCAACCTGTGACACGCCCTTCTGTCCTCAGGTGCCAGTGATGATGGTGGAATCAGCCTCTGAGACCATTCGTACGACGCCGTCCAACCAGAACGGAGTCAGCAGCCTCAGTAGCCAGTCGGATGGAGGGGGCGGTAGAGAGGGTGGGTCCAACGGAGACACCAATGGAGAGATCAGCCCAGTTGACTTACTCCACCTGCAACAGCAACAGGTGTGTGCTTTAGTGTTGCATATATGTGTGTGCATGTTGTTTTTAGGCCTTTGTGGGGTCTCCCTATGGGTGTAATGCATGCTTTTTGCACTGTGTTTCCACCTGTCTGTATGTACTCATGAGACTTGTTTTGCAACCCTTGTGCAACTCGTGATTGTATATATGGCACATCGTATGAAGCAGCATGTACACGTGAGGTCATTGCATAACGTACAGATGTGACAGCACTCGATTGGCCACACAGTAATAGTTAGCTTTGTGTGTGCGAACAGTGAAAAGCTCTGACAGGTTGGCTGGTCGTTGCTTTAATTAGCCACTCTTCGTAATGTGCCAAATAATTCCACTGGGACACAGTTCCCCGCATTAATTCCTACTCGTGAGATTCCCAGTGATGGATATTTACACAGTCCTCACAATCCTGAAGAAGAAAACAGGGAAGAATGAGCTATTGTAGGTAAGCTCTGTGTGTGTGTACATTTCACATTCTTATTTTTATGACATGACACACTCCATATAGCACTCGGATAACGTCTGGAGTTATGCTGTTCTTCTTCTGTCTTTCTCGCTCTCTCTCTCTCTCACACACAGACACACACACACACACACACACACACACACACACACACACACACTGGCCACTGCGTCAAATGGAATTTCCAAACTTTTCCCGGAACTTCTTGGATGAAAATTTTATTTCTCATTCCCCTCAGAATCCACATAACTCTCTACTGATTACTGTCTGAAGGACCCTGGACCTTTACACGTACTACAAACTTACAAACACACACACACACACACACAGAATTTCACAACTTTTTTTTCATATAAAGGTCTCTACACTAGTCATTTGTCCGTAAATACTCAAAAATGTCCGCCATGCTGTCGTCTAATGATCTAATGGTGGAAACTTAGTGATTCACGTTTTTCAGTAAATGTTGAGGCGTTTTCTTTATTGAGTAGATTAATAGATAGAACACATTTTTGTCCTCCTGTTTATTTTTTTATGCATGCTTTGTATGTTTGCCCGTCACAGAGGGTCAGTGTGGGTTTCTGGGTTCTTTCTAGTGAGGAAACCCAGGGGGGGCAAAAAAATCAGGGTTTCCTCCCTGCTGCTAAAATTATTCCCCCCTAATTATAATGATGGAGCCTTAGGTGAATGAAGAACACTCGAAGCCCTTCACTCCTGTCCTGCCCTCCCTCCTCCTTCCCATGACTGCATCCTCACCCTGCTTCCTCAGCAACCTTCAGCCGAGGACACACACACACACACACACACACACAGAGAGACACACACTGCCACGCACAAATGCACACATTTAAACACCAAACCTGTAGCTCATACAAAGCAGGTCTTTATTCTCTTGGACGTGTCTATGCTCTCTATGTTTTTGCACCTGTGTGTGTATATAGGTGTGTGTATGTGTGCGTGAACCCTGGTATTTCCTCTCTCGAGCGGGTTACCAACCACAAACATAGCTCCCTCTCTCTTTCCATCTTTTTCTCTTCCTCTCTTTTGCTGTACTAACCCCCCACCCCCCCACCCCAGCCACTATGGACCATGAAAGACAAGCACAACCTTTCCTCCAGATCCCAACGCTCACCTCACAAAAATGTTACATCCACATATGTGACTGTAAATTTGCATTGTGGTAGTTCTTTATGAACAGCTTTTTTTTTTTTAGTTTAACTCGATTCTCGCGAAGTTGACTTGTTAAGAGTTAAAGGTGTGGTCTTCCTGTGCTGTACATGTTTGTTTTTTTTTCCGTCTGGAACCATTGTGTTCTTTTTTACTTGATTTATGGGTGTTTCACAGCAATGCATTTTGGATTGTGAGGCGTAGTTTTTGCATACATGCGATTATGTTGAGGACTCTTAAACATGTGTCTGCTTAAAATGCTATTAGAATCACCTGTACCGTGTCTTTTCACTGACTTAAGATTCACGCGTACATTTACAAGCTTGCGTGCCACCTTCAGCCCTTCGAAATATCACAAGCCTTTGTTTCCCTTCACATCACACACCTCCCAAACTCTCCGCTCTCGTTGCCTCACTCCCTGGGTAAGATTAAAGCACCTTGGAGTGTTTATTTCTTTGATAGGAGCTGAGTTTTTTAAGTTTATCTTTTATCTTTCATCTGTTTTATTTTTTAAACTTTGTTATTATTAATATTTTATCCATGTTTAAATGAAAGATCTTAGAAAATATTAAAATATACTATATGTAGTTTAAATGCAGCAGGAGTTAAGATGTTATTTTTGTTGTTGCATCCTAACTTTTATTAAGAGTGATAAGAGTGAATTTTGTTATTTAACCTCCTAGGACCTGCCGTCTACATATGCGGACATCACATTTTGGGGCATTTAGACCAAAATACTCAATTTTGCTCTACATGGGCCTGATATCCACTTACGAGTACATTATACTGCTACTGTTCTATCAAAATTTTAAATGAATATCCTCATATGTGGCTCTTATTTTTCTTAAAAACAAAAATAAGGTAAAAAAATAATAATCTGGTAATTCTTTGTTTTTACATTCATCGGGCCCCAATATGCCCAAATATCAAAGAGAAATTAAAAATGCATGCCGTGGAAGAGTTTGGGTCTTAGGAGGTTAAAAGAGAACATTATACTTATTTTAAGACATTTTCATACGACTTTACTAAGTTTTATTAGATTTATTTATTTCATAGTCAGTCTTTAAAAACTAGAAGGAAAATGTCTTAGCTTTAGATTTCAATTTAGGATTTCTAACTTTTTAGTCTGTACTGGTCTTTTGATTTTCGTCCTTTCATATTCAGACTTGATTGTAAAATAATGGTATATATATATATGTATATATATATATATATACATGCATACATTTTCTTTAACTTAAGACGCTACCTAAATCTCATGGACATACCTCCTGCTCCCTTTCCTCCTTTTATCTCCACGCTTGAGTCTCTCACCTGAAGCTATAGTGTAGACCAGCGTTGCCAATGCGCACTGGAGCAGAAAAGATATACACACTGACATACTGGGATCCTGACAGCTCAGTGTTGTCAGAACACAAAGCCATCTTTTCCTTGGGCCTCTTGGGAACCTGAGAGAAATCACAGCCATCTCCAGCCATCAAACCTCTAAACTGGCCTCTGTCTTTGGAGTCTAATTTTTTTATTTTTTATTTTTGTCTGTCATAGGTAGAGAAAATCAGAAAGATAGGAAAGTAAATGATGAGGGATAAACAGAGAAGAGAAATTGGAAGATGGGACTACCAGTCAGCAGGAATGAAGGTAAAAGGACGGGTGAAGAGGCAGCACTGGGACGGAGAAGGGGGGTGGGGTGGGGGTGGGGGGCATTTGTGGGCTGGAAAGAAGAAATAGAGGGATGAGGGAGGGGTGTAATGCTGAGACGTGTCAGAAAAGGGCGCCTGGGCCTCCCTGTGGAATGTGGCCTGTCTGCCTCCCCAGAAAGAACAGAGCAGGAAAGAGGGAAGAAAGTGAAAAGGGGGTGAAGACCAGTTTTGCCCCATCATCGTGGAGAGAGATGAAGGGAGGGCAAGGAGGGAAAACAATGAGCCGAATTACAGAGCGAGAGGAGAGCGAGGTGGAAAAGTGAGAGTGCGGTGGAGAGTGTATGGCAGTTTGTTGAGGTGCCGGGTGTGGACGTGAAATGATGCATAGCAGAAGAGAAATGTAAGCAGGATAAATCCTAACAAACCTCAAAGTGTGTGTGTATGTGTGGCTGGGTGGAGGGTTCACTGACGAGAACCAGGTGTCTCCTATTCTCTCCTTCCGTTTAAGTCTCTCCTACCACCTTTTTCCTTGTTTTTGGCAGATTTTAAGTCTATGCTGTACGTTGCTGCCACCCCCTCTCTCTTCTCACCCATTTCTGTCTCTCTCTTCTCCCCCCCCCCCCATTGCTGTCAATTAATCGCTTCTGGTGATGAGAGGAAGAGAGGAGAAGAAAGTAGGAAAGAGAGTGAGATGGTGACAAAAAGGTGCCATTTCCTCTTGGCAGGGCTACTCATCAGTTGCCTAAACCAGCCAGACAGGAGTTTTTCCCCTCTCTCTTGTGCTTAACTCACTCTTACGCGCAAATAGAAAGTGAGAAGCAGACTGTAGCAGTGGTCTCCATCCCCCAAGGGTTTAAAAGGAACATTGGTTGAGAAAAAGGCAGTTTTAGAAATTGGTTTGGAGCTTCGATCCCCACTCCCATTTGTCATGTTCTATTTTTTCCTCAGTGCTTCCCTCGTTTTGCGCACGTGTGCACGCTCGCACACACTCGGATACTAGCGATCTTTGTCACGCTCGCTTTCTCGTATACGCTCACACAGACACATATAGGAAGTTACACACGTGCACAGAGCTGATGTGAGTTAATGAAGGGTGTAATTAAGGAGCCGCAGTGATGACTGGAGATCAGGGGGAACCGATACAGATCTCAGATATACACAAACACTGATTAAAGATAGCTGTTTTGTGTGTGTGTGTGTGTGTGTGTGTGCATTGTGTGTGTGTGCACGTTCAAGAGTGAACATTTGGGTTTGATGCTGGGAGTGCTTTGCGGACAGATGTATGAGAATGCTGTGTGTGTGAGCATGTTAACAGATGATGAGAGATGCTGGATGATTCATATAACGTATGGCTTCCTGTTAGATTGGCTAGACTCGGTAATTATGGCCCGTATGAATGGAGGTGGGGAGGTTTTGAGCCATATGGGATTCGCTAGCTTTGGCTGAAAAGGCTTTGCTGAATTATGGAAGGTGAATGTTGGTCACTGGGACTGTTGTGTCTTGTTTGACCTCCAGCACTCAACAGAGTTCAATTTCAGGTCAGGAGTGCAGAGCAGATTGAGGTGAAGGGGTGACTTGAAAAGAGAAGGTAGATGGGAAAAGATCATTTCAGTTACTGTTTCTGGATTATTAGGAATAATCAAATTCAGCTCCTTTTTAGTGCATCTGCACAACAGTTTATATACCAATGCATTTTTCTTGCCTGTCTGCATGCATGCATGCATAAACCCATAACTGTTTGTCTGTCATGTGTTCTGGTCACTAAATCAGTCCCACTCTTCTCCCTGAGTGCTGTCACCTCCTAAAAGCTTTCCCTCGGTCTTGCCCAGGCCTTCGTCTTTATGTGGGAGGTCAGTATGGTTCACAGGTCACCAGAGGTCATGCTGAGACAGAGGAGGGGCAAATAGGGTTGCCTACCATCACAGAACACCGACTGCTATTACCGCATTGATACAAAGAGACCTATAGAGCAACTACTTCCTCTAGGAGTCTTAAAAGGAATATCAGTACCCTTTTTGTGTCTTCCTTGAATTTGACTTCTTTACTTTTTCTTTACTCGTTGGGATCTCAGAAAATCAATCTTTGTCTTAACCAGTACTTCATACTTAATAATCAGGATGATTTAAGATATGAACACACAACAAATATAATCGGCTACCCTGACTATCTTTTGAGATCCGGATATATGGAAGCACTCTACTGCAAATCTTTAAAGCTTCTGGGTGCTTGCTTATTAGCATACAAACATCTACCTAAAGAACAAATATGCATCAATACCCAAAATATAGCTTTAGTGTTCAAAGGTGTTCAATTGACCCCCCCTCCTCAAATTTCTCTTTTTTTTCCACATACCTAATTCTAATAGTATTTTTTTGTGTCAATAAAAGAATTTTTAATGCTTTCTCCAGCCAAGCTATTGAAATGCGGAGTTTGTTTTTTTGTTCGCACTTTTGTTCTCTCAGTTCTTTTGCATTTCTCCCCCGTGACCTCCTCATAATACATGCTCATTCTCTAGCTAAAGAGGAAAAATCCACCATAGTTTAGCACATTTCTGAAATTATAGCAGAAATATTCACCACAGTTTTCACATCAACTTGAGCAGTACTGTAAAACTGTAAACTCCTTAATACGGTCTTCCACATAAGTATGCTACAGGACTATAGCAAAAGACGGAGAGTAGACATGGTTCAGCAGACCAGATGAGCTAGCATGGACATAGTCATGGTTGATTGATCCAACCGGTCAAGGGACCCAGAGATGAAAATAGACAGCACGAACACACAAAAAAATGTGTGTTTGTGTGTGTTTGTCCTGTCTCTGTTGTGGAGACAGTGTTATACTCACACATACCTGGGCACCTGTAGGGGTTAGGTTGGGTTTGGTTGCCATGGGAGTGTTTGAAAGCACTCACACTGGGTAGGCCTGGCGGTGTTGTCAGGTAAATAACACACACATGCACACAAGACACGTCGAGGAATGGGCTGCAGCAGACACAGTTTATGGAGGTTAAAAAGTTGAGTGAAATAGGACTTCCACTCCTCAACCTGTCACCATGGTGACTGAAGGCTGTTATAAGGTCACAGGTCACAAAACAAAGCTGAAAGACCTCATTATTATTAGTAACAGCTTGTGTGTGCGTGTGTCTGGGGATGCTTCTCCAGACATAATTGGTTTTAACTGACATGAGATCAGGTGCTCTGTTTCAGAGTTCATCTGGAATAAGGCACCAAGACAGGACAGCTTTAGTCTGCAACCATGCACTCCACTCATTTACCCAAACAAGGAAATGTGTAAGTTAAATATGTTGTTGCACAGGTGGCCGCGCACAGTTAAGGTTCATGAATGTTTCACGTGTGTGGCGGCAGACAAATCTACTTAGTATCATAGAAATAATGTGGCAATGTGTATTGTTTTTCTTGGGTTGCTGTATCCATAACCTGGCTTAGCATGGCATTTTATACAAGCACTTTGGTGGGACGATCCCAAAAAACTGATACTTACACACTCTGGATTGAGCCGCAAATAAATCTGCACGATCATAAAAGTTCTTGCCTGCATATGTAGAAGAGTAATTGGTGAAGAAAGCAGCTTTTTAACCCTTTTAGTCATGCATATTCACAAAATGTTTTGCTCCAGTTTGATCAAATTTGACTGCTGATGCTATGCGCGCAGTCATTAAAATGTTAACTCTTGCCCCGTTTCTTTAGTTGCAGGATTGGTCTTGTTAGCTAAAAATAATCTATCCAGATGTGTGCCTAAGGATGAGACTTGCTTCTAGGAGAACTTCTTGTGTTATAAGGTCCTCCTATTGGGGCGATCGTGGCTCAAGAGTTGGGAGTTCGCCTTGTAATCGGAAGGTTGCCGGTTTGAGCCCCGGTTTGGACAGTCTCGTCGTTGTGTCCTTGGGCAAGACACTTCACCCGTTACCTACTGGTGGTGGTCAGAGGGTCCGGTGGCGCCAGTGTCCGGCAGCCTCGCCTCTGTCAGTGCGCCCCAGGGTGGCTGTGGCTACAATATAGCTTGCCATCACCAGTGTGCATTTGTAAAGCGCTTTGGGGTCCTTAGGGACTAGTAAAGCGCTATACAAATAAAGGCCATTTACCATTTCCTATCCCGGTCCAAGTGCCCGCTCTGTGCTGTTACTTCTTACTACTTAAATCTACAGAACTAGATGGACACTGAGAGGGGAACAAGAGGAAAGTAAAGACAAAATGTGCAACGCTTGCAAGGCTGCCGGGCAAGCAGTTACCCTGGAAACAGTTGAGAGCCCAGGATGCACACAATGAACACACACATATACACACTACACACACAAAAGCTGCAGAGGCCTAAAGTGTTGCTAATTAGCTAGTCTGTGCTGGTCCTTTGTGTGAGCCATTTTAAAGGAGAGATTAGAGTCAACAGGGAGGACGAGAGGAATGTAGCTCTTCTCTTTCCCTTTCTTTTTTTGCCTTCTTCTTGAGCTCTGGAACCGTGCACGGCACCCTCCTTTCACCTGATAGAAAGAATGCCTTTGTTGTCTTGCTAGTTAAGTTTTCCATAACTGAAACACATGACAAATAGCCATAGTTGTAAGTGTTGCAAGTGAAAAGTATAAAAATTGTGTAATCTAGTAAAAAGTAATATGTTAAGCAGGGAAATGGATTAAAGCAGATGTTTTGTGAATGATGAAGACTAAAGAAAGCCATAAAAACTGCCATGAGCAGACTTTTCATGCTGAAATTTCCTTTTCTTTCTGGCTGGTTTCTGGTTTTGTATTATTTTAACCTAAAAATGTGCCTCACTACATCTCTTACTAAATCACACAGTCTAGCGTGCACACATAGTTCCCCATTTCCCCTTTTTTAATAGCACACCCCAACCCTGCTCCTCATTTGGGGAAGTTAAAGATTTTGTGCTTGTTTAGTTAAACTTATTGTACAGCAGCCAGCCTTTGTTGTACTGCCCACTTCCGCTCTGTGTGTGTGTGTGTGTGTGTGTGTGTGTGTGTGTGTGTGTGTGTGTGTGGTAAGGGTGGGTGTTAGGGTGTGTCTATCTCGATCTCTACAGCCACAACCAGGTGTAAAAACCCTCTGAACCAAAAACATGAAAGAGTTTTATTTCCATCGAAGCAGGCAGGCGGGCTAATGCTTTTACAGGCCACTGACTAGGACTGCGTTTTTCTGTTTAACCAATAGACTTCTGAGTGTGCGCATTTCTCTTTGTGTGTACGTGTTTGTGCATGCATGTGCACATGGCAGACAGTCTTTGTTTGTGTATGTATGTATGTGTTTTTCCTCTGTCTCGCGCGCTGGGTCTTGGCAGTGTCTTGCATGTGTTATTAGTTTGCTTTTTTTCCCCCCACGTTTTTTTTTTTTTTTTCGGTTATTAATAATAAGAGTTAAACGGTTTCCATATGTGAGGCCTGGTTGCCAGGCTAGTGCTATCCTCATCATGGTTTGGGCAGGAGAAATGGCTGAAACGTCACCCAGCTAAGACCTGCACCTATGTGGCCTTATCTTCCCAGGAGCATGACCCGACTACTAAACTGTCCTACCTTATACGAGATGAGTGCTAAATATTATAAGTGTGTGTGTGTGTGTTTTCCTCTATGGGTTGGGTCTGTCTGGAGCGAGACCTTCCCTCCTGCCAAACGAGTTGTGTTGAAAACCGCAGGGAAACTGCATATGTGTATATAATATATGACGTGTATTTGTGTGTGAGTGTGCGCACGCGCGTGTGTGTGTAAGGAAACTGCTGTAGAGCTATTTGCCATCAATTAGCCGCCTGGACTGAGCTGAGGCCTACAGTACAGAGGGAGCTGCTTTTATATTCCCTAGGAAGGGAGTTCCTCTTTCTTTCTGTCCCTCCTCACCTCATCATTATCTATAATTGTCTATTTCTCCGTGCCCTTTTCCCTTCACTTAACAGAAAATAGCCGAAAAGCTCTCGTGTTGGATTTAAGATGTGTGTATATGATGATGAATTGTGTCATGATATAAAACAGTTCTGGGTATTCGTTCAGCTCTTTTTTTATGACCATGGGTATACCCCCGTGAATCAATAGAAACATTAGATGAGTGTCGGGACATAGTTGAAGGGGAGAGGTTTTCTCGTTTCACAAAACAGTTTTGAACTGAAGAGAACCATCTGGAAGTCGGCAGGGTCCCCGGAGTTTAGAACAGGTCCCTTCTGTGAAAAATAGTATGTGAAAAAAAAAAAATCTAAAATCAGCCAGGGTTTTCAAACACTACGACGTATTTTGAAGTTCTTTTGGAGTTTGTGAGTTTTTATAGCATTGGCTCTTGAATACGGTCTTTCCTCTCTTTAATGGTCAGTCTGGGGCCCAGAGAAGCTTGCTTCAGCCATTTTAAAAACCTCAGCACTCAAACGGTGCCTTTATATTGCGGAAACATTACATTAAATAGCTGAACGGGCCTGCCGCTGGCCGGTGGTTCCGAAGGTGTCCCAGATAGTTTAGACTGAGGCATTTGGTGTTGCTTAAGCTCCGCTAAATTGGTGGACAACTGGTCTGAAATCCACGTTTGAGGGAGCGAAAACAAATGACAGGAAAGCTGGTGAAGGGGAGGGCGGAAAGACCTGATTAATACCAGAAAAAGAGAAGGCGTGCACGATGAGGAGTCGGAGGAAAGGGTTGAAGGCTTGGCAGAGGGTAGTTTATTTGTAACCCACCGTGAAATTGACAGGCTTTAGAAGGCTTTGGTTCAAGCTGCAAATTCCTTCTGCATATATGTTTACCCCGTGGAAACCCCTGATCTGTCTTAAATATACTCGCCATTGCCTGTTTCCTTTGTTGCATTGTTGTATGTACGCTAAATCAATAAGGTCATGACTGGCATGGTGAATAACACTACCTAAAACTCCTTTATTTTCTCCGCGATGATTCCTTCTGTAGACACCGCCGTCGCAGTGGCTCAGCAGACTGTTTTTCCTCCTTTCTGTGCTACAAAGGAGCCTATATTTGTGTCCTTGCAAAATCCTGCAAAATTCCCATTAAATTTAATGTCT
Source organism: Haplochromis burtoni (assembly GCF_018398535.1). Lineage (NCBI taxonomy): Eukaryota > Metazoa > Chordata > Actinopteri > Cichliformes > Cichlidae > Haplochromis > Haplochromis burtoni. The sequence goes on from NW_024582440.1 coordinate 1,923,155, forward strand.
GCTGGAAAAAATGAGCATCAGTGAAATCAGCTGCTGTAATGTTTGGTTGGAATAAAAACTTCCTGACTGCAGCCTTGATGACGACAGTTCCATAAAAGCTCTTTACCAATATAAAACTGTGCAAGATGGTTAATACATATCTGTTACAACAACTTTTAAATACTTTACACGAGAATGCCGTTCATTCAGTCGTCACTATAGCCGTCTTTTGTCTGTCAGTCAAAGGCGGAAGGCGAGGGTCCCCTCTTAAGCCCAACAGCTGCATTCACAAGACTTTGCTTCCATTGGAAGACCCGGACAATCTATTTTAGGCCTGCGCCTAACCCGTACCTGCTGTCAGAATTTGCTGTTGTGAAGAAGGGTATGGATAACAGATTTCTAGAGATGAGAGGCCAGGGGTTCAGAAAGACAGAATACTTGGAGGAGTGCCAAGCAAATATTTGTGTGCATTATATGGCGAGGTAGAGTGAAGGTGGGAGACAGATCAGGTGATGTAGACGGAGAGAAATAAAGTGATCTGGGAAAGCAATCTGGTTTATGTGGTGACTGACAGTGATGCATTTGATACATGAGATTTCACTGTGGCTGTAACCAAGCCCTCACTCATATATGCCCCAAAGTCATAGAGCAATCTCACTAACTGTCACCTCTTCAGGAATCTCACTTTGTGTACAGTGTGTGTGTGTAAATACTGGGCCTATCTCTGTAGGCAGGTGAGCTGATACTATACTGTGTATCATCATCCTTTTAACAAATTTACATGCTTTGTAGATTGTATTACATCTGCTCGGTCTTGTTTCATCTTCTCTCTGATCATGATTCCCTCTGAGTAGCAAGAGAAAGAGAAGGAATCAAAGATAAGAGAGATTAGAGCCAGGAAAACTAGTGGAGTAGCACAGAACGAGCCAAAGAGAAAGAGGGAGTAAATTAAAGTCGAGGGGGATTTTAGTGGAGTTTGAGGGTGTTTTTGGTGCCAAAGTGAGGAGAAGCAGCGCACATGGATACAAGGGATCACTGGATGACCCAGGAGGATGGCAGCATCCACACAGCTTTAGTTTGGCTTTCAGCTTCAATAACAGCCCTCCAGAAAGGAGATAGCAAGAGAGAGGGAAGAGTTGGGGGGGG
>NW_024582440.1:1924304-1928706 GCF_018398535.1 Haplochromis burtoni
GTGCATCGCATTTGTGTGCTAATGTGTGTGTGTCCCCCCCCATCGCGAAACCCACCCTCTGATATGGTGTCTCTTAATATCTAACTCTAACCCGCACTTACGCTGTTTACCTTATTGCTGCAGTGTTGGGTGTGATAGGGTGTAGAGAGCTGGCATCGATGAAATTTGTATGAGAGAGTAAGCAATTTAACCTTTAAAAGCTTAAACAAGATTGCTCTTCATAATATATGTACTAAAACACCCTAAAACTCCTTTATTTTCTCCGCGATGATTCCTTCTGTAGACACCGCCGTCGCAGTGGCTCAGCAGACTGTTTTTCCTCCTTTCTGTGCTACAAAGGAGCCTATATTTGTGTCCTTGCAAAATCCTGCAAAATTCCCATTAAATTTAATGTCTGCTGGAAAAAATGAGCATCAGTGAAATCAGCTGCTGTAATGTTTGGTTGGAATAAAAACTTCCTGACTGCAGCCTTGATGACGACAGTTCCATAAAAGCTCTTTACCAATATAAAACTGTGCAAGATGGTTAATACATATCTGTTACAACAACTTTTAAATACTTTACACGAGAATGCCGTTCATTCAGTCGTCACTATAGCCGTCTTTTGTCTGTCAGTCAAAGGCGGAAGGCGAGGGTCCCCTCTTAAGCCCAACAGCTGCATTCACAAGACTTTGCTTCCATTGGAAGACCCGGACAATCTATTTTAGGCCTGCGCCTAACCCGTACCTGCTGTCAGAATTTGCTGTTGTGAAGAAGGGTATGGATAACAGATTTCTAGAGATGAGAGGCCAGGGGTTCAGAAAGACAGAATACTTGGAGGAGTGCCAAGCAAATATTTGTGTGCATTATATGGCGAGGTAGAGTGAAGGTGGGAGACAGATCAGGTGATGTAGACGGAGAGAAATAAAGTGATCTGGGAAAGCAATCTGGTTTATGTGGTGACTGACAGTGATGCATTTGATACATGAGATTTCACTGTGGCTGTAACCAAGCCCTCACTCATATATGCCCCAAAGTCATAGAGCAATCTCACTAACTGTCACCTCTTCAGGAATCTCACTTTGTGTACAGTGTGTGTGTGTAAATACTGGGCCTATCTCTGTAGGCAGGTGAGCTGATACTATACTGTGTATCATCATCCTTTTAACAAATTTACATGCTTTGTAGATTGTATTACATCTGCTCGGTCTTGTTTCATCTTCTCTCTGATCATGATTCCCTCTGAGTAGCAAGAGAAAGAGAAGGAATCAAAGATAAGAGAGATTAGAGCCAGGAAAACTAGTGGAGTAGCACAGAACGAGCCAAAGAGAAAGAGGGAGTAAATTAAAGTCGAGGGGGATTTTAGTGGAGTTTGAGGGTGTTTTTGGTGCCAAAGTGAGGAGAAGCAGCGCACATGGATACAAGGGATCACTGGATGACCCAGGAGGATGGCAGCATCCACACAGCTTTAGTTTGGCTTTCAGCTTCAATAACAGCCCTCCAGAAAGGAGATAGCAAGAGAGAGGGAAGAGTTGGGGGGGGGGGGGGGGGGGGGGGGGGAAGTCCACTTCTTTCTGAACCCAGCCTCTCCTGCTGATCCAAAATCAGAAGGCATGCAGACCTTAGAGAAGCAGCAGGGTGTGACATGCTCTTTTCTGCATCTTCACCCTGAATCTATCTGCCCGTGTCTCCATCTATTGCTCTTTCCCGGAGAAGGGAGCGGATAGAGCACTGGAGACGAGGTGCATTACGAGCCACCATTCCCAGGCTGTTGAGCTAGTAGGGGCGGACTGGGGATATTTGTTTGGTGTTGAAGTTATCTACTGCCTCAGACGCTGCACAGACATGTGAATCACCAGCTGCTAGAGCCTAGTTTAGCTCCCTTGTCACTAAATGCAACAATAAGCTTTTCCCTCGCGCTCACTTGTGCTCCTTTTCTTTGTACACTCTTCTTCTTGGTCTAAGAGCAAAGAAATCTGATACCACCTGCCTCCCCCTTGCCCTTCCTAACTCCCTCGCCTCCTCCTCCTCCTCCTTCTCCCCCAAGGACAGCCCACTGTCTGCCCCGGGGGCTGTTTATCTATGGGGGGATGCGGGGAGGAGAGGGTAAAAGGGGAACGATTTTGTTTCGTTTCGGCCGTCAACAATGGACCTCAGTCAGTGCTGACGGATTACTCCAACATATGGTACCCACCTGTCCTTTCTCTCTCGCCCTCCCCTGCGTCTGCACCCCCCCCCCCACCCCCCACCCTTTTTCCTTCACTGTGTCTCTCTGTTTAGATTTCTTTGCTTATTCCTGCGTTCTCTTTCTCTCTGTCACCCAAACACACTGGGCGGATTAGAGGCCAGATTCATCACACACACAGAGACCTGTTTGCTTTAGCAACCTGAGCCAGGCACGGGTGCGCACATACAGACACACACAGGTCTACTTTAGGAGGCTCGGATTTGCTACATGTTTGTTGAGACCTTCTAGTTTGCATCTAACATTTAATTCGTGACATCCCAGCTGTAGGTGAAGAAGAAGCTATTTTCAGACATACAGATGTGCACATGTTCATAAAGATACTGCAGTAAAGATACCTGCAGCAAAAAAATCACCATTCTCGTCTCTTTTCTTCTAGTCGTTTTCAGATTTCAATTAAACGCGTAGTTGTTGGGCATTTTTTGGAAACCTGAGCGAAAGTAGCTGTGTGTGTGTGTGTGTGTGACCCTGCTGAATTAAAAAATGCACTGTTATTAAAGGCTGTGTCAGAGGCGATGATTTACAGAGGGGAGCGATGACAAGTCATAAGAACTCACACACCAAACTGACATACACACTTGCGCACTCAGTGTGCTCTCGAGCCTCCAAGCTGAGCAGTGACCTCCTCACCCCTCCTTCCCCTTCCTCCTCCTCCCTCCCTCCCTCCCTCTCTCACTCTAATAAAACCTGTCTGACACCACTGATGTGTGTATATGTGTGTGCGTGCGCGTGTGCGTTTGTGTGTGTGTGTGAGTGCTCAGCGGCAGCACAAAGACTCTGTTGTTGGGCCTCCCTCTTAGGCCTCCCTCATATTTTCTTTAAAGGTGCAGTGCGCCCCCAAGAATGCCACAGGGGGAGCGGGGGGAGTCTTAGAGGAGCTGGTGTAAGTGTGTGGGTGGGTTAAGGGGGCAGGAGGCATGCTTTGTAATGCTACAGCTCGCCCAGGTCACACAGAGAAAAAGGCAAGGAGTGAGCATAAAGAGTAGAAATGAAAGAGAAGGGTCAGAGAAGAGAAGTGCTTCTTGACAAAGTAGACCTGAGAGGCTTTGGCTGCGGTTGCTGGTGGCATTTTTGTGCGTGCGCACTAAGCCTGCGGCCCTCTTTCTAGTGTTGTTCAAAGTTGAAAGTTCAAGGTTCCGTTTATTCATCCACAAGGTAATGGGAATTATTACAGTGTGAGTAAAACCTCACAATATAAGCCATACATGTGGTGGAAGCAAGGAGTGACAATTACATATGGTGCCAATAGTAGTAAAGACAAGCTTCCAAGTGACAATACACAAGAAGAGGAGGAGATTTGTTTTTTTTTAAACTTACTAAGGTCATTATTTTCTAAATCCCAACATCTCGATTTGTGTTGTCACTCTTGAACCGCAATCTTTGTAACGGAAGAATGAAGTAATGTTTACATAATCAGCTACCGGTACTTCTTGAGCTTCCTCTCCAAACTTATGGTTAGTTGCTGTACCGAGCAAGATGAGGAAAAATACAGGAAATTTATGATTGACTGCCTTTTAGTGAGTTCAGGTACCCGAGGGAGAGGAAACAATTTAATAATATTGTTCGGTGAGTTTCAGTGGAATAGCAGCATGGTATTACGGTCATCTTTTGTTACGGTTTAAGTTTAAATAAATGTTACCAAGATTGTTGTAATTAAAAACAGACAGCTTTAGACATTAGGGAAGGTTGAAAGGTTTTGTGGGATGTTGGCGATATAGAATAGATTCTGTAAATATCAATAATGAAAAAATACCCGACCCTAAGCCGCCTTGTATTACCATCTGTTCTAGTCGGTAAGCATTTTTTGTATTTATGGTGTATACAGATGCCCTAATGGTAGCTAGCTGGGAATTTTTTCCTCTTTGCTGTCCAGCAGAACTTGCAGATTATTTATATGTATATAAATATCTGCATTTTTAACTTAATTCTTGTGTCTCAGACACTCACACATGCATGGATGCAGGCACACGAGAGGAGACAGGCATCACCTCTGCTTGGTTGTAGCGTTTATGAAAGCCATAAATGGCTCTTTAATATAGTGGTAATCAGGGTGGTAATTTGGGTGGAATTGTCCCTTATTGTTGCCAGACATGCCTCCCCAGCTCCTGCCAACATACAGCCATATGCACACACACACACACACACACACACACACACACACACACACACACACACACA
>NW_024582440.1:1929393-1942102 GCF_018398535.1 Haplochromis burtoni
CACACACACACACACACACACACACATAGGGACTTTCATAAATCAATATTTACTAAGGAACCTTTCCCCTTTGAGTCAGAGGAAGCAAATGTGCATCCTGCTGTCTCCCCTCTCTAACTCTCTGTCATGAGCTCTTGTGCGTGGTTGCATGTGTGTGTGTGTGTGTGTGTGTGTGTGTGTGGGTCTGTGCGCTTACGGTAAGTGCAAGGCGGCTCTGTTTTGAGATGGGTGTTTTCTTGTTTTGTTTTCTGAGTAGTTCAAACATTCCAACAAAAATGCCTGTTTCCTCAGGGACTGATTTGTCTCGGTGATAGAGAGTTTCGCTCTTTAGCACTGTGACAAAAAACACAACAAAGGAAAGAAAAACATAAAAAAAAAAAAAAACGAAACAAATATAATTAATACAGTTAAAGGCGATAAAAGACATTGAGAAAAGGTGCCTTATGTTGAGAGGGCAGGAGAGATGGCTGAGGCAGATTCCAGATTAATCAGTAAAACTCAAGCAGAGTGAAAGAATGGAAACAGCTAGTGAGCAATGGTGACACTGGTTTAGATGGACAACACTGGAGGGCAGACACGATAGAAATGGGAAGAGAAGGGAGAGTGAAGAGCTAGGTGGGGGTTAGTCACAGCTTTTCAGGGAATACCAAGCCAAACGGTTCCTTACATCACTCTGACACACACACACACACACACACACACACACACACACACACACACACACACACACACACACACACACACAAAACACCCACCATTCAAAAGACACACATGAAGATGTTGCTGACACACTTCTGCCTCACAGGATGTGGAAAACCCGCTCTACACTTTCCCCTGAGGAGGAGAAAGAAAGTGAACAGAGGGGGGAAAAGAAAGGGCATCGGTGAAAAAAAGGGAATGGGCAGAGGAGACGGTCGGAGATTTTTTTTTAAGTCAAGAGGACGTTTTGAATGAGTTGAGAAAGAACTCAGACACACCAACAGATATAAAAACTCAAGCAGGCTGTCAGCCAGGTGCATACCTCAGATTGAGGAAATCAGATTTGGAGAAGAGAGCAGGTACTGAAAGTGTGCACGCTCAGACGTTATGGGTGCATGGTGATATGAAACTGCACACATTGGGCTTTTTTCTTTTCTTTTTTTTGTAAATGTTAAGCATTACTTTGAAAGTGCGTGACTTTTTCGAGTTGCTTAACACAGAAAATACTGCACTGTACGACTGTGCGTGCACGATAAACATCTGATCATCTCCAATTCTCTCTTGCAGGCCCTCCAGGCAGCCAGACAATTCCTCCTCCAGCAGGCCTCTGGACTCAACTCCCCTGGCAGCAACGAGGTCAAACAGAGCCCAGTGCAGGTCAGAGCACACACACACGCACTCACACACACTAGCACACACATAGTTGCTGCTTTGTCACAATCTGCATGATATTAAGCCTCTGCCAGCCGCAACTTTGTTTTCACCAACTGCCACGTCACCTGCAGTCAATGATATAAGTGCATACTTTTGTTTCCCTTTTTCACTCTCTATCTGTGTGTATCTCTCCCTCGATTTCAGTGAGTGTGTGTGTGTGTGTGCGTGATTGTTAGTGAGTGATTGAATGAGGCCTTTGTAGTGATTGGGTAGCGAGTCGGTGTTTTTTTTTTTCTTTTCAGAGTTGAATTCAGCAGTAAGTGGAGAGAGCGGGGTTAGCTGGAGTGCAGGATCCCTGCTAAAAGACACTTGAGGAGGATATAGATACACACACAGAGTTACAACACATGCTTTATAGCTAGCAGTGTATGTTGATAGATATCACACAAGACATTCCTCTTGGTAATTCTTTTCGGTTATATAATATGCAGGCCGCATGCAAAAGCGTGATTTGTAGCTGTGTCGCATATCCATAAAGCGGGATCGTGGGTCTATTAGAGCAGCAAGCAGTCCGGTTATTGCACTGCTCTTCTCATTAGCATGCCACATTATAAACACACGGCCGCACCATCACAATATGGGAAACGCAGAAAAGGGGAAGAGAGAGAAAGACAGATGTGAGTCAGAAACGAGCATGAGGTAAGATTTACTGTGTGGTGTCTAAACCCGGTAAGGCACTTTTGGGGGGGAAAATAGGGCTTACTGATTTATAAAGCAAGGTAATAACACTCTGCATAAAGATCTGCAATTTTCATCTATATATGCAGCAACATTCCCATTAAAGCATTTTCATTTCAACTCCTAAATATATAGAAAATACATCTAAATGTCAAAGCTTTTCAGCAGCAGCACAGGGATGTTCGGAGCTGTGTGTTTTACTGTGAATAGCAGAATCTTCCGTGGCTGATCAGAAACAGTAATAAGATCACATAAAGCATCATCAAGAGAAAGCCCAAAAGTAAAGAATTTGAACTGTCGGCCACGCGGTTTAATTGCCAAGTGACCTCTGAGAAGTGCAAAAAATGCCACTGAATTAATGACTGCTTATTACTCAAGATGTCAAAAGAAAGAAAAAAAAAAGATTCCAAAAATGGGATTTTACAGCTTACACTTTAATCAAAACCTGAATCGCTATTTACTTTGGATAGAACCTGGCAGGTGTAGAAATGGGGTTTTATGACATAAGCAAATAAAATAAATACTGTTTTATACCATATCTGGGTTTTGAAACTCTTAGTTTCTCCTACTATTTCGACTGTTCGTTGCTCGGTCTCTGGCTTGCAGAATGACCTCCGTGGCTTTAATCCAGGCTGGCGGTCAATCCGTGTTGGGCTCAACTTTGCTTTGGCGAACAGGAGTTTACTTAAAGGATAGAAATTTAATTAAATGCTACATTACAACTCTTCACTTCCTGGCTCATCTTAAAAGAGAACTAAAAGAGATAGGAGGAGGGGGTGGGGAGGGAGTAAGAGAACGTAAGCATGTAGGGGGAAGTGAAACTGGGAGTTAACACGCAGTGTAATTCTGATGTTAGCCATTGAAGAGTGACGAGAACGTTGACATTCATTTTCACATGAATGGGATAAAGTGCAGGTCGAACGCGCGTTCACTTGACCTGCTTCAAATGCGCATCACTTATAAGAAAGAAGTGTAACCTTCCACTGCCTGCTCCTTCCTCTCTCTCTGTGCCGCCCTGCTCCTCTCCTGACTCTCCATCTCTGTCTTGTTTGTCTTGTTTGTTGCTGTGTGGCCTGCCTAACCTCTCTACTCTCCGGGGCATCAATGCTACATCTCTGTTGTCTGAGCTGTCAGCTCACATCGCCCCACACATCCTGCCAACACACACACAGATACACTTGGATTTACATTTGCGTGTGTGTGTGTTTGCTCCTGAGTCCTTCCAGACACAAACACAGCAGCACAAAGTATACGCCGGTTGTTGTTCCTGTGTGTTCCTGTGTGTCGCTTCGGCACTGAAGTTGTTTACAATAAATCAGGCTGGTAAGGGTGGCAGGTAGACATCTCTTAATTACTGTAATTTCCAGCTCTATGATCGCCTTTAAATCTCGGCGACTGCGCTCGGTTTCTTTAATTGAAGCAATCATCCATTGGCCACAGAGAGGGTGACGTGAACGGTGGCGTGAGCGAAGGTAGACATTTAATCTGGTCATTTGTAAAGGTGGCAGAAAGCGACTGTGCGGTGGCACGGTGGCTCCACATCAGGCACAAAATGGCCGTCCTCAGGTTGGCTCCTGCTGGGCTCGCTCTCACACATGCAAATGAGCCTGAGACAATAATGAGATCTTTAGGAGCTCGATAATTAGATTTTTCCCTTCTCTCCGAGGGAGAACCGCAGAGGCAGACAGGGTGAGCGGGAAGACTTCCTTTCGTGTCTTGACTTCTCTGGAGAAGCCTCGGTCTGCGCTTGACAAGCCACCCACCCCCTCTCCCGTACCCACCCACCATATCCTATGCCCCCACGCCTTCCCCATCATATTTCTATTCTTTTCTTTATTTATAATAGAGGGGAGGATCTGAGCAGAGAGCAAAAGAAACTCTCAGATTGTATCTGCCTTTTGATTGGTTGCTCAGAGATGGTCTCTGTGTTTGGCTGGATGTGCGAGATGGTATCAGTGCACTTTGTGTGTGTGTGTGCGTCTGTGCGCTCACACGTGTGTGTGTCACTGTCATGTCACGTTCAGGAAAAACCCGACAATAGCTCGAGTCTCGAGACAAGCAATTGAAGGAGAAATCGATTGTGTGCGACACAATTGCAGCGGCAGTGACTAAAAAGAAGAAAATATTTTAACAATTGATTATTTATTAGATAGCAGTGTATTAACAACTGGTTCAAGAAATGAACACAAGTGATACTTAATAACGATGGCCGGGAATTGTAGCTCTTTAGATTACAGTCTGACAATTGGACAAATAGATTGGGGAAGTTGTGTTTATGATCTTGCCACAAAGGCAGCTGGTTCATTTCACACTTTAAATGTGTGTTTGTCGATGGCGTTGGACATAATTGACCACAGTTACCTTAATTGGGAGCAGCAGAAGTGCTACTGAGAGAATTGGTGAGCAAAGTTGGCAGACGGTGTTGGAATTGGCGGATTACCCAGCATGATACGATGCGTCCGTGACCTGCCACACCTTCTCTACAATGGACTCACTTGGCAGACACTTACACTCCAGGGTGGGCACGGGCAGAAGCATATGCACCGTTTTGGCAGACACGCGCCTGGCACACTTAGCAAACTGGTACTTGGCATGCACACATACAGATTAACGCACGTGCTTGGCTGTGGCCCATACGTATGTAATTGAATAGCGCGGTGTCCCGTTTTCATGTATTATTGAGGAGCTCGTTTAATTAGGAAAAAAACGAAAAGACTCATTAGAGATATGTTAATTAGCTTGGCTCTCTGCTCTCTGGAGAGGTCTGACACCAGCGCAGTGGGATGAGGAAGAGAAGGAGGCGCACGAGGCGAAAACTGAGTCATGCCGCTCGTCACGTCGGGATTTTTTATGAATGCAGCTACTTTTTTTTTTTTTTTTAAATCCGTTTTAAAATATTAATATCTGCCGTGTTTGTCTTTGTATTGCTAAATGATTTCCTCCACTTGCCTTTTTTAAACTACCACGTATATATTGTTGAAATGTTGAAAACTAAACATAAGGATTGAGGGGGGTGTTCGAAGTCTTTTAACTAATCAACAAAAGTACTTGGAAAGATGAGTGTTTTGCCCCCTAGAGTCTGCAGAATTGAAGCAGTTCCTTCTTTCATTCTCTTTTATTTCCTTTCAAAGTGTTTTTCCCAAAGCACTTCTTTTGTCCACTCAATGAAAGTGCTTAGTTGGCAGTTTCTCTTATTTGATGTGGAGGGAATTGTGGCTGTGTGTGCACGTATTTGTGTGCAGTTTACCGTGTGTGTGTGTGTGTGTGTGTTTTGGGGGGTAGTATGGGATCCTGACAGTTTGCGAAGGGTGTATGAGAGGAGGCTGAGCAGCCAGTAGATTGGGCTTGGCTCTGGTCAGAGGGGTGGACAGACAGACGAGAAGGATGGAAAGGAAAGGTTTGGGTCTGGCCACTGAAGTGTGAAACTCTTATTTTGTGATTTGAAACATGAGTGAAATCAGTAATGAAATATGGTCGATAACGGCCTCTCACACTTCCCAATGAAGGGCCCAGAGTGTGTGTGTGTGTGTCTGTGTGTGTGTTTCTGGAAATGTGTTGTCATTTTTATTCTGGAGCACTGGGGCGTTAGATGGAGGGAGGCAGCGGAGGAGGAGAGCTTGGTGGAAGGGGGGGGTTATCCACTTGAACTTACTGGTCTTTCACTGTCCTCTCTCAAGTTTTCTTTTTTTTCTCTCTTTTTCATTTGTCTAGCCCCTGTCAGAGAAAGCTATGTTTTATACGCCTCCACATACAGTACATACTGTTTGTATATGAGTATCAGAGTCAAAGCGTGCATGGCCAGCGAGCACGGGACCAGCTTCAAGATCCCTTCAATTCTTCCCTTTTTGCTCTAAAAGACCCGTTCTTAATAATTATATTCACACACTTTTTGAACTAAAATATTTTATAGCATTTTACAAGTATGTAAAACACTATTTATTATTTAGTTTAATCCAGAACGTTTTGTCCCCAGTTAAAGTCATTTTACTGTTTCTTAACAAGCCGCTTAAACAAATATGTTCATTGTTCATCGAGACAACGACAGAAGCGTTACTCAGCAAAAAAAAAAAGGTTTGAAATACGGAGCATGTCCATATCATCCCCGGCCTCACCTGGCTTCGCTCATCAGTTTCCTTCAGAATAATGTGGCCCCTAGCCCCAATGCAGATTAGCTGGAGGAGGGGTACTCACCACACACAATGGGGCCCTTTTACTTTCAGTGAAGGCCCTGGCCCCGAGTTCCAAACAACACTCTCAGCACAGTAGGCACTCCTTCTCTCTTCACTCAAATGCTTTTCTCTTCTGCTTCTCTCTTTTCCCCTCTTACCCCTGCAAATCCCCACGCACCCACTCCCCCACCAACCCCAAGCTCTCCTCTCAGTCCTTGGCATGATGAGGACAGACAGGCTGGTTACCTGGAGGGGCTGAAAGATGGAGGGAGCAATAGAGATGATAGCTGGAGAATAAACAAATCCTAAACCAGCAAGAAACGAGAACGCTCGCCTCACACTGTTAAAACCTTTACGTGTAAGGACGCTGCACGGTGCTGAAACACACACAACCAAACGCAGTTGACCGGTGCCAGAAGAAGAAAAAAAAGACAACAATGCTTTGTCATGTGATTTGCAAACTTCTTTGCGACCTGTGTCCATGGAATAATGATTGAAAAACACTTTTTCAAGTAACTCAGAATGAAACAAAAATAAATATCAACAGAAAAAAAACAACTGTCCATAGGCCTATCTTTAAAGCTGGTTGGACAACAGCACGAGTATAAGAACAGAAATGGAATGCGGCCAATTACAGCTGGACGATGAGCGTTCCCTACAAATCCATTTTCAATCCTGATTACTCACTAACTTTAGAAACATTCTGCATTCATAGAACCTTTTTAAACGTCACCTTTTAACAGTGGAAATACTTGAAATGAAGGTGGTGGGTGACACAGTTCGGCCCAGACTATAAGGTCCATGAAGCCCGTCTCGCAAGGACAGCCGCCGGTCCCTGAGGTGTTGATGCAGACTGAGCGTCTTGGGAGATCTACACCAAAGCCTCGGGGAGAGTGACACGAGGGAGAACAATAGAGAGGGGGACCAATGGAGGGTTTTTGCAGGATCACCTGAAACTGCATGACTTTGACTTTCTCAAGAGAAACTTTCTCAACCAAAGTCACATTTTCCTTCAGCTTGGGACAAGCTAAACTATATAGAGGTGTACTTCTTTCTTTTTAAAGGTACTTAAAAGTCACGAAGGCCGCTGACAAACTCACCAAGTTGGTAACAATGGCTGCACAGTGTTGGAACCTCAAACAAAAAGTTTGGTTTCTGAAATGATTCGCTATCTTTTTTTATTTGCTTCAGTGAGTTCTATTCTCTCTCATACTCATATTTCTCATATTTCTATTTGCTATTTATGAAGTTTTGTGTGGTTGCGGTCACACAAACCAGATTCCAGAAGCTATAGCACCTGCATCTGTGTGGGTGTGTGTGTATAAGTGCGTTTGTGTGTGTGCATGTCACACACACACACACACACACACACACACACACACACACACACACACACTTTGCGGGGTGAGGTGGTAATGCTCAGTGACAAGGATAAACAGCACTGGGGTTTGCTCCCACCAACAGGCGGGGTGAAGAGGAGGAGGAGAGGAGGTCTGTGTCAGCCTCTCTCTCCTTTCCTCCTGCTCTCTCCTTGTCATTTTTTCAATTATCCTTCTCTCCTGTGTGTCCCCATAGACCCCGAGGCAGGGGCTGCATCATTTAGAGCGAGAGCCTGTTTAGATTCTGATTATAGCCTCCTTTCTTCTCGCCACTCACTGCCATCACTCGCACACTTAGATACATGTTGTGGCTTCACATATTTGAGCCAGCATGAGGTGGAGAACTGTAGAAGTACTTTTATCTCATTGTGAAGCTCCAGGAGGGGGTGTTGTGCTGAGGGCACAGTAATTCTTTTATAAATTGTCAACATGATCTTTTTGTTTCTCTGAATATAAGGAGTTGTGTCACGGCCCAGAAAGACTGCTTTTGTGTATTTCAAAGGTGATCATTCTGGTGCGTAAACATACTTTAGAAATATATATGATGGCTCAGGAGGCTGTGCATTGACCGTATTTATTGCAGTCAGCTGTCTCAGCTGGGAACGTGAAGTCTAAAGTCCAAAGTTCACTTCCAAATTAGCGGCGATGCATTCGTTTACCTAGCATTCTTCTGTGTAAACATAATAGCGAGCTGCACAGAGCCTATTCCCTCTGGCTGCACGCTGGTTTAATATCAGATCGCCATCCTTCGCATCTTCTAAAGGTTTCATCATGGAAAGCGGTGAAAGGCTTTCCTCCTTGTTAGAATGAAAAGTCATCAAGGGAGGAGAGGAGAGAGGGATGGAGCCTCATTGAAATGCAAGTTACATTCCCCTATTTCTCTCTCTTCACTCCTTTGGGACTTTATGCCTTTCTCCCCGTTCTCCTTCCCATCTTTCAGGCGCTCCCTTGCTCCCTCTCTTCCTTTGTTAATCAGTTAAACTCCCTCTTCAAACAACCCCTCTAATTACTCCTCCACTCTCTGTAAACGACAGGGCTGTCTCCTGTTTCTCTCCTCTTCGCTCGATCCCCATCTCCCCGGGCTCCCTCTATCCATGGCAAGGGTTGACCTCTGTCAGCCGCTGGCCCTCTCGACAGCGTGCGTCTTGGTGCGTGCGTGCATGCATGTGCGTCTACTAATGACGGATTCTTACATGGAAATGATAGGAGAGACAGCTTAGATTTTTGAAATCGTGGCATTGTTCACTGTCAGACTTTTAAATGTGTGCGCGTGAGCACGCTCGTGCACACGCGTCGTCGCTGCTTGAAGCTCGAGGCCGCACTTTCCTCTTTAAGCAAACCTCCCCGGTCGTGTTCCTTCCTCACACACATCTCTCATCTCCACCCATTATAATCCACTTCTTTTTTTCATTCCTCCCTATCTTCTTCCATTTCTTGCTTTTGTGGATGGTATCCGTCCTCCTCCACTTTCTCTTCTCGCCCCTCCGCTCACTTCCCCTCAGAATCACCTCTCGCCGACTAATCTGCCGCGCATCTCTCTCTTTTAAATTAACATGCAACGTGAAAAAAAAATGGACGACAACGGGGAAAAAAATTAAATGCATTTAATAAATGGCTGACTTGAAATCGCCTGGCTTTTCAGACTCTCCCTATTCACAGTCCAATGAAAGGGGAGAAATCATTCACCAGGAGAGACAAAGCCGAATGAAAATATAATTCTGCATTGTGAGGCGCTTTTGTCCTGGCCCGTCAAATCGCTAATGGCGAGGCTTTTGTTTTGTGGCGGCGCTCTCAGGCTGGCGGTGTCGTATGGCGGTGGCAACGCATGCCCCATAATCACCACGCTTTGTGATATTAGATTATAGGGGCAATTAATGGCGTCAAACCTTAACTACTCAGCATTCAGCCTGCCACACACACGTTCAGCTTTAAACGCATGCACGTTCGCACACACACACACACACACACACACACACCTTCACCCACATTCGCACGCACACATACAGTACAGTATATCTGCACTTGTACACAGGAACGCACATTCGGCTCTGGCGTCAGAACGTCAGCCAACACACAGAAAGGTGCTATATCTCCAGTAATTATTACGCCTGCGACTTGAAAATGTCGATGGCGGTGTGTATAAAATAGAGTGTATGAGTTGTCAGGAAGGAAGAATGGGATGCACAAGAGCAATTAATTACAGCTTTTCATTTGGCAGCTTAGAATGACAAGGCCCAGCGGCGGGGGCAAGCTGGCATGACGCCAAGCGGCACCCATCACCGCCCCCATCTTGCTCGCTGTTCCACCACCTCCCCCATCTCCTTTGCCTATTCCTTTACCAACTGCCACAACACCACCATTTTCCTTGCTCATCCCCTTCTGACTCTGTCTTTTCTTCTTCTTCTTCTCCTCCCTTCCTCTCAGCTCACACACCCACCCGCCCTCACACAACAGCACATTTATATTGCAACTCAATCCTCTTCTACTTCCGTAGCCCAGATTCACCTGTGCCCTGCCCTCTTCCTACCCCTCCTCCATCCTTTCATCATTGTGTGTGGTTCAAAGTGTCCTTAATTAGGTAAGCCTGGTTTCATAAAGGGATAGACAAAGTCTGGGGACACTGTTAGCACTGAGTAGAAGAAAAAGAGCAAGAGGACAGATGGCATGGAAGTGTTGCTTTTTGGTTTGTTTTTTCTTTATGGCCAATCTTGTTTACAAGGTCAAATCAGCTCTATACAAATTTCATGTACCGCTAACAGCTGACCTGCTGCCACCCTCCATACCTGAACTTAGGTGGTGAGTGGAAAGAGCCTAAGGGTGGGGTGGGGGGGACGACACACACATTAGCACACAAATGCATGCACACGCTTGCACACAGTTGATCAAGAGATGGATTAATAATTTATATATCAAAAAGTGAAAATCGGGAAATGGGCAATTACTTCATTTTCCTGTGAAATAGCCATAATATGTGAGCAGAGATATTAAAACAGCTCAATACAAACTTTATTATTTATGTGGAGAGAAGGAAGAGGTTGTTATCACTCAGTCTATAACCAGAGAAAAAGAGTTCTCAAACACAACCGCCCCCGCCCCCACCCCATATAGCCCTCCTCCCACCTCTGTAAATATCTCTTAGTTTCTCATCTATTAGCTGCGCTAATTAACTGTAGTTGTTGCCACAGTGAATAAATGCAAAATTGCTTTGTCAGCAGGATTTTGCCAGAGTGGTTTTTCAGATGTTGTGTCTGCATTTATGCATGTGCATGTTTGTCTCAGTTTCTGATTTTATGTGGTAAGTTTGTCTTCAGTTGTCATCAGATTAGTATCTGCACGTCTCTGTGTACAGTGCATATGCATTAAGAGCTGCTTGCACAACACCATCTACAAAAAATCACCATGCCGCTCTCCCTGTAAACCCCCCCCCTCTCTCACTTTCACTTTCTTTAGCAGCCTGAAGCGCTATCTCGTGAGATATTCATCTCATCAGATATCCACTTTGTTTTTCCTTTCTTCTTAGCCGGGCTTGACTGTGAGGAAAAGAGAATCGCAGGCAGTCGTAATCATGTGTTTATAAAACCAGATAAGATTTTATTTTTATTTTTTTTATAAGCCTATTGCATATCTGTCCTTTGATCTTGGGATTTTGCCACAGAAATAGTTTTTAATAGTGGCAGCTTTGTGTAGGAACTTGTCAACAATATGTTTTATAGCATGCCTATTTTTGTCTAATGTTGCCAGCATTTCTTAACAGTATCTGAAAGCAAAGAACAAGAGACAAGATAACTCTCCAGCTTACTTGTCTGCACCGTCATACTGTATAACCTCCTTTCAATGGGGCATTCAGGTGCAGGCACAGTCATGCTTAAAGCTTGCTGCGCTGGCTCTGCCTTTTGACACAAAGCTTAACTTAGCTTAAGTGGCTGACTTATCCTACTTTTGCTTGACAATATCTAGGTGTGTTAATAATTTATAATGTATGTGCTCCCCTGTTCTGTCTTTAGGTCCCGGTGTCTATGGCTATGATGAGTCCACAGATGATCACTCCACAGCAGATGCAACAGATCCTGTCCCCTCCTCAGCTTCAGGCCTTGCTGCAGCAACAGCAGGCTCTCATGCTACAGCAGGTAAGACGCGGATTCTCACACACACAACACACACACACACACACGCTTTATCTGGACCCAGTCCCAGCCTGACATGTTCGGATGTGTCTGTTTTAGTAGCCGCTGACACACAATGGGTGCGATTGTATCTCATTCAACGCTCTGAGATCTTTGAAGATAAACACACGTCCACATTTCCACTCATACACACATTGTCATTTCAACTGCCTCTTCTTTAGCATTGTTGTTAGGAGACAGGGCACGCTTCCGCCCGCGGGAACACACGAACACACCTATGCACGCGCACGCACGTGCTTTTTGGCATCGCCCTGTGAATCACGGTGATTAAGAAGTGTGTTGATGCCCGGCAGGTGATAGAGGAGTTGCCATGTCGACACACAAACCAATAAACACTCTTCATCTGCAACACATTTGTCAAATGCTTAGCCACACCAACCCCCATGACCTGCTACCTGCACAGGCAAACGCTCTTAAAGGCTGCAAACATGACCACTAACAGTGCAGGGACAGAGAAGTAATTGCTTAGTAGGGGATATCGAGAAAACACGGCTTGGGCAAAGCCAGAGCAGACAGAAGATTTAATAAGAAGTGGTAGCTTTAGGCGTGTATAAATTGCAGCGGGAAGATCTGACAACATGTATCATAATGGAAATGTGAAATGTGGTGGCTTTCTATAAACAGACATGCAGATGGCTAAGAACCTCTTCACCAGCTCTTTTTTTTCCTCTTTTCTTTTCTATAACGAGGAAAAATGGAGGCGGTGGGACGGGGGGTTGATAATGCACACTTACTCACAGCATCAATAATAAAACCACTGAGTTTAACATTGCTCTCCCACTTAATTAACCACAGTATGGACTACGCACTTAGTGTATATCTGCAAATCAGGCACTATTACACACACACACACACACACACACACACACACACACACACACACACA
>NW_024582440.1:1943213-1963143 GCF_018398535.1 Haplochromis burtoni
GGGCTTAGTACTTTACAAAAAAGAATGAAACAAAAGAGTCAGAGTACATGGGAAGTATAGACAGTGAAACGAGTAAAAGCAAACAAATAGAAATGAAAAAGTATGAACAAAAAGCTATCAAACACTTTTTAAAGGCTTTCACAAAAAGAGGAGCTTTAAGAGGATCTGAACCTTTCCCAACAGAGGTGCGTTTGAGAACAGATCTGTCCAAAGCAGTCGGATCAGACAGCTACAAAGTGAGTGCGATGTCTGATAGTGCCAATGTGCGAACAGAGCAGGAAATAGTCCTGTGTCGTCCCTCCTGTACGCCCTGCTCACCTAAACCAAATGGAAGATTTCAAGCAAGAAGAGCACGCGATAAACAGACTATCTCCCGTTGTGTGCTACATTTGTCCAGAGTTAATGCATAAAAACAGCTTAACTGTATCTGAGTTCAGTCGACAGAAGGTTCAGTGGTGTGGGGGCTCCAACAAGGGGTGCTGTTCTTTGGTGCAAATGCTGAATGGAGGTTTTGCTCATGTCCCAGCAAAGTTCCATTCATCAAGCTGAGAACAGCTTGCATATGTACAAGCATGTAAACCTTTTTGTATGCCAGCAATTTAAGAAATGACCCACTTACAAAGATAATTTTAAGCTGACAGAACCTAGACTAAACAACTTTTTTTTTAATAAAGCTGGCACTACAAATAAGAGTCCGAGCCCAGCCCATTTCATATTATTTTACAGAGGTTATCCCCAGTAGAGCTGATGGCATTTGGACGACTAAACAGAATAAAAAATATTAAATCTGAAGAAATTTCAGAACAAATGGGATTTCATATCAGAGAATCAAGTAGTGAGGTTTGCTAGGCTCCTAGGACATGTGGGTTGTTGTTTTTTTTACCAATCTATTTAGCTGTAGAAATGCTAATGCACATTATGACTTTGAGTAACCTTGCCAGGAGGCAGCATGCCTGTAGAAAAGAGAAGGGGGCAAAGAACGGAGCCTTGAGGGACTCCATAACTCAATGGGGCCACTGAAGACATTTAAGTTAGCCAGAGTGAAAGAAAAAGCTATGTTGTAGAGGTTTGAGCCTTTGTTTCCTACCAAAGTCTGTAAGTGATGTAAGAGGATACTATGAGTGACTGCATCAAAGGCAGCACACTAAATCTAAAGGTATTAAAGGGGAGCAATCACTTAAATCTGCAGTATGAAGGAGACTGTTAGAAACCTCAGTAGCAATGGATGGACACATTTTAAATAACCACATGTATCCTAAGGGCCATACCTCCTATCTGCATGCAGTCTAAAAACAGGGTATGTAAGATTCGGTGACTCATAACCCTTAGCAGAACAGTGTAGGTATTCACACGAACCTAGCAGGTGTTTTATGACAGCACATCACCAAATAGACTAAGTGCTGCCTCAAAGTATATCTGCTTGTGCATTTTTTCTCTGCAGGTTTAGAACAGTCCTGTTCAGTCTTGCAGTGCTGGTGTGTGTGTGTGTGTCTTAGTGTGTAAGTAGTGTGTGCCAACTGCCATTTCAGACCTTTTGATTTATTTCTGCACTATAATGTCTAGTGCATTATATTTACAATATTAAGGTGTGTTTCTGTTCCATTGCTCTTGTATCTGGTTGCACGGTCAGTCAGTTGGATCTTTCTATAACCGAACTTGAACCCTGTGAATAATCCAGCACCGGCGGTTAGCTTTGACATATACAATTACCTCGCTACACAGCTTGACACATACTAACAGCTCAGTGCAGTACTTCAGTGGGCTTTGTCGGGCCTGTGTTTGCTTGTTGCATGTGGTTTGTCAATAAACCACACACCACCACAACAATAAACTGCGGCCTTCGCTGCAAGGAGAGGAATCAAAGCAACTGCATTCCTTGCGACTGCCATTCACGTTAGTGCATTTTGGCGATATTGGGTCATTTCACTGTTGGAAACCTGTAGCATTGTTGAAGCTTTTACAAAGTGTGTTGTGACCGACTTGCTTCACATTTCTCTCCCCACCCATCCACCCACCCCACCTCCCTTTCTGCATCTGTCTCCAGTTACAGGAGTATTATAAGAAGCAGCAGGAGCAGTTACATCTCCAGCTTCTGACTCAGCAGCAGCAGCAGCAGGCCGGGAAGCAAGCAGCAAAAGAGGTGAACTTAACCAAGCGCACACTCACTCAGCTCAAGTACACTCTAAAGTACACAAGTACTCTTAAAAGCAGTAAAAGTGGGTGACATGGGAGAAAACCATAAGGGGAAGAAAAAAAAGTCACATGGAGGATCTGATGTATAGACTGCAGGACACATATAGCTCTCTCCTTCCTGTTTTCTTTCACTCTCCTTTTCATCCAGTTGTCAACTTCAGGGATGCATGCACATATTTGTCTTTCTTAAGAATTAGTAAATATGGGTTTTCATTCTTTTTTCACATCCGCATGCTATGTTGAGGCAGTAAAGGAGTGCTGTGCTAAGCCAACTGCTACCCTGCCAAAGTATTCATTTGCATGCCTTCTGCTCTAAGACTGAAGGGAAATCTCTCTGTAGGAGGGGTCTGCCACACTTTAATTGTCAATTAACCCCACCAACACTAAGAGTCTGCCTTCATTTCACTCTCTTTCTCTCGCGCTCTGTCTCACACACAGAGATTTGCACAAACACACACACTGTACCGGGTTTAACCACAGCTGTGTTACAGTAGGATAACAGAGGATCAACTGGGATCACATCACGGCAAAACAAAGCGAATCGAAATCGATGAGACACCATTACTGTCATAACCTATGGGTGTGCGTGCGTGCCTATTTGTATTTGACTGTACTGTATGAATGATCATTAGCCAAAAAGCTTCCAAAGATGCCCAGGACAATGCAGGAGGCAGACTTAAGGAGAAGAACCCCATGAGACTTTTCTGATAAACGCATGAGGAGACACATCCTAGATTTCTCCCCCTCTCCCAGCGGGTAGACCAACCACGGTCAACCAACTCGACCGTGACCAAAGCAAACCAGTTGTGGTTGAGTCGCATGTTGCGATGGTGTCTGAAACGCTTTCCCTTTCTCCCTCCGCTCTGCTGCTGTCCCAGTTTTCAGGTTTGTTGTCCTGTAACAACTAGACAAGTGCCAACACTGGTCATACAGCAACACAGACACGCAGAGAGAGAGAGGAAGACTTGATGTGTCACGGTTCAAAGCACAAACACACGCGTGCACACACACACCTGAGGGACTATGCCTCCCTACAGGGATTCATACAACTCATGTGACTTATAGGCCACTTGCGGCAGTCTGTATATTTCAGGTGCTACAAGGCATCATTCACAACCAAAACACCAAGTGTTTTCCCCTCAATTGTCCTGTAAAATAAGTGCACAGTATTGAGACAGTCACTGTTTTCCATTGTGAGTATCATATTGTTTGGAAGTTTCCAGGTAGCCGTAACAGTTCATATTTCTTCCGGACATATAAAACTAGCCAGGCTGTAAATTTGAGCCGCCTATATATAGAGAAAGGAAGCTTGAAGTGTTTGTGGACTAGTGTATTTGACTGACTTTTTGCCCCTTTCCATCTCCTCTGCAATCCTCTTTTCAATTTCCTCACGGTGGAAATGATGCATTGAAAGAGTGTGTACATACGTATGTGTAAAGCTAGTGTTTTGCACCGGCTGGAGTATTTGGGGACTGGTCAGGAGTCAGCTTAATGAAGTGACTCTGACCATCACTAGACATGCGTACTTTGTGTGTGTCCATCCACAGTGCTAGTGTGCATCTACTGAATGGCCTTTTTCGTGTGTGTGTGCGTGTGTGTGCATGTCGGTGTGACTGGCAGGCTCAGACAGTGTGTGATGTGCTCATAAATCACATTGACAGCCTGTTACTGCGCTAGCTTTGGCCACTCAGCCACAGCTAATGTAAACAGAACGCAGGCGCACACACACGCACACACAATGTGTGTTTTAAAAAACCATAGCCATATCTCAGGAGAGAATGAGAGACAGAGGAGGGACTGGAAGAAAGAAAATGGACAGACAAGTAGAGAAGGAGGGGCACTGGGGTCAAAAGAGAGCGAAAGAGAGGGAGGAGGCAGTTCAGTCAGGACACTCTGATTTTGATAAACCATTTATTGCAACTAATGAGAACTTGGCAATCCGCTTCAAAGAAACAGACTATGAAAGTATGGCACAGGCTTTGTCGGCACTACAACACCTCTTGTGTATGAGAAAGCTTAGTTTCACAGTTACACTGCAGTTGCAGTACAGTACAACAATCGAGTGTCATCTTTAACAAACTATACAATTATAATGTGAGGAAGGTGTAGCAGAAAATAAGGTGTAGGAAGCTGTGGTCACAAATAATTGAACTACTTATATTTGTGTCTGTAGTTACCAAATAAACAGACATAAACGCACACACACAAAAATCAGACACAATTAGCATCGATACGTTTCTCAGGTCTCCACTTGTTTTTTGATTGGTTATTTTTTTGTTTTTCATAGATTTATTCCCTTAGAATGCAGTACTATGTATTTACATTAATTAATTGGAATCAGTGGCAGATTTTGCTGAACATGCACACAGGGATTTGAAAGATGAAATAATTTCCCTTTCATGCTAAGTGACACATTTGAACACATGAGAACAGCAGCCATTTGTGAGATATGACACCATCTGTGTCTAAACGTCACTTAGAAGTGGTGTTTGTCAAGCCGGGCCTCTGATGTTCAGCACATCATATGATACAGTTCCATTGAACCGTTTCATTGAAAGATGTATTTCCTCCTTTTTTTAAATCAGTGTAATCAATGTAAAGGGTAATTGTAACTACTCTCTTATGCTCCCCTGCCCACACGCACACACACATGCATATACTCCCCCATCAGACTCCACACACCACCACCACACTACTTCTCCCCAGACACCAAGTCTGAAAGGAAATGACCTGTTTGCCCTTCCTGTGAGTTCTTTTCTGTTCAAAGAGGTCCAGACTGCCACTCTTTTTCACACACACTTTCACACACATACATTCTCACACAATGAGGAGTTGTATTTATTTATTTTTTCTCCACTACTTATCTGTGGGAGATAAAGTCCATCTCTCTCAGGGGTTGCAACATAGGTCTGCACCGAACTGGG
The DNA here is from genome assembly GCF_018398535.1 of Haplochromis burtoni. NCBI lineage: Eukaryota > Metazoa > Chordata > Actinopteri > Cichliformes > Cichlidae > Haplochromis > Haplochromis burtoni. The sequence goes on from NW_024582440.1 coordinate 1,948,331, forward strand.
AGAGGAGGAAAGGGGACATTTATCACCATAACACACACTAACATTATTGCTAAATGACATGCAGTCTCCTGCACTCTCCCCTCAAACATTTCACCCCTTCTCTACATCCTTCACAGCTTGGCATCCCTTATGGGTTACTTGCTTCATGCTTTTATTTATTCTGTGTGGTGATTTTAAATATCTTATTATCTTACCTGAATGTTGGAATAGGATATGTATGAAATGAACTCATTTAACTACATTTTTTTGGCTTTTCAGCATAGTTTAAAAATTCATTTTGAGAGTGATACCTTTACAAATTTGTTGTTTTTTGTTGTTGTAAATTATAGTTACAAGCAGATTTTTGTCTAGTAGAGCTCACAGTACATTTACAGTATGACATTGTATAAGGCTATTTTGGCTGGCGTGACTTCTTTCCATATGGATCATAAAAAAATTGAGACAGCATAAAATAAGAATGAATAAACTTCTTCACCAACTTAGTTAAACTGAGCACTGAGTTTCCTAACTGCTTTTCCCTCTGCCTTTTATCTTGTGGCTTACAGCAGTTAGGCAGTAAGCAGCTGGCCTTCCAGCAGCAGCTGATCCAGATGCAGCAGCTTCAGCAGCAGCACATCCTCAACCTCCAGAGACAGGGCCTGGTTCCACTGCAGCCCACCGCCGCCATGCAGACTCTGCAGCAAGGTATATGCACATGCACACACATTCATGAAAAGAACTGTAACTCTGTAGCACTCCGGTGACACAAACACATCTTAACAAGCGTGTGCACACACATGGGCGTACACACAGGCGGGCCTGTACCCAGTGCTGCCTGTGAAGCCCGTTAAGTTAATCAGCCTATAAAAGATAAAAGGAAACGTGATTGGTGGGTTTGTGGAAAGTACTCATTTGGGTAATAGGTAAAATATGGCACTAAGCCCTCCTGCTTAGAGAAATGTGTGCATGTGCTTGGGCGAATGTTTGCACGCATGTGTGTGTACTTGAGATTAGCCAGATACAAGAACATCATCGTTTTGCTATTGCTGTGCCCACTGGATTGTGGGGTTTTTTTGTGTATTCTTACGTGTAACTTCTCCCACAGTCCCTTCATTTTGTCAGCAGAGTTTTAGAATGATAAATGTTGACTGGTGACTGGCCCGCCCTGAGTATATGTGTCCTGTGTGTGTATCTGTGTCCATTTGTTTTCCGTGCTCTTAGCACAGCAGCCCTCGACACACACATACACACTATCTCACTCACGGAGAATGCTTTAGAGGCTCTAAAGTGGCCGTAACATTGCTAAAGCGCTGACTGAGTTGACCAAACAGACCGATTTCCTTCCCTCTGGCTGTCTGATCCCTGATCTCTCTTTTTCTCTCATGCACAGTCACATGCAGTCTCACACGCACACACTCACATACAACAAAGAAACTGTGTTTAACTAATCAAAAGTGAAATTCAAATCAATTTAATACTGGACAAATTGCTCAAAAAGCGTGTGTATACATGTGTGCTTTATGTGCTAGAGGACAGGGTGTTTGTTTGTGTGAGGTGAGGACAAATAGATATGCCAGTTTACACAGAGTGGAAAAAGCCAATGGATACTTACTAGGTGCAAATGAAAAAGACAGGGGCTACATTTCTGTTAGAAGTGTAATTTTTCAGGCAGTTTCAAACATTTGGCTTTGGCATCTCCTTTTTTCTTTCTTTCTCCTTCCGTATCAGACTGGAATTTCCCTGCAGTGTGAAAGAGCTGGTCCATTGTGACGGCTCAGCCAGGCGTGAGCCAGAAGCATTCCTCTGACCAGCCATGCCACGCAAACACACAAACACTCGAGCATAAACACTCGCACCTTTACACACAAATGCACACACTATTGCCCCGCCTCAAAGGGCTGTTGTGTTCATTGTGTAGGTGGTGGCATTAGGGGTCCTGCTTTGGTTTCAGTTTATTTCTCTGACCGCAGTAGGATGGAGGTGCTGCGTAGACCTCTCATAACTGCCTTATGACAAAGCCTAATAAGTTCATGCCAAAAAGGAAATAAAGAAGAAGAAGAAGAAAGAGCACTAAATAAATTTTAACTGCAATAAGACAGACCAAACAGTGTGCAAGGAACCGTTTCAGCAGCTTTTGAAACTTTCAGACAAATCAGTTACTTATTTTGAATTCGCCCAGTTTAATTTTAGAACTCCCCAGCATGTGTTTGTCCACGGTTATTAATGTGAAAGAAAAATGAACCCTCATGACCAAATATGGGCACGCACGTTTGGCAGAAACTTTTAGCAAGAGCACTCTGATCTCCTCAAATCTTTAAGCTCTAGCTGGAGGAACTTACAACAGCAGTTTTCATCTCATTTCATGTTTGTTTTTTTAACCTTCCTTTATTTCCTTGTCGCTCATCAATAAACCACAGACTTTTGCCAAGAAATCGCCTACATTTTCCTCTCAAATTCCGATTTTGTGACTGGATTGTGCTGTGAGCCACTTTCTATAGCGGTCTTCACCTACCTCACACTTTCGCTCTGTGAGCACGTCCATGCTTTTTGTGTGGAGCTGTCCCGATAATACATATATGTGCGTACCCATACAAAGACATTGACGCACACGGCACCTCATTCTTCCAGAGTGAGAACTTTTGTTTTGGCGGGACCGCAGAAGAATGCAGACAAAGCAGACATAATATTTGGATTGCTGCAAAGTCTCCGTATGAGTTTGTGTCGATGTGTGTGTGTGTATCCGCGTGTGTGCATGCTACAAGATCCACTGGAGTGGGCTGTGGCGTTTTAGGCATCTCTCTCGCTGTGAAATTGGAGCAGAAATAACATAGCTATGACTCGAAAGCTTAAAGTGTGCACCCACCCATTTCACACAAATAGTGGTGGCAACGGGGGCAGTGGAGCTGCTGGACAGTAGCAGTTGCAACAAAGTTTAGCTACTTAATTAAGAATCCTGGCTTTCTGGGGGGACAATAAAAAGGTCTGTTTTCAAGATGTTCTGTTTTCCACTCTAAACCGCTCTTAAACACAGGGACAGTTAAAGTAGCACGTGTGTGTTTTATGTCTGCTATCATTTAAGATTAGTTTCAGCTATCGCTGCTTCTCTGTGTGTGTCTGCACGTCGGTACAATTATCTGGTTTATAGTTAACCGTATTTCTTCTTCCATTTATTAGAATCAGCTTACCTTAAATATCCTATCATCACATTTGTGCATGAACATTTGAAGTTGATGGACGGGTTAAGTGGGACCAGTTGCTAAGTTAAATCTGTGTCCTTGCCTGCAGCGATGTGTCCGTCAGACCTACAGCAACTGTGGAAGGATGTGTCGGGGGTGCCGAGCAGCGAGGAGGCCCTGAAACAGGCCGAGGGCCTCGACTTGAGCACCAACAGCTCCAATTCTACCTCAGCCTTCCCCAAAGCTGCCAGTGCTCACCTTCCACTGCACAGCCTGCCCAATGGACAGAGCCACACCCCAAAGAGAGACAGGTACAGTGATGTGTGGAAACAAGTATGACTTCCTGATGATAGCCACAGGTAATGTGGCTATCACAGTCTGTTCTCTGTGTGACTCTCTTCCAGTCTCTCTTATTTAGTCATTCTCACTGTGTCATTTTTTTCTTAAATTTGAACCTTCTTTTGGACACACAGAAAAAAACAGGTACAAAACATGCACATTCAGCATATCACACATCAGTGTGGCGTAAACTTCGCTCAGCTCATTTGATAGGAGGTGTGTCAGCCACATGTCAGTATGGTGCGGACACAAAGTTAGGAAAGAAGACAAGACGATAGTGGATTCGGGAGAGGGGTAGTAGCAGGAAGTAGATAAATTCTACTCAAGTAGATAAATTCCGCAGTCGAGCGTGATCATTTCCAGGGATGCATGTGCTGGGGGATGCACTAACACACACTGTGTAAGGGCTGTGTTGTCCCATGGCTGTGTTGGCTGCTCATGGGCTTGTCTCCGTCTTTAAGAGCCAGACTGTTTGAGTGGATATCCTCCTTCACCAAGGCAGACAGCGGAGATGACCATGTCCCTCTTTACTCCAAAGGCAGCCAACCCCCCAGCAGCCAGTGAGTAGCACGTGCACGTACACACACAGTCACAAGTGGGCAAGTCTAAGACAAGAAGATACACTAGAGGTGGGTGGTTTGAAGTGTCCTTCAGCACTGATTTACTGCTTGTACCAGTGGCATTGTTGATCCTGACTCCTGACTTCATTTCAGAGGGGGGTCAGGGTGGCTGGATAAGTGTTAATTAAGAGAGGTTCTATTAGTTAATCAAATATATCACACATGGTCATGCTGAAGCTACAGTGTGCTGGCAGTACTCCGACAGAGTTGGCTTAGAAGATCACAAAGGGGATAGCATTAGCCTGCTAAGCTAATGCATGGCTGATGTGGAGGAGAATGCGGTTGCCAGCAGTTTGTCATGTCTGCTGTCTGAGCTGCTTCTGAGTTGACTCAACCACAGCCAACACACATACACACAACATACACTCCAACCTCAGCCTCCACATATGATCAGGAAGAGGTGAAAAGCAAAGAGAGGGAGAGAGACATGTTTCCATCTGCAAGACAAATGGTTTTTGTTAGACAACCTTATGATGTTGATTTGGGAGAATCCCCATTCCAGTCCACGCACACACATATGTACACACTCGCACGCACATGCACATGCACACGCACACACTCATACAAACACGCACATACACAGTCATGTAAATATATGTGGAGACAGCAGTCGCCGGCAGAGGTCCAAGTCTGAACCACATCTGCTACTGGACCTGCCACACACACATGCACGGATACAGTTATTTTACCCTGGGTCCAAACCAAACCTGGCCTAGTCTTTCATCATCAGACACACATATAAATACACACACTGTCATAAATATGAAGAGATACGCACTTAAAAAACACACACATAAGCTCACCACAAAAGAACAACCAGCACATGACGGCAACCGCCACCAATCAGTCATGGCTGGTTGGTCCCGTGCCGGCTCTGTGTCAGCTCCTGAAACATTAGAACATACACCAAAACCAACACACACATGCAAAGCACACGCCAGGAACAGAAAGACAGGTCATGGACTCCAGAATGTGAGGTTGCTGGACCAATTCCCCTGTTTGCCTGGCTTCTGTGACTGACCCCACTCTGTTCTGTTCCTCCTGTCTCTGCACTTGGCTTCGTGAACTGTACTAATGACTGCTAACCAAACTCAGATGGCTGTATTGATGCTGCTGCTGCTATTGCTGCTACACGGTTTTTGTTTTCTTTGTTTTTGCATGTGTATGTATGTGAAAGTGTGACATGTTAATGCTTTTCTTCTTAATATTCTTACTTTGACTTTATCTACTGTTTCATGTAGATAACAAATATATAATGTCACTGTTGTCTCTGTTTGTGTGTGTCTTTCTCTCCACAGTCATGAGGAGCACACTGGCTCCCATCCCCTCTATGGCCATGGAGAGTGTAAGTGGCCTGGCTGTGAAGCACTGTGTGAGGACATGGGACAGTTCATCAAGTAAGTCACCAGCCAGTGAAAAAATAAGCACTCAGAAAAATCAATAAAGATATTTGCACTGCACTGGGGGTTTCAAACAGAAGGCCTGGGGGCCAGAATTGGCCCAGCAAAGACTCAAATTGGGCTCAATGAATGACGTTAGAACAAGTGAAGGAGGGCAGGAAATTTGGAATTTTAACTGTGTCTTCATAAGTTTTAAAGATTTTCTTACTTATTATGACCTCCCCCATGGCCAGTCAAACTACACCAAAGCAAATACGTGACTGACAAAAGATTAAATGACAGAAAACTACTAAAGAAATATATGGGGCGGGGGTAGGGGTTTTTCCACTGAGAGTACAATAGAAAAATATAAAATTTCTTTCCGAGACACACTTTTAAAAGTATTAATTTTTTATTAAGGTATCTCAGGGATTAAATGTTTACTTTAACTTCTTTGCACTGACAGAAAGTGGAGTCTGGCGAATTTAAGATCAAATTGTGGCCCACAGCGTAAAATCAGACAACCCTACACTACATTTGATTGACATATCTGTTAATCTGAGCTGTACTATGATTGCCACTTACATCACATGCCTAGTATATATTTAATAGTGCAAGTAGAAGAAAAGTCAAAGTGGAAAGGGTTCTGTTTTGACCCCACTTCTGTTATTGTCCATTTTCCATTTCCATCCCCTTTACAGCTGTTAAAGAGTTTGTTATAGGGACATGCATATATTTCCCTTGGAGAGGTCATAATAGGAATATTTCTAGATGTGTTCAAATTCTCTGTTAAAAAGAAATCACACAGTAAAAGATAATCAAAGTCTGTTCAGTATCTAGTTTGCATTATTTAGAGTTTCAAATGGCAATGAAACTGTAAAACTGTAAACGTTAAATATTTCTGCAATCCTCGACCAAAGTTCAGGTTTGATTCAAACATTAAAAGTTCTTTCTTTTTTTTTTTTACCACCAGTACAAAACAACCATTTTTTAAAATTTAAGCCAATAAAACTCACAATGTCTGATTTAGATTACCTGTATGAACTAAAGGTGAGGCAAAACAAAGAAAAGCTAATAATGCTAATAATGTACATGTCAATCGTACACATCACTTCTGCGTTTCCTGGCTAATTCATTTGTTGCAATATGTTACATCACATTAGCTCCCAGGCACATGCATGCATACGTGTACAAACACACGTTGGTACACAGATTCACTTCGTTTTTCTCTGAGTCTTTGTCTTCCTTGAAGAACAGAATCCTCCATCTCCATAATTCCATGTTTGCATGTGCATTTTTATACATCACATTGTTGCTTGAGTAGAGGCAGACAACTGGTCTAGCTATGTAGAATTATCACTGAATGTGCTTTAAAAATATTGGTCTGTAAGCCATTCTTTAATTTGGTAGGCTTTTATGATTTTTGGTCTCTGTGAGAGCAAGAAACCCCTCTCTCACTTCTTTTCGCTCTGCGTCCTTCTACTTAAATTTCACTCCTCCCTCTGTTATTTACCAGTTTGGATACACTGTGCGATGCTGATGCAGTATTCGGCCTTGACATTCTCCTACCACCTCCTGTCACACGTAGCACTGTGGACTTCCCCATGGCACCGTGGCTGATAATGAAGGCTTCACAAGCCTCTAATGAAGCCTTAAACAAACTCACACTCATTATCTATGTGAAACTCTTAGCTATTTGGACAGTGGAGATATTAATAAGCCTGGGTGATGAAATACGTATTCGTACACACACACACGCACACACACCATCACAGAACTGTGAATAGTGATTGTGATGGCATCGGACAGTCAGATCAAAGCTAGCAGGCAGGCTGGGAAAGTTTGGAGAGGAAAGCTGTTGTTTGGTGTCTCATTTCATGTAGCCCCAGGGCAGATGGAAGGAGAGTGAAAGAGTGTGTTTGTGTGTGTATGTAAGAGAGAGAGCGAGAGAGGGAGGAAGATGAAAAAATAGAGGCAGCGACACACAGTGCCATCAGTCTAACCGTGCGCTCCCTTCCAGCGAGCCTTAGTCATCGCCCCAGGAGGGAAAAGGGTAGAGCAAAAGAACAGAGGAAGGAGACACTTCACTATTTCAAGTCTTTCTTCTCTCCTCTTGTCTCTGCCCACCTTCCCTCCCTCCCTCCTCCTCCCTGTCCTCTGGTATAATACTCTGGCTGTGGCTGGTGGAGCTGGGTGTAATGTGGGTTAAAGCCTTGTCTGCCTGCACTCAGAGGAGTAAACAGAGCCTCATTGTCGGGACACATCGAGAAAGAAAAAAAAACCCCGCTACTGTTTATGGCCCAGCTATAGAGAGAGGGGAGGGTTTGGGGGGCAGATTCAGTTGGAATGAGTGTGAATCATAGGCATTTGGGGAGGTGCGGGGGAAGAGGAGTGGGAAGGGGAGAGTCGACAAAAGTATAAGTGACGGAGAGGGAGAGAGAGAGCGAGTGAGAGGGGTGAGATCATGTTTTTGTTATTATTATCGTGCACTTGTGTTGAGCCATCTATCTGCCTAGATTAGCCCCGCCATGACATCATTGTTTTTCTTTCATTTCTAGTCTTTGCCTGATGTTGCCCAACTTTCTACTTTCTGCTAGACGCGCAATGCCGTACGTGCCGTGCAAACGTGCATTTCCGCACTTTTCCGCACTTTCACAACAAGCAAGTGACTTTATGAACATTAAAAGTTAACACAGCAGGACATCTAATGAGTCAGCCTGGCTTAACTACCCTCACACAACGACATATATATGACCGCGCAATCTCATGCACAGACAGCAGCAACCTGGGAATAACCTTGGCGATGACAGTGCAGAGAGAGAGAGAGAGAGAGAGAGAGAAAGGGAAGGTGGAAGGGAGACAGGGAGGGGTGATCTGGGAAAGATCAGAAGGTCCCAGGTCCTCCCACATTTGAGGAAACAAATAGCGCCACCATTCCGACACACATACACACACACCACACAGATGCACACCAGCGTTAATATGTGGAGAGGAGTTTAACAGAAAGTCTTAAGATAAGGCTTTGTGCAATAACACATGAGCTCATATCCAGGTGGTTGTCTTGGATCATGGTTCACTAAGCACCAATGAAGTATACACGCACACACACACACACACACACACACACACACACACACACACACACACACAAAATACAGCTGCCGCGTCCTTCAGTAGACAAAATAAACTTCCAAGATTGTGATTTATTTTTCTAGCACTGAAGCAGCTTAGATCTCAGTTTAAATAAATGTAAAAGAGCCGAGTTTTGTTACTTCATCATCCAGGACCTGCGAGCTGATTCAACAATAATCCTATTGACTTAAAAATCTTAATTGAGTGGGGACTAGCAGCTCTTTGATCTTGGCGCTTTAAAAAAAATTTTTTTATTTGCAAGCAGATATCAAATCACTTCCCAGAAAATGAGTAAATTACTGATACTCTCTCATCCCCTCTAGGCACTTGAACAACGAGCATGCCCTAGATGACCGCAGCACTGCTCAGTGCCGAGTCCAGATGCAGGTGGTTCAGCAGCTGGAGATACAGGTGAGCAAGAACACCTCATTTTCGTTTGCTCACAAACAAAGTCATGAAGACTGTTTCAGCCTGTCAATGGCCGCAACTCGTCTGAGGCAGGGCAGAGTTTATGGAGAGCAGTGGAGCTTGTAATTTAAAAGGAGCAGTCAGCAGGGAAGCTGCCATTGCTGCTCCAATTATAAAGCTTCTCTGGTCACCAGCAAGAGAGAGTGAGGCTGAGAGGAGGGGAGGAGGGAGGGAAGAGAAAAGAAAAAGGAAAGAAAAGAGAGAGTGAGACAGAAGCTAGAGAGTGGAGGGCCAGGCTGCAAGGAGTCTCTTGTTCTCAGAGTGGTTCATGCACGCAAACCCTCTTGAAACATCTGAATGGTCCCGCAGAAGCAAAATAACGAGAAGTGAAATGCTGTTCTTAAACGGCGCCGAATGTGAGAAAGTTCCAAACAAAGTTCAAATACAAAGACGAGTCTTTTGGCGTGCATCGGGACATTCGGTTTACTGAACACAGCGGCCACGTCCCTGTGTGTGTTTGTGTGTGTCCGGTGGGGGGGTGGGGGGTCCAGAATTAAGGTTAGCTTTTGTGTTTGGCAGTAGTGGTAAACAGCGTTTAGCTCAGCCCCTGAAGCCACCACCAGGGAACACAAAGTGACAGAGAGGCAGCTGGTGTCACATCACATCAGGACAGCCGTCTCTCTCTCCTTCGACATGTCACTTCATCGGCATCCCACCGCTCTGCCCCTCGCGTGCACGAACACGCACACGGCACACACACACATGCGTGAAGCGTGTTTTAAATTTCTCATATTTGCACTCGGACACACATCGCCGCGTTCGCCTTGGCCGGATCCGTTTTTTTGTTTTTCTAGAGGCGACACTTGTGTACGCTGCTACTCCAGCACAAACACACACACACGGGATTCAGCTCAGACTGTAACATCACCCTTTAAACAGCGGTTATCAAAGTCAAATGAGGACAGTTGTGTCTGCAGACTCGTGTGAGCGTCCGAGAGGGTGCCTGGTGCTGAGGTGGCTCACGCTCATGTTCTTCGTGGTGCTTGACCGGTTTTGGAATTGTAGGATGTGCCAATACCACACTATAAATGAAAGGGTTGTGAAATTAAATGTATATCAAAGTAATCCTGTCCACGCTCGTGTCTTTCAGCTGGCGAAAGAGAGCGAGCGACTCCAGGCCATGATGACCCACCTGCATATGCGCCCCTCAGAGCCAAAGCCTTTTAACCAACCTGTGAGTACACACCCAAAGTCCAGTCACGTGACATGTGACCCCAACCTAACGCTCTTCCTTGTTATTCACCCACAATCTTCTTTTAATAGCTCACTTTCTTTATTTCTACCCTTCTGGGTACAGTAACCTTCCTCTGTTACTGTTCAGTTTGGTATCGACGCCCCCTATTGACCAATGAGAGTTAATGTGTTTTTCATGAATCATAAAGGCCTACTTTTTAATTTTCCTTAGACTTTGCTACACATTTCCACACTTTTTTCATCTCTTTCCTCACTCTCCTTTTCTCTGTCTTTAACTTGCAATGATACAGTGCATCGAATTTCCCAGAAGAGTAGGCTTTCACAATGTTTTAATTCCACATGCAAAGTTAGAGATTGCAACAAATCCCCACATTCAAACTGTGTCAGAGTTTCCTTTCATTTTTCTAAACAAATCCTGCATTTGAGAATTAAGATTTCCCAGCCTGTCTATGAGAGAGAGCAGTTAAAACAGCCTCTCACAATATTGTCAGTGTGTGCCAACAACATAGGATAGAAATTTGACATGGCGCGTGCGTCTGTGTGTGTCCACACTGGTTGGCGAGGTTGTTATTAGGTATCTAATGAATATTTCATTATTCAGATTGACGAGGAGTCTTATTAAAATATGAAGATGTTGAAATTAATTGTCAATTAGAGGTAGAGTGTCTTAATTTGAGGATATAAATGGGTGCAGCCGAGTGGCAATGTGTGTGCGCGTGTGCTCGCGCGTACTTGTGCGCCTGCCTGGATGATGTGTTGATCGCAGGGGGATCAGCTGCCATTTTCATCTAATGGGAAATCAGGAAGAGGCGTGTTCTGTCACCACTGGAGAAGAGCCTCAGGGTCAGGGATTGGAGAAGGAGGGGCAGAGGAGGAGCATCAGGAATGGAAACAAAGCTTGGCCTCAATTAACAGTGTTCGACTGTTGCCGTGGTGATGGGGCAGGGTTGCAGCTTTAATGAAGTACCTGTTAAACAGCCCCGCCCTCTCCAGTCAGCTTAAATGGTACAGAGAGGGGGCAGAGTAAAGAGGAGGCGATTCAACACATTTTGCATACATCTAGACAACACACACAGGCACACACACTTAGTGGTTTTAATTAGTCCTAAACTAGCAGCCTTACAACAGCTCTCCCAGAGAGACTGGATGTAGTGGTTCTGTGTGTGTGTGTGTGTGTGTGTGTGTGCGCGCGTGTGCGTTCAAGTGTGTATCTGTGCAAGGCTCTGCCTAATTGGGCCGAATTGGGCCGTGAAGACTTTGCCACCGCAAAGCGCATGTGTGTGTTCCCTTCTTAAAAACATGCTGTCGTGTGGTTTTGTTTTTGTAAGCTCAGGGTTAATTGCAGCCAGTGCAATGTGTGTATAAGTATATATGTGTGTTCAAGCGCTCAAGTGTGTATGAGTGTGTGCGGTTCTGCACAAATGATAGGACCACATTTTCACAGGGAGTGTTGAAGGCCTTTCTTTTCTTGTGAGTTAACATTAGTAGTGGCCCCTGAATAAAGCAGCCTATTATGATAGGTTAAATAATGTCAAATTAATGGTTGGTATAATTTTCAGTCATCAGGAAGGAAGTGGGCCTGCCGGTGTGTGTGTTTGCATTTCTGTCCTCTATGTACAGCATAGCAGGGGAACTTAATAATAGTATTCCGCTTCTGAGCTGAAACATTATGAATTTTCTGGGTGAAATGCCTGAGTTGAGGTGTCTTTTCACCTCCTCCTTGCCATGATTTTAAAGAAAGAAAGATAATCTTTCTTTGTAACCAGCTCCAGACCTTGACAGATGACAAAGGGTTAAGGTAAACATAAGGTCCGCCTTAATTAAATAGAAAACCTATTTGACGTTCCAGAACTAAAAAGTTCAACACACTAAGTACATAAACAATAAAGTTAGACAATGAAGTTTTATAAGCCCAACCTAAATAACAGTCTTCATGGAAAGGACCATGAAAAGGATCTTTTTCTCTTTTTTTGTGCTTTGAAACAATTTGCCCGTTCTGTGTGTATCGTTTTCTAGCTGAACCTGGCTTCCAGCGGCTCTCTCTTAAAGCGGGATAGCGAGGCCTACCCAGAGGGTCTTCCCCACCCCCCCACCTCGGCTGCCACCCCCATCACCCCACTGCGCCAGGGGCCTTCAGTCATCAGCTCCTCCAGCCTGCACACACACTCCCACTCACACACGCACGCTGTTGGGCCCATACGCAGGCGCAACTCCGACAAGTACTGCACCCCGATCGCCTCAGGTAGACTGAAATATCCGTCTTCACCATCGCCTGATGCTCACAGTACTTTACTGAGAATACCATTACTTGTTAGTGATGCAACATAGTCTTTCTGGAGTCCAGAAAGACCTGAGGTGTTGACTGCTGCTTTACATTTATATATTTTTGCATTTTATTTTGCCAAAGCCAAAAAAGAGGGCATTTCCCAGCATCTCAGTGATTTCATGTACCTGAAAAATATTATAGTGTTAGTTTTATTAGTTCAGAAACTCTGCATAAGCTCACATGAGCTCATTTGAAATGTCTTCTGTCTTTCAGAGCTCGCCCAGAACTGTGAGTTCTACAAGAATGCTGATGTCAGGCCTCCCTTTACCTACGCCTCTCTTATACGTCATGTGAGTCTCTCTAATGATTCTTATCAGCATCTCTCCGTCTGTGTCCTCCTCTAACCTTTTTGTTCCATTTCTCCTTTCTTTTAGGCCATTTTGGAGTCCCCAGACAGACAGTTGACTCTCAACGAGATTTACAATTGGTTTACACGAAAGTTTGCCTATTTCAGGAGAAACACAGCCACGTGGAAGGTAAAGGCACACCGCATGCGCCTTTGCACTTTCCCATTTGTATGGCTTATGAATCCCCTCCGTATTGCAGTTATACTAATCTCTGGTTTTGGTACAACACGGTATTCAGTGAATCTAAAATAAACGAGAGCAGAAGTAAAACGAGCCAATTAACAAACTAGTTTAGAGCTGTTTAGATGATAGAGCAAAACAAGCTGGGCCATATCTAGTAAATGAAAGTCTGGAATTCAGCATAATATTTTGGCTAAAACAACAACTGGGCTGGGTTTAAAGCTGATTATTGCACACGTAAATTTGGTCTGTGCTCTCTGCTGAAGCCCCTAACCCAAGAAGATGCAAACTTATTAGATGTATTTGAAACACTGAAAAAAATGACTGTACTTTGCAGACAACTGTGTCAGTTTAAAGGCCTAACCTGAACACTTACGTAGTGATACGAGTACAATAACAGTCATGGTCTGAACACCCCTGCATACGCAGATTCTTAGGCTGACTTTGCTCAGCACCCACCAATATGACTGATTTGACAGTTATTGGCTGTTTCTGTCCTTTATGAGACAGTTTTCCTCTGCTCTCTTTCTTTCGCGCTTTCCATTCCTCTTTCTTTATCGCTCCCTCTCTCTCCTTCTTAGGACTAAACAATTTTCTCACCTGCAACGCGGCACATGGAGTGTCGACCCCACTTAGTCAAGCAAAGACACTTCTAGCCGTTATGCAGTCTCATTACAGAGAAACACATACAGAGCTAACACACACTGCTCATGATCGCACACTATATTGCCCATTTCTCCCTCTTCATCCTTCTCTCTAATACACACACACAGACACACACCTGGCCTGATCTCACCATTGTAGGTGACCCATTTTTACTGAAACCTCACACTAATTTGGGTGTCAGAAAGAGGGAATGTGAGGGAAGGAGCGAAGGAGTGAGAAGGGGACGACCACGGGCTTCTTCTAATAGCCCAAACCAAGGAGGGAAGGATGAGATGAAGACAGAGGGAGAGTTGTGCAAATGGTTAACACAGGCTAGCCAGGAATATCTTTACCTCCTCATCTGACTTTTATGAATTTTAACTATTAATGTCTGGCGTCTGCTTCCTGTGCCGCTGGCCTAGAAGACCTTTAAATATAGCTCTGCATGGCCTTATGTATTTATATAGCAGCCCAGTGAGTCAAATGGGGCCGTAGAGATATATGTCCTTTAATAAGCCGTTATATTTCATGAGCAGAGCAGCGGTGTCAGGGAGTGGAAGTCATTGATCAGAGAAAGAGAGGGGCAGAAAATGAAGAAGAGATGGGAGAGAGAAAGAAAAAGATGATTGAGAGAAGAGAGGAAATGAGTGCTAAGTGTTTTTTCAAGGTGCTGCAAGATGGGCTGGGGTCTGTTATTTTTTAATGTAGATTCTCATAGTAATAATCTTTTTTTTGTAGGTGTTTTTCTTTTATCATTAAATTTAAAAAATGAAATTTATGTTGAAGAAATGCAATCAGGGCCAAATTAGAGGCTGTACTGGCACTTGCTTGTTTGTTCACTACATCTACTTATATGTAGCATCACATGCAGGTAGCCTGGCCCTGAATGCATCAAGTCAGAAACATCAACGTGTTCAAATATTAGCAATATAATAGCAATAGGACTCGGATTGACATCTGTGAACCTTCAATGCTTATTTTCTTTCATTTGTGAGGTACACAATTGGATCTTTCTTCCAAAATTTCAA